>NW_027272258.1:0-373868 GCF_040938485.1 Diadema antillarum
TTTGATTATTGTAGTCCGGTTTGGGCAAATGCCTCCAAATCTTACCTTTCGCAATTACAAATACTACAAAATAGATCACTTCGTATTGTTATGAATGTTGATTATATGCATCCTTCTGATAATGTATATGATACATTGAAATTAGATCGGCTAAATGTAAGATGGGCTTAACAACTAGCATGTACAATGTACCGTTCATTACATGAATTATACCCTCCCTATTTAAATCAAATGTTTTGTTTTCGACAGACTGCTTATAGCACAAGGTCCGGCCCATCCAAATTGAAACTCGTTCAACCGAAGACCAACTATAATGGTAAACGGTCCCTATCTTATCGAGGGGCCAAACTTTGGAATGAGCTTAATTATCCCTCTTCAACAATTGTATCAATTGAAGCATTCAAACGCTACGTAAATCACAGCCCAGACATACTTATTTTTGCAGGATAATGAGTCAACGAAATTAGTAGATTATTTGAGATTGTACGAGAACGATTTTTCTCACCCATCCCCCACCCCCATTCCCCGATTTTTTATGTTGATTATATTATATTGTTTCTAATATCTTAGGAGGTAGGGTTTTTTTTTCCTTAGTTAAATTGTATAGCTTATGCCATTCTGGCTTTTTATGTAATTTCAGTTGTATATTATTGATTGATTTGTTGTTTGTACTGATGGCATGTTTTGTATTTTGGTTGGACCCCCGTGAAAACCAGCTTTTAGCTGACCAGGGCAATCCATCCCATGAGCGGAGAATAAATAAATAAAATAAATAAATAAATACCTGCACAGTACCTTGACGTCACCAACCATCGGAAACCTCGGACGGTGTGGCTTCGGAACTGGCTCACTCTACGACCGGAGCATGGTGCCAATAGTCAACTGCTGGATATGTCAAGGCTTGAGGATGTCGTGTCCTTTAAAAACTTTCTTCGCGTGAGTTCAGAACTCTTTGCTGAGATGCGGGACCGTCTCACTCCGCATCTGCGCAAGTATGACACCAGTCTCTCATGTACATGTTCTACGTTCCGCACAACAGTAACTCCATCATTGTGGGGGAAGTGTGTACATGCATATGATGTGAAGAGTATGGTGATGAAACCAAACCCCATAAGGAGATGGCAGGTGGGCTATGGATTATTACCATGAAACCATGATAAAACCATTGTCATGAATGTACTGTATATTCCGGTATAGATATCATGTATTGTATGGTTGCTTAAATGTGTGTATGTATACCGATTGACCAGATTAGTGGAGAGGGTTCAAATTGTAAAGCTGCTGTTACTTTGATGTAGCAATGTCAGCAGACATGAGAATGGAGTTGGTCACCAATACAGGCGAATCAATATCCGCAAGCAATATGTCTTGCAGGCCTCATCTCTACTAATATTACAGGTTAGCAGGTAACACAGGACTTCAGAGCCAAAAGTGACGTAGCTCTCAAAACAGAGGTGCTGGGTACCGATACTCTGCCTATGATAATTCAGAATTTCTGTGGCTTATTGTAACTTCTACCTTTCTTAAATGCTCTGTGATTATCTCCGATCTAGGACTACCTACTTGTGATTTCAAGACATGGGCGTAAATCCCGGGGATGGTGGATGTATCCCCCCCCCCCCCGAAATGGAGGAGGGGGATGGCCTGTACAATCAGCCCCCCCCCCCCCCCCCGAAATCTGAAGAAAAAAATGGAAGAAGCAGAAATGTGATTGTATCAATTTTGGCATATTGCATGATGTTCTTACGCCCGCCTTCAGAGAATAACAGAGCTTAACAGTATTCTATCCTTTGGGATATCCTATGTATACATAATTTCGTCGGCGAAAAAACGAAATGACTGATTTCGGAACGAAATACGCTTTGCGAAACTTGGCGCTGCATACACATTGTCCATGGTTCAAACCATGGTTTCAATTATTGTACCATCTTCGTGAATTCGGGCCTATGAGGCAAAACAATCTTTCCCCGGCGTGTCCCTTAGAGAGGACATCATATTGCCGTACACGTGTGAAGGAATCATAACGCACGAAAATGACACGGGGTCATCCCACGAGATCGACATAAAAAATAGGTTCATGAGTGATACAGTCCACGAGCTATACGGCTCAGGAGTCATACAGCCCACGAGTTATATGGCTCAGGAGCCGTACAGTCCACGAGTTCGACACTACACAGAAAAGGCTCCTGAGACCGACACTACACAAAGAAAGCCCACGAGACCGACATCTAGGCAAAGTTCGTAATGTCGAACGCATGGGCTGTATAATTCGTGGGCTTATTTTACTTGATGTCGAACTCGCGTACTGTATATCTAGTGGGCTGTATAACTCGTGGGCTGTATGACTTGTGAGCTGTATGACTTGTGGGCTGTATGACTTGTGAGCTGTATGACTTGTGGGCTGTATGACTTGTGAGCTGTATGACTTGTGGGCTGTATGACTTGTGGGTGTCGTGCACCCAAATGATCCTGCTTTCATCACAAAGAGCAGAACACTAATTGGATCGGACAGTGACCTACACCAGAAGATGGGTGAATGATGCCAACCCCTCGCGATTCACCCCAGGTGACTAGCAATAGTCAGCAAATGGTATCAAACACGCACATCGGGCTATACAAAGAAGATGTATCTAAGTTTTTATAGGTATATATCTGTGTGAGTACACATATTGTCATGATTTAATTATACTTTATGATGCAATACCTGAAAAAAAAAAGAGGAGAGTCAAGGGTATTGGTAATTTCGTATCTCTCAAATCTGTTGGGTAGCTAAAGAAGGAGATCCTCTGCTTCATACCCACCAGTACCCGAGTGGTCAGTATCAGGACCAGTCCCTGCAGAAATAGTTGGACCCGTTTGTCTTATCCAGTTAAAGTCATCATCCAGGGATTCACGCCAGAAGCACCTGTCAGCGTCAAAGTCACATGACAGGGGCAAAACATCGCTCCCAGGGGCAGCTTCTGATGGTACGACTGGGGAATAGAAAGTGTATGGTTATTCTAGTCATGTATGCATACATTACATGTGTTGATAGTTTATCTTGAAAACACTAGAAAGTATTTTGAAACTGTAGTTTCGCCAAAATGTAGGACAAAAAAAAATATTAAAAAACGCCCAGAGAGTAAGAAGCAAGCCGAGAGAAAATACGTATTTTGTAATTTATTTTCACAAATATTATAATGCGATAATTATATGTGGGACTACCTTGCAGATAGAGCATGCATAAACCCCACTTTTTTTGTCCAAAAAGAAATAAAAAAGGAGGACTATCCTGCAGATAAACATTCTACCATTTCACTGAGGCCATTCATCTTAAAGGGAACTTCTATAACCAGTGTACCACAAAAACGAGGAGAGCCGTAAAAGTATTTTAAAAAATGATGAAAATTCCTTCGCACGGACGGATTTTTCTGTCTAAGTTTCAGCTATCTTATCAGTTATTTATTTAGATAGAAAATGTGTGTGCGTGTGTGTTTCATATGTTATTCTCTACCTACTATTCAGTTCCGGAGACTAGCATATCATAATATAATATGTTAGTCTCAGGTAATAGAATATGTTAGTCTCGGGAATAATCAGGACTAACGCAATATGGCACTCCGTTAGTCCTGATTATTCCTGATTATGATTATAAGTTTCCCCACAATTTTCACAATATGTTTGCGGCAGCCGTGAGCCTTTGACTAAGTTTTTTTTTTTCATAAATGTCACCACATGGTGGTAAGTGCAGGGTATCATAAATTTCTGGCATCGGTACAAATCATTATAATGTAGGCATTAATTCGTGCTTTTGTTTTCATTCAGATTGTCTTGTGTCTACGTGTTCATGTTCTCACCATCACAGTGGCCACTCTGAAAGGAGATGTCGTCTAGTGCTGTGTCCGAGCTCCCTGACCCAATGATACCAACAAAGTACACCTACGGAGAGACAGAATGCTGTGCCATCAAACATCAGCAATAAATCACATTTTTTTGAGATATAAAATGTTCTATGTAATCATTCTATTTTCAACAAAATTAGAGTCTGCAATTCAGAATTCGGGATTAAGGATTAATTTCTTTTCAAAAATAGTTTACTAACAAAGATATTTCGACAATAAGAGCAAAGTTAACGTCCACATTCTATTTTCATGCATTTCTACTCACGGCATATGTGAGGTCAAAGTTCATGGGAACTTGACCAAGTAACCATGTGTCCTGGTCAGGGTTCTGTGGTCCAGCCAGTGACCACACATAGTGGTCATCCATCATCAAGGAGCTAGTGTTGGATGCAAAAACTATCAGTTCGCCGTGCCCCACACCGAGCATGTGGTACCAAAATCTGAGGCACTGTTGACCACTACTCAAAGGCTCATCGAGGTAGAGTATCGCACGCTCACCTATGGCCTTGCCCGTCTCCTCTGTGTACATATAGTGCCCTGTCAGGAAGACAATGAGAGTCTGAATCAAGCCTCGTTCAACCATCTTTTTGAGGGAGTCATGTCTCATGGTTTATCTTTGTCACTCTTGACATCAATTAGCATGACATTGAGTCTTAGTTTGATGGAATAGAGTGCCTTGTTCCCAGTGTTCCCATCAGTTCCCGGTGTTAGCATTGGAGATACAAGCGTGCAAGAAAAAAAAGAAAGTAAGCATAGTTTTTTTTTTTTTAAGTTTGTTTCATTTCCATCTGAAAAGATGGCTGGATAGCCCATATTTAGCTACAATAGCTGGTCTTCCACGGGGTCCAGGCGGATGTTAGGCGGGACCACTACACCGGGTTAAACGCCCTGCTCTTTGCGATGAATAAATGAAGCGGGATATTTTTACGTGCATGAGTTGTGACTCTCTCACACACGGGTCCTCCATTCAATGTCCTATCCGGTGGACACTGTGTTTTGCCCCTTACTAGAGGCTCATGGGGACGGTATGATTACACACAACATGTAATGATCACATCATGATTCACTTCACGAAGTATTAGTGGGATTTAAGCTTACTTGATTTAGTGAAGCCGTACATAAGATTTGAAAAATTAGATTAAACATGTGAAAATTCGCCCCCAAAAAAGACAACATGACTTGTGAGATATAATTTGCTTAATAGAAATAGAAGCCTTACTTCTTTACAAACTCTGTTTTTACTCACCACTGCTGGTGCCTGTGGTGTGGTCGACATTAGGACCTGTCGTACCCGTCGAGGTGCTTCCTCTATGACGTGACCAATCAAACTCATCCCCTCCAATATTCATCCACGAACAAAGTCCATTCTCAAAGTCACACGATCCTAACAACATAACGTGATTATCCCATTGTAATAGAAAAGAAACAGATTTAGCTTACCATGAGGCTCAATGTGTGCGTGTGTTTGAGTATTCGTAAAGCATATTTTCTGCGTAACAATTTTGAGAAAGTACATTTGCACTGGTTTTGTTCCATCTAGAATGCATTATAAAAAGAAGTATAGCTGCGGTGATTTAGAGTGTTGCCGGTGTTAGAAAAAAAATGTGAGTTACACCTCAAACATCTTATCAATATCTTTTATTTTGTGTAAAATAATCTTGAATTATACAGAAACTGAGATGCGTTTGAAGTAATATTGTTCTATGTTAAAAAGAAGTGACTATATGCGACTGTCTTGAGTCGGATAAGGCGATATTTACTATAAAAAGAGAAAAAGTCTTTGTGACATCGTAATATCAAACGTTTTCCACGCAGTCTTGCATCCTCTTGGATCTAGCAAAATAATTTATAATAAATTTATAAAAAATATTAATTTTAAATTTGAACACATAAATATGTTCAAATATAGGGTCTGCATATGTGTGACATTAGTATCGCGGTGTGATCAATGGTGATATATGCACCATTAGTGAGGATTATCTCAGCCAGCAAAACGAGAAAAATTATATGATATGTTAAATATTGCCATTTATCAGCATTGGAATGAATAGAACATTTTCGATAGCTGCCCACTTTGCTGTAGCTGTTATGAAAGGAGACGTCGGGTATCATGAGAGTTAAGAATCAACGAAAATTTCTTATTTGCTTCATGCGGATATCCGTCTTCATCATATTCTAAGAAATTCTATAAGGAAAATATGATTCACATGGTATATATTATAAATGGAGAACAACTGATATATCAAGGGCATGTTTACATTGCATATGACGCTGTTTATAATCATTACCCTAGAGCGGGTACATGAGACAAAGGCGTTGTTACGGCTGATCATTAAAAAATCATTTCCCCTTATGCTATAATCCTACCTTATTTGTGTGCGCTTATGGCACACTATTGTGTATACACTTTTGTATGTGTGTAAACTTGGGCTTCGAAAAACAACAGAATTTAACATTTCATCATAAGGTAATCTTATATTTCCCAACTACATATTACGGCCCCGAGGAAAAGGTGGTGGTGATCGCAGGGCCATCACACGTCATTCGATGACACCAAACAAAGAGGCTGTATGACCACCAAACTTTGAGAAACAGCAACTTACTGAATCTTAATTTCTCGGTCTCGAGTGCCATGTCTGTTCCAAACACTCTCCAGACTCTGGAAGCTTCCACCACGTGGGCTCCTTCAGCGCATGCGTATATTGATATGCATGTTCATAACATATATTTAGAGCACTTTTACTGAGCATATAGAGAATCATGTCGAATAGGCTGTAGACACTTTGGCCAAACATGAGCTTGTGTATTTCAAGTTCTACTGAAATAAAAATAAGGCTCGGCTATGTCTCTTTATATTTCTCCTACACCTTATCAACAGAGATCTCACCAGCTCCTTGACAGTATCCTAGCCTGTAGTCCACCTCATCTATGGCAAGGTCACCTTGTGGTCCATCACCTACCACACCTTCAAAGGTCAGTGAATAATTTTCATATCTGGAAACATTGACCTCTGCGTAGAACCAACGGTCACCCAGGTTGCGACCTCCAAGGCTCCACAACGATTGGTCTAATTCTTTGTCAATCTGAAAGTGGGAACAAAGTAAAGCAACAAAAACAAGAATATCGAACTGATATACCTCAAAATGCTACTCCGGAAACCTGTCCAGTATTTAGAAGAAAAAAATTATATAAATATATATATATATATATATATATATATATATGCCCTGTTTCGATAAAAGGTTTGATAAAGATACATGCTTTTTTATCTAATTGTCTTTAAAATAGTCAAAATCTTAAAAATGCCACTGTAGGAATTCGCCCTCCGATCTTTGAGTCGGATGATATAGTCATATCACATTTTGCTCTGAGTGAAATAAGCACAACAACAACAAAGAGATTATCGGACAAACAAGTTGAGAGACTCGATTGCCTACAGGGCCTATAGTCCAAGAACATTAGGTCAAAAAAGGCCTAAGCCTGGACATTTTTTGGTAACAATTTCAGGATAGGTCCAGAAAAATGTCTAGAATAGCATACTAAAAGTCCTCGTATATCCTCTTTGAGCGTTTTCCGCAATCCACGATGGCGCCCAAAATGGCCGCCATTTCCAAAAATTCTTATAACTTTTCAACTAGAGAACCCCAAAACAAATTCAAATGTCTAAATTTATGTTCTAAAGCATGAAGAACTCAATAAAACACATATCAAGATATGTATAGATGCACGCAAGTACCGAAATCTAAGATGGCGTCCATAATGGCCGCCATTTTCTGAAATTCTTATATCTTTTCAGCCAGGTAAACGAAATACAAAATTTAAATGTCTAAATATATGTTTAGAAGGATGAAGAACTCAATGAAATACATATTAAGAGATGTCGACGCGCACAGGTACCGTAATCCAAGGTGGCGTCCAAAAATTGCCGCCATTTTCAGAAATTCTTGTAGCTTTTCATCCAGGTTACAGCCCGTTACCAATCGCCCCGACACTGTACATTCTCGTCACCTTAAGCACATGAGATGAAAATTTAGTGCTAGCCCCTTTTTATTACCAATATATTTGATGTCTACCATGAGGTGAGTTCTAAATGAAAATGTCAGTTATCATTTGAGAAGTAATAAAAATTCTTTATGATATCTGTTATCCAGATATAAATGTTCAAAATTAGTATCTACATGTGCTGCAAAACAATATGTAATTCATCACATGACAGTGAATTTCTTTGGTGCAGTATATTGCTCCACCTAAACATGTGTCTAAATTAACTTATTTGTTTCGAGTGGATTAGGTTAAATTATATAAAAGAAATCAGAGAATATGGCACTCATAGTTATTGGTACATGGAGGACGGATACTCCTTTCCTACAAGAGAGATCTTTTCTTTTTTGTTTTACTCGAAAGTGAAACATACAGTGCAAACGTTTGGTAAGATATTGAATTATTTCCATCGAAGAGTAGGAAATGTTTAAAGTAGTACATTGTATTCAGGGAAATAGGCAATATATGGGAGGGTGTGGAAGAGGGATCCCCTTCCCCCTCCCCCCAACATGAGGGAGATTTTGCATTTTCAGACTTGATATTCAGACATCTGATACACCATATTGGTTAAATATCAGATTTTTGTTTCCATCAAAAAAAAGAACAAAACAAATATATAGTCATGGAAGTGTGGTCATAGGGTTGCCCGCTCCCACACGAGGAAAAATTTCGTATTTTCAGACATGAAATTCACAGATCTGTTGCACCCATTTTGGTGAAATATCCGATATTTGTTTTCTATTTGAAAACGTTAGGAAAAATATATATTCAGGAAAGTATCTGGGAGGGGAAAGTATGTGAGGAGAACACTCCTTCCCATACGATGGAGATTTTGGCATTTTCCAATTTAAAATTCAGAGATTTAGCGCACCCTTTTGGTGAAATATCTGAGATTTGTTTTTGTCCTAAAAGTAAGAAAATATGTATTTATGGAAATATGCGGGGGAGGCGTATGAGGTGATGAGACCTCCCACAAAATAGAGATTTTTTTTTTCAAGTTACGGATTTTATGGTGCACAAAACTAGATTTATGTTTCTATCAAAAAGTGTAAGTAGAATAAAGACAAGTATATTCAAGACAATGAGCTAGTAGAGGATGTGGGGGCATTACTTTTGACTGGAGGGAGTTTTGTATTTCTATGATCGTCATTAGCCTGCCTAGTGCACCCTTGGTGTTATATTGCTTGTCCATCCTCAAAGAATGGATAATTCATAGTCTCAAGTATTCCCATCCCCTCCAGCACGAGGGAGCTTTTACACTTGAATTGAAATGAAAATAATTATAAATCATTTGCACACATTTGATGGAATATTTGGGAGTTGTTAAAGGGGTATTTAATTCATATTGGGGGAAGTGAGCGGTGGAAGGATTAGGAAGGGCAAATTACCCTCCAATATGAGGGAACTAACTTTTGCATTTTGTATTAAAGATCTAGTGCACACGTTTTGATGACATATTTGGAAATGTGTTAATCTCAAAACTGTACAAAGTCTGTGGAAAAGAGCAGAGCGAGGGACGTTTAGCATTTTTATGATTGCAATTCAATGACAAAGTGCAAATACTTCAGATTGAATATTTGGAAAATAATGATTGAACATGCCACCTCCTCCCCCCCCCCCCCGGGGGGGATGTATCCAACCCAACCTATACCCGTGTTGTGCACATTTAAGGGAAAGATTCCACTGGATCTACTGAGTTGTTGAATCTCGAACATTATGTTGAATTGCTTTGTCTTTGAAACAGACTTAAAAACAGCAATTTTTTATAAACAAACGGCGGCCATTTTGGGCAACATTTGGTTTTTGCGAAGAATTCACGTGGTTTTATTTGTACTTACGTGCGTTGGGTTCCTTATGTCTCAAAATATATATTCATACATTTAAGTGCGTATCGCGGTTACCTAGTTTCAGGGTTATGAGAAAAACAGGAAATGGCAGTCATTTTGGATACCATTTTGGATTTCTGAAAGTGCTTAAGTGCTTTGTTTGTGTTTCAATATCTCTGTATAAGTATTTTATTTGGTTCCTTGTGACTCAAAACGTATGTTTCGACATTCCAAGTGTGTGCAGTTGGAATCTACTTGCAAAATTATGAGAAAAAAAAATCAGGAAATGGCGGCCATTTTGGACTCCATCTTGGCTTACGGTACTTCTGTGCTTCAACAACTCTGCATATGTATTTCATTGAGTTCTTCATCCTTCAACACATATATTTAGACATTTAAATTTTGATTTAGGTTACCTGGCTAAAAAGATATAAGAATTTCAGGAAATGGCGGCCATTTTGGACGCCATCTTGGATTACGGTACTTGCGTGCATCAACATCTCTTAATGTGTGTTTTATTGAGTTCTTCATGCTTCAATACACATATCTAATCATTTAAATTTCCTATTTGGGTCACCTGGTTGAAAAGTTATGAGAATTTCTGGAAATGGCGACCATTTTTGACGCCATCTTGGATTGCGGAAAACGCCAAAAGAGGATTTATGAGGTTTTTTAGTATGTTATGCTAGACATTTTTCTGGACCTATCCTGAAAAAAAATCAGCTTGTTACCAAAAATGTCCAGGTTAAAACTAATACTCTTGGGCTACTACGGCACTTTGGTTGTGAAGGCAGCGTAGAAACACAGAAATATAGTACAGGCTACTCCCGTTTCAACGGAGTCCTCGGGTGCGGCAGTTTTCCATCGTTACATCGAAATTTCTTTATAGCCGAACAGTTAAGTACATGAAGATATAAAGATTATAATTTGAGGACCTGAATTTTACTTCCTTTTTATAGGAGAATTTCCTTACAGCTGTGTATGTTATATGACGGCAGAATTGAGCTTGTAATGATGACGATATAGGCACTATACGATCTATGGATGCAATTCCTGAAATATATTTGCATTATGCGTGATTGACGCAATTGCTGAAGAATAGTTGTCGTTTTTGTTACGTTGGTGGATAATGTATTGGTTTCACCAATATAGTTCTCTTTGCAACCCTCCTCTCTTAACAATGAATTGCATAGACGACGTTGTTTCCCTTTTCCTGTCCTTTTGGATGGACCAGTTTCTACTTATCAAGTGTGTAAACCGGTTTGGAGTGAACGGGAATCCAACAGCCTGAACGAATCTGTTGGATTTTCTCAGAAGGTCCGCTGACATAGGGCATAGAGACACACTTATGCTCCAGCGCTGCTCCGCTTGAAGTGTTTCATTGTCCCGATGTTTACGATTGCGCGGGTGGATACCTTTCTCGAGACTCCATCCGTGGTAACCACACACGCAAAGTGCCTCCCAGAGGAAAAAAAAAAGGCTCTTTCTCCTGAGAAGACAAAATGTAGTACGCCCTGTGACATAATGTTCATACCATTCCCAATTTGGGAATGATAATTAGGTTAATGTTGATTAGGGACTACGACACAACCTCTCCCGGGTGTACAGCTCTGTAATCCGGATTGTTTTTCGACGACTGACTCCGATCAATAACGTCGGTAGTGCGTCTGCGCCGATCGGCAACGACGTCTTCCCGCCACCAAATCAGACGAACTGATCGGACATGAAACCGTACTCGGAATTAAAAGAGTAAATCCAGATGAACTGACTTGATTTCGCACCTTAATTGAACGCTACCTGGATGAATCAGAACTTACATCATAAGGAATCTTGTAACATTGTTCTGTACAACTATTACTACTTTGCATAATGATTTCCGTTTTTGATACGACTTTGCATAATGATTTCCGTATGTAAACACCTTGAATGTATATTGTTCTTTTTTTTTTTGGGGGGGGGGGGCTCAATCGTATAGAACCATAATTATAAAGAATGAAACGTCTGTGATTCTAGACTCTTCTATTCATAACCCCTTGATATAAAGTAATTGCGTTTGAAGAGGTGTTTTTATTGGGGGGTAAAACTGCATGGTTTAGCTTTGAGTGGACCTTCTTCTCGAGGAAAAGATCGCACTTGTGAGGGTCGCAGAGGGTCATCTCACTTGATAGTTAAATAACATCAAAATAGCGTATGTAGAACAAAATTGAAGCTCACATAGACATTCAAATCCCCGATGTCGTCACCAAACATGTGATAGTAGAAGGACCAACATGTGACTTCATTACTCCCCGATGGATCAAGTTCCGGGGTCGTCAATCTGGCAACGTCTCCAGCATTGTGATCACTGGCTTCAATGTACACGTAATGACCTATTGTGCAGATAACAAGGCAAAGCATTTAAAGCAAGATGCAGAAACTCTCAATAGGATTATGAACATTATATAAGGTTGGTTGGTAAGGATAACACACAGACCAGAAGTCAAATCAATCATATCATCCACATTATCATTAAACAAATTTTGTTGTGTCATTGCAGTCTTGTTCCTGAAATTTAAATCTTGACTGTCAGTTGTCATTGGTTCTTTGACAAGGAGTACTTGAATTTAACGCTCAAGAATGATTTATAGCTGAGTCCATTCGTTGTTGTACACTTGTACTTTATCGCTATTTCTGAATCAGCTTCTTAATCTGAATTGCGAAGTCAAAGAAATCTGATTATAATGACTATAATTTCACTCTAGATAGATATTACTTGGAAAAGTATCCAGTTTTACTATTTTTCATGAATTTCAACAAAATACCAGATGTGGTCCCCATGGTAACATCAAATGAAGGCCCAGTATAGTCCGAAGTGGTATAGCCACTGTTCCAGGTCCAGTCGAAATCATCTGACTGATCCTGTGTGTATCCGCAAAGGTTCTCTTGCTCGAAGTCACACTGATGTAGAGCTGGGAGAGGACACATTGGACCACACGTCATTCGACCATTACATTTATTATTATTAAATAACTACTAAATTTCTTCTTTACATTTGGCACATGTCTATGTTTTCTTCCCTACACCGATAACACGATGGTATGAAAATGAAAGTTAATAAGAAAAGAAAGAAAAGGCATATTTCAAGTTGAAATGGTAACAGCCATTTAAATTACATAAAGATGGACTAAGGCCTATAGGAACAGTGTGAAATGAAGACTTGACGTGATAAGATCTTTATAAGTGGCGGTTTTGGGGGGGGGTTTGGTCATTTTCTTCCTAGTTATAGCCTAAAAATGTGTAACCCATGTGATAAATCTGAATACACAGTCTCGTTGTACTTTCGATTTCAAGACTTTTGGAGATTAAATGTAATGTCCGCAATATAAAATATGCTCATGTCCCTCTACCACGATGGGATCATGATTGTACAATATGAAATCTTATCATCCTTCACCCTTTTATTTCAATCAATCATGTTACATGAGAAATGTGCTTAGCATTTTCCCATCATTGTTACGTTATGGAACATCTGTAATGTTTTCAAAGCACCGAAAGTACATTTTACCCTCTGAATTATCACAGGAAAAGAGATCGTATAGTGACTTCTGTACTAAGCTTCCAAGTGTGCTAATTTCGATATACTGCCTTTATGATAACATCCGTACCTCTGCACGGTTCCGCCACAATGCTGATATCATCAAGTGCCATGTCGCTCCTGTAATTATCTCCGATTACACCTTGAAACACTATCTGTAGAAGAGCGAAATCAAGGAATGTTAGAACAGAGCGACGGGATAACGTCTTCCATGGGTGACAATCATACAGTATGAAGTAGCTAAACAGTGGCGTAAAAATAAAGGAGCGATAATCCTTCACATTTACTCAAGCCGGTGCTGGCAGGTTCTGTTAAATTTCTGACACAGACACAGACAGACAGACAGACAGACACACACACACACACATATGCATATATATATATATATATAAACCCTTCAAAAAAAGTTTGGAAATCTGACTTCAATTGTAAATGTATCCAGCTTGTAAGCACTATACAATACATGCTTCATATAAATGGAAAGAGTATTAAATTCTCTTTAAAATGATATCCTACTCATTATGATTATGCAATCAAGTAAAAAACTGTACTCAAATGTGTCTGATGAGGTCTGCATTGAAAAGTTGCAAAATGAACAAAAACTGTCGTTATGAAGAAGAATGATCGTGAAGAGTACATAAAGAACATGTTCTTTTGTTCTCAACTGGTCAGCCATGAAGGCAAATTTCAATAGGCATCTTAACTTCACACTCAAGTTTTCAGTGGTGCCATGCCAGGCAATTTTGATAGCTCATCAAGTTTTATGGTTGTACATCATGCCACCTGTAAGCAATGTTCAAAAAGCCCGCGCATATAGGGCAAATTGAAGCCGAGATGCTTGAAAAAGATAACAACGCAAAACCACATAGAGCGAGACATGTGCGCAACTTTCTCGAGAGAGAGAGGGCATCATTTAAATGGGACTGGCCTTCATGCAGCCCCGACCTCAATCCCATACAACATTTTTGGGATCAACTTGGTCGAGCTGTGGGGAAGAGGGTTACAAATGCAACGACATAGGCAGGATTCCGTCAGATACTGGTTGACGCTGCCGCAAATCAACAGCATGAGGACACGGTGCCAGGCGGTGGTGCAAGCACTCGGCTCGTCCACCAGATGCTAAGCCCCGATCATGTTCATTGACAATATAAAGACAAAGTAAACATGAAGTAAACAGAAAATAACGACAAAATGAAGATAGAGTTGGAAAGATGAAACTCTAATAAAATCAAGACCATGTCATTTCACCTCTTTATGTCTTTGTTGCGATTAATGTGGCAAGGTTCTGTGAGATTAAATGGTTTGAGTCAATATCGTTTGTGTGTGTGTGTGTGTGTGTGTGTAATGTTGTGTATGTGTGTGTGTTTCTCTGTTTAGTTGAACGCATACATACATGTTTCACTCCATAAAAATGCGGATGTTACAGTAAATGAACACCAAAGAAAAAGTGGGGAACTCACTCATCACGAGGAAACTGCATTACAGACGTCAAAAATTGGGCCATTTTGCAACTTTTCAATTCTGACTTTACCTCATATTTGTAAGCACTGCACCTCCATGTATACGATAATCATAATAAGTATGGCATCATTTTAAAGAGAATTAAACAATCTTTGTGTGGCACTGAGCGTAAATAAATCATTTCTAAGGAGAAATGAAAAATGATTGATTAAGCTCAGATTTCCAAACTTTTTTTAAGGTTTATATATATTGTAACAAAATGATATTTATTTTGTGTGGAGTGTGGTGCGTTTCACTTGGAATTAGTATAAAACCATAGGTAAAGTGAAATTTGGATATAATAATTCAGTAACACAATGTAGTCGTGGTTACTTTGTGCTGATTTATACATGTAACAAGCTATGCATTCTAAAAGAGTGTTTGAATTGTTCCTTTAAGTCAGTCTTCTGTATTGATGATTATTTGTCAATTAGTGGTTTTTGTGGAGATTCAGATAGTGATAAAAAGTATGGATGATAAGTGCAGCGATAATTCCTACAGTTAGTTCAAAGTTGTGTTACAGAGGTTTGACACATACATTTAGCATTGTCTGTGTATACGTGTGTATACAGGTTGGCCATATGACACATTTTAGACGATTAACGTTGATTAATTAGTAAACATGATCAGTTATGGGACTGAAAATGTTGTTGATGTTTGATTTAAATAATCTTTATCAAATTGTGAAGAGTTTAAAGGGATAAATTAACACTGTGTAAAAATAAAGAAAGAATAAAGGAAATTTTAGGGGAATTGATAACCATGCTTATAATAATTCAGCACAGGTACTATAAGCTACCTCATTCTCATTGCTCTACCGCTTAAATATGTAATATATTAGCACATTGATGTGCCCATACTGGCAGTGCCAGGCAGTGGAGAAGAGAGGCTGTTCATTGGGCTAGCAATTGACTCTCTATCTTGGTGATCAGTTTGACTTGAGAATGTGAATAAATTGCATATGTACACACTATATTTGTAAATAAACAAGTTCGTGTTCCCGATGTCGCCTCTGAAGTTGTGATGAATTCGTGAGCAGTATAACATAAGTATTGGGTGGAATGAGTGCTGGTGGGACTAGGATGGCAACCGGTGGTTCGGGAGCAGAAGACAACTCATCCAGCAGCCTTTGCGAGCATTCTCGAGCGGGCTTTGCTGCATCGTGGGATAATTGAGTATCCAGAACGGACGTCGGAGAACGAAGTTCAGTACTTTGGGAGGAACAAGTACGTCCGACGTACTTCCAGAACGGACGTCGGAGAACGAAGTTCAGAACTTTGGAAGGGACAAGTACGTCCGACGTACTTCCTGAACTGACGTCGGAGAACGAAGTACAGTACTTTGGAAATGAAAAGTACAAACGACGTACCTCCAGGGCGAACGTCGGAGGACGACGTACTCTAGAAACAACGTCGGGAGTGAGAGTGAAAATTCACTTTTCAGTGTGTTGGTGAATTAGATGTGAGAAGTGAGAATGTGCCTTTGAATCAGATGGTGTGAAGTGCAAGGTGTAGACTGGTGACGTACAAGTGGTGGGAAACTTAAGGTTTTATCCTCTTCATAGAGTGATTGTATATTTCGATCAAACGGACGGTCTGCTCGGTCTGCATAAGTGCCAAGGCCCCGTTGTTCGCTACAATATATACATATATATATATATATATATACATATATATATATATATATATACATATATATATATATATATATATACATATATATATATATATATATATGTATATCCATATATATATATATATATATATATATCCATATATATATATATATATATATCCATATATATATATATATATATATATATCCATATATATATATATATATATATCCATATATATATATATATATATATATATAATAGTATACTTCTTTGTCAACTTAATTGACAAAGAAGTTCTCTTTACAAGACATCTTCACTATGGATCTGAAGCAATTAAACGTTGGCATGCTATAGTCCTAGAACGTTGCAGGCAGTTTATCGATAACACATCATTTGACACACATCATACAACGAAAATAGTTGCTCTTCAGAGGGACGTTGTCAAACGTACCTGAAAATCCTCTGTGGACGTGTATTCTGCCTGTCCTTGATACCAGTTATCATCCAGAGAATTACTACGAGTCCAGAACACTTGAAGGAGATCACCGTCCACTTGCGATCTGACGTTCAGCGTTCCCATGTCCGAGCCGTACATATGATACCAGAAGTAGACACAAACGGTTCCCATGGTTGCAGCCGGGATGCTGGCCGACTCGAGTGAGGAATATTTCCTTACCCTTCCATTTGCCTCAGTGTAGATATAAAAGCCCGTTCCTGAAAAAAAAAGAAGAATGTGTTGTGTTCCAAGATGTGGCTGTCAACAGTGGCGTAACTACAGGGGCGCATGGGGGCACGTGCCCCCCCCCCCCCCCCATCCGCTGGTTTAAAAAAAAAAAATAACCAAAATGGTAATTCAAGGGTTAGTACACTGCTTTTGAAATCGACATGAAAGGATGATCATGAAATCATATATTTTTTCCATGATTTCTTTTAACCATAATAAAAGGGGTATAATATAGCGTGAAACATTGTTCAAAAAGCCTAGAGCCGACAAAATATTGTGATTCAGCGTGATTCCTGGTTGGCATTCTGAATATAAGCAGGATGTGCGCAGTGTACTCAGAACATCCGAACGGCAAAAAGAGTCGCTGCAATGTTGCGCAATAATGTGATGTAGAATGTATACCTTTGTACCTTCCGCTCGCCCACGAAGTATTTATACAGTGTTTTTCCTAATTATTGTACATATATGTTGTTCTATAATTTGTCTCGTATATATATTACATGAATCTTTTGCAAACGTTTAAACAATATCATTTCATCACATGTATACTTTGTACTACGTTTTTGATTTTCGATGATTGGAAATAAACTATGATTGAATTGAAATTGAATTGTTATATCAAAGCTAGATCATTGATTTTGCAGCGAGTTACTTTACATACTAGTCTATATTAAAATGCCTTGCATTGCCAATAATAAGACTTGACCTGGGCTATTTCCTAACTTTTCCATGTACATAAAACACACACACACAAACACAAACAATTAGGGGATGCTCTAAAGTGCAGATTTTGGACATCCTTCCCCCGCTTGGTCACTTCGACGCCCCCTCACTGGTCATACCTCCCCCAATCATGACCATAAACCGACACCCTTGACTACCAGTGACGGATCGGAGGGGGGCGCACCGGGCGTCCCCCTACCCCTCTAATTTCCAAAGCGAAAGAATATTGCTACAAACGGCAGTTTTTGGACTGTAAAATGTCAAAATTTTCAAACTCGCTCACTTCGCTCGCTTGCTTTTCATCGTTATGCCATTCCTGATGTTGTTGCCAGTAATTGCCAGCAGTTGTGCCCGATGCACCCCCTTAATTTCCAAAGCGAAAAAATATAGCTACAAACGGCAGTGTTTGGATTGTAAAATGTGAAAATGTTCAAGCTCGCTCTCTTCGCTCGCTCGCATATAATCGTTATGCCATTCTCCTGATGTTGCTGCCAGTAATTGCCAGCAGTTGCGTCCGGTGAACACCCATCCCCCTTAATTTCCAAAGCGAAAAAAATATAGCTTACAAACGGCAGTTTTTGGACTGTAAGTGTAAAATGTCAAAATTTTCAAGCTCGCTCGCATTTAATCGTTATGCCATTCTCCTGATGTTACTGCCAGTCATTGCCAGCAGCTGCGCCCGGTGCCCCCCCCCCCTTAATTTCCAAAGCGAAAAAATATTGCTACAAACGGCAGTGTTTGGCATGTAAAATGTCAAAATTTTCAAGCTCGCTCGCTTTTAATCGTTATGCCATTCGCCACTGGCAGTCAGCATGAAATGTCATCTCTGACCCCAAATATTCATCTAGGCCTAAATCATGCAGTGGAACAATATAATTCATTAAGCTATGCAGGCTACACATTGTGCATAATCACGCATAATCATAAGAGCACTTAGAGAAAACAAAATATCATTCACGGACATCGTCTAATTACTTCTTGTTACTTATGTTGATATCCAACGGCGTCAATCCGTACTGAGGAGTGGGGGGATGATCGGCGATATAGTCACCATCACCACGATTACAAGCCCATAACCGGACCCTCGCAGCCTTGTGGGGGGGGGGGGGGGGGGGGGGGAGGGGGGAGAGAAGCTTGATGCCCCCCCCCCCCCCCACACACACACACTTTACAGGGATCGAATGTCCCACTCTTTTGCATGAAATATAAAGTGGGAGGGAAGTGGCGGCAAGTTCTTGTTTTTGTTTGTTTTGCTGCTTGTCAGCCGACTTTCGGTGGAAAATCAGATCTTAAGAATATGAAGACGTTTTTGTTGTTGTTTGTCTTGTCTTTTGACTTTCTTTCTCCTAGACTGACAGGCGATTTTGACCCCCCCCCCTTTCAAAAGTGTAGCGAAACCCTGAATAATGCCCAAATAAATTCAATCAAATGGTAATATGGATCTCCATTTCTTTGTATGTAATAATGTAGTAGATATTTTCCTGTAGCTATTGTATTTTTCAATTTTCTTGATTTAAGTCAATAAAGCAATCATCCGCAGGGCATCGTTCCGTTTTCATGATGGTGGGTACGGGAGGGACGTGGAGTTGGAATGTGCGAGGGAGCGGAGCGACCGAGCGGGGGGAGGGGGGAAGTGTTAAAATCATGGAATTTAGCTCTCATTCCGAGTGTGCATCATCTGTGTGTTAGCGTTATTAGAATTAATATAAAGCGATCTGAAGCACACTTTTTGTGGAAAATTCGGAAATTGTCATTCCCAAAAGTGAACTAAGTCTATAGAGGGGACCAAGCAATGGAAGGGTGGCCATATTTGAGGGAGCTTTTTTTTCAGTTTTAGAACTGAAATTCAACAATCTGGTGCACACTCTTGTTGAAATATCTGGAAATTATTTTGTCAATCAGAGAAGGTGGGAGGGGATAAGCCCTATTCCCCCTTCCTATCTCACACAAGGGAGATTCTGTACATTCTGAGTGCATTTAAACTCTTTGGTGCACACATTTTGTGGCATGTCTATGTTCAAAGTGTAGCCACAGTCTATACTTGTATGGATGGGGCGGGGGGGGGGGGAGGCGGGCGAGCCAGGAGAAGGCATGGGCGAGTGCTATTAGTATTACCACCCTTCCCGTACGAGGGAGCTTTTTCCTTTTTATAAAATTGAAATTGAGATATCTCGCATACGCATATTTGATGGAATATTTGGGAAATTAAAAAAAAAAAGTTATCCGTAACGGGGGAAGTGAGCGAGGAAAGGGATGATTAAAGGGATAGTACAGTATTGGTGGAGATGAGAATTGGGCTTTTAACTTTTTGCGAGATACCAAGAAAACACTTTTGAAATAGTACAGAGCATACCATTTTCAGAGGAATTCAAAGTTTATTTGATGAAAATCGGGTTTGGAATTACTGAAACATCCAAAAGCAAAGTAAAACAAAGCGATCGTAATAAAGTGTGGGTCCCACACTTATTAGAATCGCTCTGTTTTGGATATCTCAGCCATTTCAAAACCAATTTTCATCAAATAAACGTTGAATTCCTCATGGAATTACGTGCTCTTTCATATTTCATAAGAGGTTTCTCATTATTTCATCAAAAAATGTTAGAAACCTGAAATTAGGTCTTAACCAAAACTATACGATCCCTTTAAAGGGGGATCTTCCCCTGGTACATGAAGTTCGAGTTCGAGTTTTCGGAATATAAGTGATATTGCGGTCTGGTGCATTCATAATTATTCAGATTTTTTTTTAATCTGAAAAGTGTACTAAGGCTAGGGAAAGGGTTACAGAGGGGAGGGTTTCGTAGGGGGGTACCCCCTCCCAAACACGAGAGATTTTGCTCTTTTTTTTTAATGGAAATCCAGCAATCTGGTGTACACTTTAGATAAGATTTGGACAAAACGCAAGAACATTTTTCTCATTTCGGGAATTATTGGGGGACAACCCCCCCCCCTAGTCCTCCAGGATCGTTCTCCCTGTATACGAGTGGGCTTTTGCATTCTTAGAATACAAATATGAATGAAAATTTTTGATGGAAAATTCGGAAAGCTGCGTCAATTCCCAAAGTGTACTAAAGTTTTTAATTGGAAACAAAGCGGAGGAAGGGTTGATTGAAAGAAGATAAAATATCCCTTACCACCCGCGGTGGATCTTTTGTGTTCTTTTTTTTTTTTGTAATTGAAGTGACAGACCCGGTGTACGCTTAAGATAAAACATTTGGGAATCTGTCAATCTAAAAAGAACAAAAAAGAAAAGGACAGAAAGGGGGAGGGGGTATCCACCTCCCAAGCGGGAAAGAGATGTAAAAAAAGTAAGAACATTTCCACATCTCGGGGGTTACGAGAAGGAGCAAAATGATATGTTTGCCCCAATACTTTTATGGGGGAACCACCCCCTCCCCCATCGACATCTCTGCATACGAGGTAGCTTTTGTAAGTGAAAGATCTGCTGCACACTCTATGATAAAGTATTATGAAATACGTCAGTAGCGGAGCTTTCAAATTTCAATGATTGCAATTCAGCGATCTGGTGCATAGTTCTGCGGTATTTGGACAATTTTCCACAAAGAAAGTTCGAGATCTGTCCTCATCTCGGGAATTGCTTAGGGACAAATGATTTGTCTGCCCCCAACATTTCCGTAGGGGCGGGGCAAATACCCCTTTGCCCCCCCCCCCGATAGATTCGACGTCCTTGATCATTCCTGTGTATGCCCATAGATGTATCCTGACTGAGTCATTGGAGTCATCATCGTTTCAGGAATTATTCAGGAAATGGAGGGGGTTCAATTATGACGGGATAGTTTTTGTTATTGTTTGTTTGTTTGTTTGTTTTCGTGCATAAGACGATTGCAGATGGTCCCGAGTTGCTCGCGTCAAAGCATGTTTACATGTAGGCCTATACTATTTGACGTTGTCAACAACTAAACCATACCTTATGTTGGTATTACTTTCTTCGCGAGCGAGCGAAGCGAGCGAGCGCTTGAGAAAATTATGTTTAGTTTTTCTACAAGATAGAATATTGTTCAGCTCTGTTACCTGTCTGAACTGAGGCGGGCGAACGAACGTCATGCAATATGCCAAAATTGATACAATCACATTTCTGCTTCCTCCATTTTTTTTCTCAAATTTTAAGGGGGGATGATTGTACAGGCCATACCCCCTCCTCCATTTCAGGGGGGATTCATCCCCCCCATCACCCGGGATTTACGCCCATGTTGATATCCCTCTACTTTCATTCACATTTTGCGTATATGTTTGTGGTTATGTGGAGTTGGCGAAGAATGAATGAAACAACTTTAATTTGACTATTGAAAGAAAAATCTAACTGACGAAATATGATTTATTTCCTTTTATATATTGAGCTTTTACTGGCATGACGTGAAACCCATAATCTTTAAAGAATGTTTACGCTTTTATTTTGGCATAATCATTTATCATTGCCAGTCAGAGATACCTTCGTATTGTCTCGATATGTTCCCGTCATCTGTCTATTTGCTATTTCTTTTATCATACAATACGGATTTTGTTTTATTTGGGATGATAGCTGACTTTACCTTTGAGACTTCCGTCAAATGATAAAGGAGTTTAAGAAATGTTTGTCTCTCTGTTGGTCCGTTTTATCATAAATTTTCATGTACCCGGGGATTTGTTTATCCTAAATAATCACGTTCGTAAACAGGAAATTAAAATAGGGTTAGTTTACATCTGAAAACAGGGTTTGTCAATCAAAATCTTTAAAAAATTGTTCCAGAAATACAGCGTATTGAAAAAGACAGATCGTACTATCAAAGAGGCCTACAGGTCTATGTATTTTATGTTAAGCTATTTGCTGTTTTCCTTACTCTTGAATTTGTACGACTATATGTAACTTAGTATTTAACTAAGTATAACTTTTTTTTAATTTATTATTATTATTATTATTATTATTATTATTATTCATGGTTTATTGAAATCGTGACTCGCATCAATATGGATTGCTGAATTGCTCACAATTGTACATAAAAGACATGATGTATACATATGAATATAACAAACCTGTTTGTACTACAGATATAAACATGGAATTGCAATTCTTTATATACATACACGGTAAAATGCATAAAATGTAATTCCGATAATTTGCTACGAGTAAAATGCCTCTTGGTGCATTTCGAACAGCTACTGAGGTACCTAAAGGATGTGTCTTTAAACATCACATAATACTAAAGTGTGTACGGTTATGTGTGTGTGCATTTAACGTGTGTGCATTTAGCGTGCGTGTATTCAAGCGTACAGTGTACAATTGTATTATGATTTGTTTGTTCAGTACTGAATTGCTCCCATTTGTACTCGACGAACATGCATAGACCTACACAGAACATAACAAAACCGTCTTTTACTATACAACAAATGCTATCACAAAAAAACACAACCTTACATATATAAAATTCAGATTCTTACCACAAGGAAATAACCTCTTGCTGTATATCAAACATGCGCTTGAGGGGAGTGTCTGTAAACATGTGTGTGTATGATGTGCATTGATGCGGGTGTGTGTATAATGTGTATGTGTATAATGTACTCTATATAATTATGTGTAATGTGCATAAGTGTGTGTGTGTATTCGAATGTATGGTATTACATGTTTAACAGTGATAAAATCGCTGCAACTTTTCTAATTATACATGACGGACATGCAGTCATAAAAACATAACAAAATCGTCCATTATTCCACCACGAATATATCACCTGAAAACAGCAACAGTTCATTGCACATATAAAACGAAATTGTCAGAAAATATACAAAATTCAAATTCTTACGACGAAAAAGTTACGTGTAGGTGTATTACGAGCGTTCTGTTAATGTGCTTGCAAAGGCGTAGAATACTTATACACGTATACAATGATCATGTGCTTGTGGGCGTGTGTATGTGTGTGTGTATGTGTGTGAGTATGTTTGTGTGTGCGTAAGTTGTGTGTATGTTGTGTGTGTTGTGTTGTTATATGAATAAAATTGCTGCTATGAGAGCTGACACAGAAGGTTCAATAATGAGACAAAAAATTGACCTCTATAATCATACTCCATGAAATTATATCAGTGAAAATGTACGAGTTCCCGGGATAGCAATCGATTCACTAATAATACGTAATCACTCGTTGCTTTTAAAAATACATAATGTAAAAGATAAATTAGTAAATTCAACTTTCAATATATATGTATTATTGCCACAACAAATAATCACTGTGAAATATCTTAATATTGCACCTACAAATATTCATATAAAAAAACCAACATGGTCACTAGATTAAATCATGTGATGTGGGTGTGATTGGAAACAGTAAAAGCGAAAATGTTCAGCAACAACAACAACAACAACAACAACAATTCTTTGGAAGTATAAAATGGAATTGCCAGAAAATTGATCTATTTCTTACCACGAGGAAATTATCTCTCGGTGTTGTTACAAACGCTCTGTTGAAGTGCGTGCAAAAGCATGGGATACTTGTACACGTATGATTGTGTGTCTGTGTGTGCGTGAGTGTGTGTGTGTGTATGTGTGTGCATGCATGCGTTGTGTGTGTATGTGTGTGTGTGTGTTGTGTTTATGTATGAATGAAATTGCTGCCTAAGAGCTGAGACAGTATAGGCTCAATAACGAGACAAACGATTGACATCTGCACCATAAAATTATACCAGTGAAAAGTATACGAGTTCCCCGGGATAACAATCGATTTGCAAATAATCACTTGCTACTACATGTATTGAAACTGCCTTGAGTATACTGTATGACAAAAAGTTTTGACTTGTATGGAGTAAAAATGAATTCAACTTAAAATGTAATTATTATCACACCAATGAATTACTGTGAAATTTCTTAATATTGCACCATTACAAACATTCATATAAAAAGCAACACCATCAGTAAATTAGATCATATAATTATGGGTACTCTTAGAAACAGTGAAAAACAAAAGGATGTAATTCAACCTTCTATATCTTGCCTGGTGTATAGCTTCACACACCGTTAGTATTGAGTAGCCTTATGATGTATGGAAGAGCACTTTTCCTGTATCGTTCCGTTTTACAGCGGACTTCTGAGTAAGCTTGACCTTTACGTAAAGATCTAGAAGTTATGGCGGCTCGTGTAGGAGGGAGCCAATGGTGGAAGGGTGACTGTGTTTTGGTCAAGCCTTTACCCAATTTGAATGCCAGCTTATCACGTCTGCTATCTAGAGTTGGGAGACACAGAGTGTCCAGAGCATGTCTGTAGTGACCATAGAGCGGCCCAAGCATGAGGCGGCAAGCCAGCCTTTCGTTGGATTCGCTCAATTTGAGCCTTCTGACTTTCGGTTATACCCGAGTGCCAAACTGGTGCACAATACTCTACTACGGGCCGTATATAAGAGCAATAGACTGTCAACAGATCACGCAGGGGAAGATTGAATCCCTTGAGAATTCGAAGCATGTGTAGCCTCATGCTTGCCCGCTTGACAATATCATTAACATGACAATTCCACTTGAGGTCATTCTGGATCAAAACTCCCAGTAGTTTTACAACTGTTACTTCCTTTACCTCTTGATTTCCAACGGTTATTTTTGGCGAAATCAATTCTGTACGTACAAAACTGACATTCATTGCAACACATTTCTTGGGGTTAAATTTCATATTGTTACTTGCTGACCAAATATCTAGTTCGTGCACAGTGTTCTGAAGAGTTGACGTCTCGTTCACTTTCCTGCATTCCAGTAATGACAGATCGTCGACATATTTCCAACTGGGGTGGGCGCTATCACGACACGCGTCGTTGATCATACACAAAAATATGACCGGACCAAGCAAAGTCCCTTGAGGCGCGCCCGCGGAAACTTCCAGCCAATCAGAGTACGTGGACATGTATCTAACACACTGCTCGCGGCTGGAGAGGAAGCTACATATCCACGCGACTACTGCGACTACTACTATTCATCTCGAGCATCTTGGATATCGCGATGTTGTGGTTAATGCGATCAAACGCTTTGCTGAAATCCACTGCTACCAGTGTTGACACGGTTTTGGGTTTGTCAGCATTGCGAAAGATGGTGTTCAGGATGTCGATGGGATAATGCGCCGTCTTCATTTTTTGTACACGTTCCACATAAAATGAAGACTTTGCAGAGGCTATACATCTGGTTAACTTGTTTCTTATCTGCTTCCAGCGTGCTGTTTTACCAGCGGCAAATGCCCTCTGACGTTGCTTGATTAGAGATTTGATTTTAGGCGTGATCCAAGGTTTGTCATTGTCCATGCGTTCTTGTGGTACGTGTGGGGAAGTATGTGTCGATCAGCGACAGGAGGGTTGAATAAAATGTCTCACATTTAGCGTCAACATCAGTAGCATCATGTACATGAGACCAGTCACAATCACTCAGCTTCTGACCGAATTCACGCATGGCACTGTCCGGCATAGGTCGAGTTGTTCGTATGTGAACTCGATTCGGCTTAGGTGTGAATTCCCGTGGAGACCACATGGCCGTGGCATGGTCGCTGGCTCCAAGTGGGGGTAGTATGGATGGTGTCACATAAAATTGGTTTATATTACTCACAATTTTGCCCAGTGTTTGATGACCCCTGGTCGGTTTGTCAACAACTTGAGCAAATCCATTACTGGCAGTCAGTGGAGTGATGTCGAGTTCAATGAAGTCCCCCAAAAGGATAAAGCCAGCATTGGGGTGCTTAGACGAAATGAGGTCCATCGATTCAAGAAGATGATCGATCAGGCTGTCGGCTGTAGGCGCATTGGGTGGGTGATAAATGGCCGCTACAACAATGATGGAAACGGATCGTGGGAGTCGTTCTGGGCAAACTTTCAACAATACGACTTCTAATTCATCAGGAACGATGATGTCCGAGACCGGTTGAGAGTTCAGTGATTGCTTTGCATACAAAGCTACTCCCCCTCCCCGGCGGTGCGATCTCGATTTCACAAACACATCGTAATTCTCCAACGTGATGTAATCGTCGGGTTGATCGGAACGAAACCAGGTTTCGGTGACTGCTGTGACGTCAATATCATAAGTTCTAACGTAGGCGAAGAACTCATCAAATTTGTTGTTGAGCGACCGCGAGTTCGCCAAAAGAAATGTAGGAAACTCGGGTAGTGTTCTTACCGATTGAGCTGACACGAGCGGGACACTATTAGATTGGTTCTATTTCTTTGTGGCAGTTCGCTTCCTGTTCGCAGGGGTGACGAGTCGGTCGATGTCATCCGATGTCCGATTACCGTTGGTATCTTCCGTCGAAGTCGACTGCCCCCTCTTTTACCTCTTTGGTTGCGTTTTTGCCTCTGAGATTGACGGTCGATTCCAAGTTGTCGAATGGTGTCCAACGTTGAGTGTGATAAAGACACAGGGGCGTGATTACGTAACCTGAACAAAGAGTCTACTGGGTATGACAGGCGGCGTCTCTGATGTGACCTGTGCGCGGGAAGTTCAAGTTTGGCATCCCTTTTATCGAGCGGGCTACCTCGCCTGGCGGTATGCACGGTGGGACGCCAGAGTAGGCTGCCAAGACTAGCGGTCTGGCTATCGTTGATGGTCCGCAATAGATATACTGAGACAACAGTGAGAGTCCAGTGAAGAATCAACATGATTGCTCTGTAATTCACAAATGTCCTACCTCACAATACTGCATCCAGATTGATCTTGGTGGTTCCCTGTAGACACCAGACAGGTTATAAGAGCAGTCACTCCAACACAAACATGCAAATTGAAACAAATACTAAGGCAAACGAGGTGTGTAGGCGTCTATGTGATAGCGCCATAATGATATTTCATGTCGAGATTATTTAATTTGGTACTCACCATATTTTTCTGATTATTGGAGCCATTTAAAAAAAACATATCCGTATCCTCTTTCCGCTGTCGGTCTATAACGAATCTCCGGAATCAAGGACCTTCAGAATAACTTGGTGTTAATAACGAACCGACTGATGTACACAAAAGTATGACAAATTTTGATTCAGAGTAAGGAGACTGCATACTTGAATAAACTTAAATGTTTTGTAAAAACTTCCTGAGAAAGACTCAAACATACCATTGCCATAGGTGTGGTCTACCTGAGGACCAGTGCCGCTGGTTGGAGTTGGACCACTGCGTCTCTGCCAGTCGAAATCATTATACCATGGTTGTGTAAACTTGCAAAAGTCGACTTCGAAGGCGCAGCGGTAGTCGCCTACAACAGTAAAACGTATTCAAATATTCCCTGTTAATATTTTATTCATTTAAGGTAGTTTCGGTATGGAGGGGAAGGAGGGCTTCATGGGTCTCGAACTTGTGACGTGCACCCAGGAGGCTTACCGTGCTCAAGAGAAGACGAGTGAAGAAGACAGGTAGGTCTACTTAAAAGGCTTTCTTCTTAGGCAAATAGAAAGTCTTTCGCCTGTGTTATTTTCATACATGTAATGGCCTGTCTTCTTAAAGTACCGCTTTTTCAAGAAACTATTATTTATCATAACCATTACATGTCATGAGTAGCCCGCTCTCAAAGAATAATCCCCTTTCTTTCTATGTATACCTCTTTTTCACTTCTGAGGAATATGACTTCATGGTTATAGGCTTTCACGATGATTATTTTTCGTCAACGTTACCTCTATCAAAAGAAAAAAATATATATACATACATATATATACATATGTACCTGATACCTATGTGGTTTTGACGCCTATTGTCCCAAATGCCAAAATGGCAAAGTTTAGTCTCTCACCAGAGACTCACTTCCTCTTGTGTGTTCTTGTGTGTGTGATGTGTGGCATGTTATGATCCGTACTGTAATACCCCATTCCACAGAGATTCTTTTTTTTTTTCTCATCGCTCACGAGACGGAAGGGATTGTTGTCTCCGGTCACCCACCAGAGTGTATTGAATCGCAGTGTGATGAATCCAACTTTTTTTTTGTCGAGTATCAGGTGAGTGTCAGACATGTCGCGTATGATCCTCATCTGACGATCTTGCCTCATCAGATCACCGACCGACTTGTCTGACACTGAGTGACCGACGAGAAGAAATCTCTGTGGAATGGGTGTATAATAAGGAAGCGAGCCAAATGCCCGCTTGCCCCTATGCTTATGAAGTATGTCCTACTCACTGAGGGGTGGCAGTGTTGGTAGTACTGCGGTTGTCGAAGCGGTACTTGGCGCTGCTGTCGTCTCTGCAGTAGTCTTCATGGTATGTCGAGTTTCCCATTGTGACCAGGGAGTTGTTGAAGGAGTCTGGTCTGTTTCTAAGGGTAATGCTGATAACAAAAATGAAATTTGGTTTTACATATACATCTTTGATACTGGCAAAATGACTAGTCCGCGAAGGAATGTCAGTGTAAAGGTTTTGAGGGAATGAGACTTAATGGTACCACGAGCTCCACGTCTTCTTCTGACTGCCTCGTTCTCATGTTGTTGTTTTTTTTTTCATACGGGCGAAATGGTCATTACCTTTGATTGTACCTTTTGGCTTTTCCGATAATATCATAATAAAGGAAGTCTTATATCTGTTACACAGAAAACATCTTCATGTAGTTCCAGTTTAATTGAATCAATTCGAGGAATTATTTACGTCAGAAAGCGGCGATTCAAATTCATTTTTTTTTGACAAGTCATGGATGGAGCGCCCTTTACCAAACTTGAATACATCGATTGATTGACACGGGTCTTTGTGAAAACGTAATTACTCTTCTACCATGTTTCTTCTTGTTTTGTATCATTCACTGTTCATGACCCGTTGGAGAAACAGACCCAAACCTATTACTCAAGTACGTCAGTACAACGGGCAACATATTGCACAAACAATTATGTGCAGAGTGTACACAAGGATTTCACAAGTTCGTAGAGGGCACAAGTTCAATTAATATTGTTATCAATAGAGATAATCACCTCAGGGAAAAAAAGGTCTATTGAGCAGTGGGGAAGGAAAAATTTAAGAAATTCGGTTTACACGGTTTATACGGTTTATGTGCAGAGTGTACACAAGGATTTCACAAGTTCGTAGAGGGCACAAGTTCAATTAATATTGTTATCAATAGAGATAATCACCTCAGGAAAAAAAGTCTATTGAGCAGTCTTCCAAACAGATATAATGCAGGTTTGATAACAAGACAAGCAAAAACATCAATATAATGATATTGTGAGACGCGTCTTTACTTGCTAGTGATCGATGGACTAGTCAAACATGCAATAAGACATTTCAGTGCGCATTTTCTTTCATGATCAGTATGCAATTAAGATGTGAGTTTTCCGAGCAATGTTTGTAAACATTCCCAATTTCCAAAGTAAAATTAAAAGTATACATAATAATGTTTGAAATAATTCAGTTACTTATAAGCAATCAATTTGAAATACTTGTTTGGAACAGATAATCAGGTTTCCCCAAAACCTTTGCAACGAGTGCTTCATTGACAATATATTTTTTCATTTATTGAATCCAGATAATTGCCACAACAATCACGACTACTGCTTGCATCACATTTTACTTTGCACGAAGGATATGCAAATATCTCGGAAGAAAAAATTTATCTTCGAACCAACTTTCCTTTTGACCGACTCTAGACTTAGAACTCGAACTGTGCAACATGAACTAACATCAGAGGACATTTTGATATAGAAATGATATCAAGGCATTTTGGCTGCATGATACCATAGAGATATCTGACTCATTTTGAAAATACTACCTCACTTAATCTGAACAAACTGTTCTAAAGATAGATAAGTACGAGAGCCTATATCATCGGAAACATAGTACTTGGGGAATTTAAAATAAGGAATGCTAGTGTAAAGGGGTTTTAGTGTCGCTCTGTTTAGAGACGAATTTTGGCAAACAAGAGAAGCCCGTGTTATGTTAGCAAAACTATATTGAGCGTAGATAGCGGGGAAGGAAAAATTTAAGAAATTCGGTTTACACAGAATCACATGCAGATAGAAGGGATCGTAAATGTTCAACGGACCTTTCACGCGTGTCCAAACACAGCTTCAACATAGGTTTCATCGCGCATTTTATAGGTACCAATCACTTTTTGCTCATTGTGCTACTATCCAACAGCTCTAAGACTATAGTAACAACGTCATAGTATTACATGTTAAAACTTGAAGACTATCCACTAAAAGGCTATGGTCAGGACACTTCTTTTTTCACAAAGGGAGATCATGAGTGAGAGAAACACTGCCAAAGGATGAAGTCTATACGGCCCTTCTGTGTACCTTCTTAGTCAACAAAACAACATTCGTTATTGCTGCAGTTTTATGCATTCCAGCGGTATCTCGGCTGCAGTTTAAGTTTCTTTCAAAGTTTTCCATTTGTGAATTGGATCAAATCCCCGTTGATCTGCTTAAGAAATACATCAATGAACTGAAGCTCATATTAATACAAGAACACATGTAGTCAATTCAGTTCTGACAAGGTGGATGCTTTCCTATTTCGCTTGTTATTAGAGGTGCTGCATTTGATAAATTACAGGCCGATCACTCATCTAAAGTATCTCGGCGAGACGATTGAGAGAATAAATGGTTATCTTCAGAACAACAACTTGTAAGTCATGACTCAGTCTGCCTATAGACAGTACCATAATTGGAGAGTGCATCGATTAGAGTTGCCAATGATCCTCCTATTTCTCGATAAAGGCGAAATATTACAGATGCAATAGCCTCTTCGCAGTTACACTGTGAAGAGGCAATTTTACTCTTACTTTACTATAAAGCAGCATTTGACACGATTGTACATGAAACAAGTTACTGTAAATCACTGTCGGGGTCCCGCAAGGGTCAGTTTTTAGTGGCCTAGTTTATTTTAGCCTCCATGCTGCTCCATTGCATGACATCTGGTATGTTGTGTACTGACGGTACACAAGTATACAATTTTGGCTGGAAAGGGTCATCATTCTGAAACAATTTTGAAACTCCACTCTTGTATGGCCGAAAAAAAAAACCGGTTAGCTCATAATGGTCTTAAAAATTCATGAGGATAAGGTTCTTCATTTCATCAGTAAATTGTAGAATGTTGTAGAATGTTGTAGAATTGATAGCATCTCATTGGTAACACTCTGATACAGACTGTTGACTCTCCAGAAACCTTGGTGTGAGACTCGATAGGCATTTGACATTGTCAACCCATGTGAATTAAATTTGCAACGGAGCTTCGTTTACTATGCACAAGGCTGGAACGTTAGGTTCATTTCTTTTTCGCTCTCAGTCAAGATTTCTTTTATCCACCCCATAATATCAACAAATCTTTACGGTGCAAGATCCATTTCATGGCAGACACAGAGTTAGGGACAAAATTGCCAACACTTCTTAAACAGGTTGATACATTAGATAATTCCAAGAGTCTTTTGAAAGCCTATTCCTTTAACTTGTCAATGGATTAGGCTTTGTGCTGTACATCAGAATTTCGTAACTCTTCATCTTGCTTTGTTTCTTCTCTATCTTTCTCTCTCTCACTCTCTCTCTCTCTCTCTCTCCCTCTCTCGCGTCTTTTCCTTCTTTCCATGTGTCATGCTTTTATATTAATTCTTAATACAATCACATATACTTTATGGAATTGAAGTATGGGGAAGCGCCTACAGAAGCCACTTAAATTGTATATTTTTAGCACAAAAAATGGCCGTAGGAGCAATTACATTTTCCCCCTGAAGAACAAGTTCTAGGCCATTTATTCTCCAGTCTTGGAGTGTTAGATGTTTTTGACCTGCATAAGCTTGCAGTGTCAACCTTTGTATATGATCTACACAAGGAACATTTACCACATTCTGTAACGCAATATTATGAGCCAATGAATCATGGATACAGGACTAGAGGCAAAGATCATTCCGTGCTTAGACTCCCGAAATGTAAAACGACACATAGTACATTTTCTATATCTTTTGTCGGGTCAAAGTACTGGAATAGTTTGCCCAAAAATATTCAAGAGGAAAGAACAAGACCTTCATTTCGAAGAAACCTGAGAAATCAATTGTTAAATGAAGTTTAGTGATGAAAAGAATATTCATTGTTTAGTTTAATGTACTTTTATAGTACAGTTACATTAAAAGAGTAGACCCAGCTATAATGGGAGAACCATTCTCGACTAGCACTTCTGCTAACTTTTAGTTCCCCCGTAACAACATTATTGTCTGTTTTTCTATTTTTTCAGAACCTTTGTCTATGCATATGTCTACATTACATACTTATTCATTCTCTTTGCCTTTTCAGTGATAAATGTATCATAACGAAACTAAATCCATTATACCACATGTATTCTTATGTAAGATAAATATAAGTACGTAAAATATAAACTTGCAACAGCTGTAAGAACCTTGTACAAAATCATTGTATTCTCATTAAAAAATGTTCCTGCTGTTGTATCTTACCCTATGGAATTTCATGTTATCATGTTATCATATTCACATGTATGTTGTTAACAAACTCAACTCAACTCAACTCAATTTTCCTTCCTTCAATAGGCATTTTCACATCAGCCCGATGTTTCGAAATAGCGCGCTATTTTCTGACTTGGGAAATTTTCCCTATAGCGAAATAGCGCGCTATTTGATAATGTGAACACAAATTAGCGCGCTAATTGTATCGTTCTGATCGAGAAAATTTTTCGACTCCAACTCGGGAAATTTCTGAAATAGCGGGATAGTAGCGCGCTATTTGATAATGTGAAAACGACTCGAGAAATTAGCGCGATGAATCCCATCATGCCTAGGGTGTGTGACCGATCGATCGAGGCAAACTGCACACAAATCATGAGGAATTTTTGAGAGGGCACACACATTACTGATGCTGTTTGCACATAATCAGCTGTCGAATTAGCTATTTTAAATCTTTTAACTATTCGGGCTACCCCCTCTAGGTGCTGATGTGAATAAGAAACGAAATAGCGCTCTAATTCGCAATCGCGAAAAAATTTCTCGAGCTTGGATTTTTATCGGGCTGATGTGAAAACTCCTAATGTGCCTAGATATATGAATGCATTTTTTGAGATATGCGCTATACAAATATGGTCTATTATCATTATAATCATTATACACAACATGTGTAGTCTGTAAATATGCGTAAAAATGAATATATAATATCGACACTAATATGAAGATATATCTGTTCTTATACTTCCTTTTTTTTTGTAAAGAAAACAAAAATCGATACTTGTGAGAGAGTGAGAAAACAATACCCGGAAGTCTCGCATTCTTGCAGACTACTACCTGGCAGCATTGCAATTTCGGGAGGGGAGCTTTTGACGGTCTGTAGGGGGCATGGTGTCCAATCTTATATTCTATCTCATTTGCAACTAGTACCTGCAAGGTATTTAGAAAATTTGACCATGCATTTTCAAGAGGATGATCAAAATGTTATGGCCCCAAGTTCAGTCCAGGCCCAATAGGGCCATCCCTGGAGGATACACAAATCTTGAAAGTACATTCATTCATGTAAATTTACTCAGAGTATTTATGGTTTTATACAAGTTTTTTTTTCTTTTTGATTGGTTGATTAGTTGGTTTGGTTTGGTTTGGTTTGGTTTGGTTTGGTTTGGTTTGGTTTGTTTTTAAGATTCGTTATTGAAACTTGACGGTCCTGTTGGGTCATGTACAACTATATTGCCCCCAGCAATGCTACCTGTCCTGCCTAGTTTGGTTAAAATCCATCATTTTTTTTTCTCAAGAAGCTGGAAAAGTAGAAAGTTTACGCACGGACGATGATGAATGATCACCGTAGCTCACCTGACCTATGACTCTAATGAGCTAAATCTGATCGAACTCGAAATTTTTACACAGTCATCGCAGTTCAACCTACTGTTTGGTGTGCACTGCAGCAAGCTATATCGAGAGCGAGGAAAGGGAGCTAGCGCTGCTATGTTTATCATTTGCCGCACTTCAAACTGACTGCTTGTAGTCCTAAGCATCTTTGAAAAAAAGACAGAACGATAAAGCGGTGGCAGGTACAGTCGATAACATAAAGGCTGCGAGTGTATTGCTGTACTGAAAAAAAAAGGATGCTTGTATAGTAGCTTCTCCCCATTCCGTTTATATCAATGAGTAATTCTGTATACGGTTTATACACACACACACACACACACACAAATATTTTTTTCAGTGAAAAGACGAGAAATATTTTCTTCAGACCTGTTTGTATATAGTATACGATTAGAGCGATATGTGTGCATGCCCTCTTTGTTATTGGATAACTTTAGTCTGTGCCCAAATATTTTACAAAAATACAAAAATGATAAACATTTTTTGTACTAAAAAAAAATGGAAAACTGATCAACATCTTGATCTTGATTATACATAGGCAACACACCTGACTCTCTTGAGATTTTGACAGTTCATAATAGAACTCTTTTTTTCCCCCGATTTTTCAAGAAATTTTCGTGACTGTTTTTCTGTTGTCATGCAAAGCAACACAGGGGTTTGATATGAGGATGATTTTTTCCTTCAAATCTCTAAGTGAGAGACCCTCAGCCATATACGTTATATCTCAACAAGTTTGGTAACCAGTGGGGTGCATCGCGTCAAACTACATTGTAGGAGCAGGGGATATATATAGGGGTGTAGTTCCTGAACATCACAGTGGGATACAAAATATTTTTGTACTAAGTTTACCTCACTTCATAAAACAAGGCAATACGTGTCGGATTGACATTCTTGGGATATGTGAAACATGGCATACTGAAGGACACTCTACAGTTTAAAGAGAGTTCACACCTGATGGGTATACCTTTTCTCATGTGTCAAGATTAGCGAGGCGTGGTGGAGGTGTCGGTCTTCTTTATAGAAGTGAATTAAGTCTTCAGTTGAAAGCTTCTTCATTGGAATTTAAGTCGTTTGAATTGCTCCAGACGTGTATCAAAACTGACATTGGCTCTACTTATTTGCTTGTGATTTATTGTCCACCCTCTTCTGATTCTCCATTCAGCTTTTTCCTCAAAGAATTTTCGTATCTCCTGGACCAGTAAAATGTATTACCATGGAGATTTTATACATGGAGTTCAAAGTGGCTGTAATTATTCAAACAGTTGTCAGATTTCTATTGATGTACAAAAGAATTCCACAGTTGCACTAGTGCCTTTGATGATCGATATTCGACGCCGCCGCGCCGTCTTCCTGAGCAATCTGAAGATTCATTTTGAACGTTTTCATAATGTTGGCCATATTTTGCTTATTTATTTATTAGATGAAATGAAATTTCACTCAGTGATGAAGTATGTACAACAAAAGTCAATTCCGTCAAGAAATTTGTGCAAACGTGTAATCAGAGTTGTATCATGTAAAACTTTTAGAACTGTACCATCCTGGAAAGCTGGTTTTAATAATAATAATAATAGTGATACTCTTATAAAGCGCACATTTCTACCTAAAAAAGATACTCAAGGCGCTATAGAACAGAGTACATATTGTGTCACGTTAAAACAATATCACAGAAAATGATAAGACAATAAACCAACAAACAATATATACGTACACATACTTTACAAACAGGTATACAATCTTGTCAATTCAAATTAAAAATATATGTCTTGAGATTCTTTTTGAAACTATAAATGGAAGATACTTCTCTAAGAGATTTGGGTAGGCCATTCCATAGTGTTGGGCCTATATATGAAAAAGCCCGACCCCCCCCCCAATTATGCTTGATTCGAGGTACCTGTAATTTTAGCGTCTTTAATGAACGGAGATTACGTGATGGTTGGTGAAGATGAAGAGTATTTTGAAGGTAGACAGGGGCAAATTTGCGCAATGTACGGTAAACAAGAAGAATCTTAAAGTTAATACGTTTTTCTACAGGAAGCCAGTGCAGGAACCGAAGTATTGGGGTAGTATGCACAGTTTTCTTCTTGAAAGTAAGTAATCTAGCGGCACAATTCTGAAGACGTTGCAGTTTACTGAGTTCTTTTTGTGGAAGGCTGCAAAACAGAGAATTGCAGAAATCTAGACGAGACGAAATAAGAGCATGCATCAGTTTTTCTGCTGCTGATCTAGTTAAATATCTCCGAATTGAGCCCAGGTTACGAAAATGAAATCTTACAGATTTTCCGCTTAATTTCCAGAAATTAAACTAATATGGAATAATCTTCAAGTATAATTCTTTATTGGTAGATATATAAGATTAGAGCCCGGATATGTCCAGTCGAGTAATTTTATCTTTATTTCAGCATTTTCTTACTCAATTTCTATTCGCACATCCTCATGTCTGTACCACCTACCTTTTATAAGAAGGGATAGCGAAAAATAATTACCATCACAAAGATATATCTTCCTTTGAAAGTGGCTGGTGATTATGCAATGAGACACGTGTCAATTGTCATCGTATCTGTGAGGCAGCTACAATTAAGCGCATACTTCCAATATTTCATAGTGGCGGCATCAAACATGGGCTCAAAGGGAAAAGCACTGTTGTTACTCCATCTCTTGAACCTCTTTGGTATTACAATACAATACAATACAATCGGCGGATCATTTATATAGCGCTCTTACACAGTCAATGACTGGTTTCACAGCACTTTACAACAAACTTTACAACAAAGCACTTTACAGTCACAGATTGGCATCAAAAAGGAAAGTCTTAAGATTCTTCTTGAAGACATCAAGGGATGGGGAAATGCGGACGAACAGATGTAGATGTAGTTCCAAATTCGCGATGCAGCCGTCACACAAACATTGTCCCCCGCTCTACTGATTGTTTTGGGTACATGGAGTAAGGTGCTATCTGTACTTGAACGTAGTCCAAGTCGAGCAGAACACTATGGAATGATTAGAGAGCTAAGATAAGTAGGAGCTTTCCCTTGAAGACACTTGTACACAATCGTTATGATTTTACAAACAATGCGATGTGCGAACTGGTAGCCAATGTAGCTGCTTCAGCAAGGTGACATGATCACGCCTACGGCACATGAAGATGAGTTTTGCCACACGATTCTGTACCCTCTGAAGGCGCTGGACCTGCTGGGAATTGATGCCATAAATCAAGAGATTTGGCGTAATCCAGTCTTAATGCAAAATGGTTCTGACGGCATCATCGCATGCTTTCTTGCCAATAAATGGTCTAATGCGAGCTATGTTTGACATATGGTAATGCAGTCAACGACAGAGATCCGAAACATGCTTGTCCATCTTAAGCGCAGAGTCAAACTGCACACCTTTTATTACCAGGCTCTCTCATCATTTGTGGTGATTTCAATATTCATGTTGATGAAGTCTCTACTCAGTCATCATCGATCAGTGACCTTTTGCAGTTTCACAGCCTGAAGCAGCATGGGAGTGGGTCCACTCACATACATGGACATCCTCTAGACCTTCTGATATCGAGAAATTTTGATACAACAGTTTCTAATCTTTCTAATCTAGCGCAATATCTGACCACCTCGCCATTGTGTGCAATCTTAATTTTTGGAAAAGCGAAGACTGGAACCATGACGATTACTTACAGGAATTTCAACTCAATTGACATTCTGAAATTCGATAACGATCTATCTAAGTTGTAAGCTAATGACTTTCTTAATCGAAAAAAAAACCACATATGTATTCCCTGACCACAATAATGTGAATAAGTTCAGTGACACAGTTTTAAGGATCAAATATCAGCAATTTGCTGCAGTGTGACGCCAGACACAAGCAAAGTCCTTTCAACATCAATACATTCTTTGACTCCCTGTTCTACACTAGACCAGTTAAAATCTGTTACCTCAGATGATGTGAAATCTACTGTAAAGAAATCTTTAAGAAACGTGTGTAATCTTGACCCAATGCCTACTGATCTCCTGAAGAAGTTTCGGTCATTTTTTTTACCTACCTTCACTGACATCATAAATTCAAATTTTGAAACTGATTGTGTTATCCCTGCTGCTCTGAAAGTAGCAGATGTACGACCAGCACTCAAGAGATCTGGACAGGACCACAATGCTCTTCAGAACTACAGACCTATATCAAATCTACCTTTCATCTAAAAAAGAAATTGGAACGTGTTGCTTTAGATCAACTCACTGCACATCTTTACGATAATCACTTGTTTGATAGCCACCAGTCAGCGTACAGGAGTAACCATAGTGTTGAAACTGTCTTGGTGAGTCTTTGTGACAACATTCTGTGAGAAATGGACAAGTGTAAAGTCATTGCACTTGTTCTATACTCGATGTGTCAGGTGCCTTTGACACTGCTCGTCATTCAATCTTGATCAAGAGGTTAGAATCCCTTGGAGTCACATCACAAGCACTTCAAGGGTTCAGCTCGTACATTCATGGGTAGACTTAGCGTGTCTCTTCTGTTGTGTCTGTTCTCCTCAAACTCTTCTTTCGCATGGAGTTCCACAGGGGTCTGTAGGTGGACCACTTCTGTTTGTTGTTTACACACAGCTTTTTGGCAATATCATCCGTTTTCATAGCATAAATTTTCACTCACACGCCGATAACTTTCAGTTGTATACATCATTTAACCCAACGGATGAAAACCTCTCCTCTTCAATTCATTGCTTGGTTAATGTGTAACAGATGTCGAGGAATGGACGTCCCTGAATAATCTGAAACTGAATGACAGTAAATCAGAATTTATTCTTCTTGGTTCCAAATTCAACCTGAAGAAGGTGTCTCTTCTGCTTACCATCCGAATTGGAGACATGGATGTCCACCCTAAGAAAAATGCCGAATCCTGTGTTGTCATTGATTCAGGTATGACTTTCAATGACCGCATTTCCACTGTTTGCAGGGGAGTGAGATTTCAGTTGCGAAATTTATCGCACATTCACAAGTATCTCTCTCCTAAGACAATTGAATGCTTGGTTCACTCTCTTATATCTCTTGGTCGTGTCTTTGCAAATGCGATCCTGACAAACCTACCAGGCTACCAAATACATCGCCTCCAGCTGCTCCATAACTCTGCTGCTAGACTAGTAACTCTTACGAAGAAAACTTCAGACATCTCTCACGTCCTCCATATAATAGTATTACACTGGCTTCCTGTTGACAAGCGAATTGTCTACAAGATCTTGATCCTGGTTTTCTGTTCTTTACATGGCACAGCACCCAGCTACCTTCAGTAACTATTCCATAAGTACAAACCAGCTAGATTTCTACGTTCATCCACTGCTCACACCCTTCGAGTTCCCCGTACTCATCATTCATGGGGGAACAGAGCTTTCACCCAGTCTGGCTCTTCTCTCTGGAACTCCTTGCTTTTGAAACTGAGAATGGAGACCTCATTCCCTCTGTTCAAGTGGAAACTCAAGACCTTTTTATTTCAATGACTGTGTGCCTTCTTTCAATATGGATCTTTTCCTGAAGCAATGTGAGAGGTCTTACCTTTCTGCGCCAGGAATGCCACTGTGTGACAGACATGGTGCATTACGAGACTCCATCAAGATAGAGCTCATTGGAACCATGTTACATTTTTCCATAGGCATTTGAAGGCAAATTTTTCTTTATTCACATCCGCTCGTTTATCCCTCCCTCAAGCTCATAGTTAAGTGTTTATTGTTTCTTCAGGATATTTAACCGTCGCGTGCAGCGTCCAAATTTAAATGTTACTTTCAACATATTAAGTATATGTAAAATATTCCAGGAAATTATCCGCAGTATACGTGCAAATGCGAAATCAAATTAAAATATGAATGAATTGCTATTGCGATTGAAATATTCCCAAATTCCCGATAACAAGTCATGTTAAGACAAACCATGTAAAATCGGTCCAAAACCACTGTACTTCTCACGTGATATTGAGAAAGACCATTTCAAGTCCAGACTCACCTTCTGCGATCACGGAAAGAAGGACTAATACATGGAGAAAATTCGTTGTGGATTTCATGACGATCATTTTGTCAATGCACGCATAGTCACACATTTGAGATGAACAATGCTGTCGAAGAACAATCTTTTCCCCAAGCTAATAAAAGAATACACGCAGCTATTTTGATTGGTAATATTTCAAAGACACGTCATATACAAGTCTTGATTGACTATGATGTACTTGATTTAATGGAAGCGTCTTGAAGAACCATCCTTTGCTCTGTTTGTGTACGGCAAGAGTCAAATCAGTGATATTAGTATCTTGTTAAAACTTTGCCATGTCATCGATATTGATAAGGATTCCATTCTAATTAAGTTCAAGGTCTTTATTTGTATAGTGATTATAGTTTGCTGTAACAAAATGGCGTAATCACGGAAGGAACCAAGAATGAATTCGTATCATCTTCCTAAGTGGAGGGAGGGTTTCTTTCATCAGTCTTTTTATCTTTCACTGGCAGCACGAGGTGGTGGTTACAAAGGTCTCTCTCTCTCGTGAGATAATGAAAAAAAAAACTCTTATGAAATAGTATACAATTTTAGGAGAAATCAAAAGCTTATTCAATAAAAATTGGTTTTGATTTGGCTGGTATATCCACAAACAAAGAGGTCGTAATAAAAGGTGCGACCCACGTGACAAAGAAAAACAAAGTGATCAAGATCACTTTGTTTTACTTTTGTCTTAAATATCTCAGCCATTTTAAAACTGATTTTCATCAAATACAACTTTCAACACCTGTTAGAATTGTACACTCTTTAATAATTCATAAGTGGCTTCTAATTCTGTCGCAGAAAGTAAAAAACTGTATCTTCCGTCTAAGCCAAAGCTATATTGTCACTTTAAGAAATAGGAATTGTTGTGAGCGTCCTTCTCTTGACATTATCTCGCCGTTGTTATGTATACGTTTTTATTGTCACTTTATAAATAAAAAATAAATAATGAGCATTAAACGCGTCTGAAATTTCTCTTGAGCACCTACTGCATCTTTCATTCCAGTTGTGACAGAAGGAAGACAAAGGAGGTCTCATTTCCCCAGCCTCTTCAACTTACGAAAGGTCTCCAAATGACAATGTTTATTGTGTTTCCACAAGAAATACAAACGTATTCCGCTCGCTCGCTGCGGTCACTCGCCAAAACTTATTTAAAAAAAAAAGAAGAAGATCAGAACAAAACGTGGTGATGACGCGGACAGAATGACAATGTCTATTGTGTTCACACATGTCATTTTATCATTTTATATTTACCAGGCAAAATGTTACACGGAGCAGCGGCTGCTATTTCATTCGTTCTGAAGGGATCTATATAAGGCCGTCACTATATCTTGATTAGTATTATAAGATTTAATAAGCAAAAAATGACAAGAATTCCATGTTTTGTAAGCTGAAATACAAAAATTTTCGGTTCGCTCGCTGCGCTTGCTCGCCAAAATTTATCAAAAATAAAAAGAGATAAGAACAACACGTGATGATACGCGAAAATATGCATATTTCGGCTCACTCGCGCGTACTAATTTAGAGTATTTTTTCAAGTTCTCAGTTTGTTGGTACAAATCGTTATCTATAAGGCCGTCATTATATCTTGATTAGAATAAGAGCCCAGGTAAGACCAAAGGAGAAAAATCACTTGTAGGAGAGCAAAGAGACACACTGTCCTTTACAATTAAGTCAAGTACGTAAGTCTAGTGAATGAGTAGCTATACAATGTGTCCGATAGAGACAAATACATTATTAAATCTTTTTTATTTATTCAATGTTGATTCCATTACATACCTACATAGTTATTAAACACAATTTCCACTCATGTAGATACAAACCGCAATTAGTGTTACTCCCAATCACAAGGAATTTTGTCATAAAAAATACAGAAATGTGTCGAAGGGGTTAATAATCCCTCCTTAGTTAATTGCGAATAGAGAGCCCTGCCTTTGTAGTGGAGGCCGCAGAAGTTTTTGTTTTTTTTTCAGAGTGTGAGTGTATGTGGGGGGTGGCTGCGGGACCGGGGGTGTCAAGGCCAAGGACCCCCTCCCACCCCCACCTCCGCTTAGACGGGAAGAGTCTAAGGGCGGAATCTTAAAAATCATAAATCTTTGGTGTTGTGAATTTTTTCTCCGATTTTTCTTTTCGAATTTGTTTCTTTTTGTCGAGCCAAAAGTGGGGAGGGGGCTGCCGCTCCATACACCCCCCTCCCGACCCACGGTCCCTGTATAAAACGGATTAAGAAGATTTATTTCGTGCAGGAAAAGCTCTAAAGATATGGAAAGAATTTGGAAATCAATGTTTTGTTCTGTTCAATCCTTGTTTTCTTTTTGTTTTCTGACAGATATTAAAAAAGAAGGCAGATGTTGTCCATGACACCTTTTAATGTTGGAATACCTTTGGTTTCCTTTTTCTTTCGTAGGCTACAAAAACACCATGGAAGGTGTGTGAATACCATTGAAGAGGAATTCACTATGAATTCATTAGTGAGAAGGCAATGTCGAAATCTCTTGAGTTGGTAACTGTTGTAATCGTGTCCTCATCACATTCTTCGTCTTCTAAATACGTATACGAAGAAGTTCTGAGTTTCAAACTCAGGTATGCTTTCGGAAAACATTTTGTTTTTCAAATCGATCTGAGCTTTAAACCAATTTTTTATGGTACACATGAAATGAACAGTTTTACGGAAAACTTTGCTACGATGTAAATTTCATAACATATCGATGGTTATTCTTTTCTTCATATGGCTAGCAGCTACATGATTTTTCAGGTTCTGGAGATATGATTTTTGCTCTAACAACCCTGACAGAAAATTATAATTAAAAGAAACCCAAAGGAAAACTGGGGCGACATGCAATCACCATGTAATGCAAGCCACAATGAGATAAAAGGAATCGCGAGTGAAGCTTTTATTCTGCTGCGGCTTTGAGCGATTTTTTGATCGGTTTGGGCGGATTCATACTTCTGAGCAACCTATGTGAACTTGGCATCCCACCTACTGACTTTTGCGCACAAAGGAAATGAAAACACGTTTGCTGTTCTCCAAAGTTTCTGGAGGAAAAAAAAAACAAAAGAGAAAAAGTCACTTATTTTTTTGCCAGATGATAATAATGCTGTTGATGTTTCTTTTCTATGGTATTTTAAAAAGCAACTCATTTTCAAAAGATGTCAATCTGTATCTATCGTGCTATATCAATGATGCATCTTGAATTTTGTCGACGAAGTTAACACTGAGGATTCAATATAGAGGGTATCGGGTACTGCAAAACTTGAAGTGAAATTTACGTCATAAATACCATGATGTGATGAACACATCAAAAACTGACGTGAAATTTACAACATAAATGCGTCACTAATATGACATGAAGAACACGTGAAGTACGTCGCTGACAAGACGTGATAAATACATCTCAAAAGTGATGTCAAATTTACGTCAAAAATAGATCGCTAACAAAACTGACGTGAAATTCAGTTCCTAAATACGTTGCAGATATGACGTGATGAACAGGTAATAAAACTGACGTGAAATTCATGTCCTAAATACGTCGCAAATATGACATGATGAACAGGTAATAAAACTGACCTGAAATTTACGTCATAAATACGTCGCCAACATATGACGTGATAAATACGTCATCAAACTGATGTGAAATGTATGTCATAAATGAATCGCGTGATGAATTTCACATCATAAATACATGACTAATATGACGTAATGAACACGTCGCAAAACTGACGTGAAATTAACGTCACAAATACATCGCTAATATGACGTGATGAACACGTATCAATAGTGACGTGAGATCTACGTCATAAATACGTCTCTAATAGGGAGCTTTATATTTTAGACGCGCGGACGTTCAGAGGAAAAAAACATGTTCTGAGCTTGCGCAGTAGCGCGCGTAAAGTCAATCTATTTTTAGCTTGCGTCGCCTGAGTTGTTTGCTACGCGTACTGGGCTATTTTCACGTCCGCATAGTTTGCGACGGAGAGAGCTTCTTCATGCACTGATCACAGTATGGGGGCGCGATTTTATTTAGTTATTAGGTTAAACCAACAGAAACAAAAAAAAAGAAAAGGGGGTCGCGCCACCCTTTGATTTTGTACAGGCGTCCCCCCACCCCCCTCCTTACGGAATTCCTGGATCCGCCCCTGTGACGTGTTATGACATTTGTGGTTAATCCCCGATGATGACATTTGCGGTTAACGCAATCGCGGATTGAGAGGGGGCGCAATCCCCCATTAGTGCCCAATCTCTTTATTTCGTCAACACAACAGAAATAAAAAGAAGAAAATAGGGGAGGGGGAGGGTCGCGCAAGACTTTTACTTTGTAAAGACGCCTCCCCTTTACGAAATTCCTGGATCCGCCACTGTAATGCAAGCAATGAATTTGGTCATTTGTGCTTGACACAATGATGGATCAAGAGGGGGCGCATCCCCCTCTGGTGCCCCTTTCTTTTCTTTTCTTGTTCTTTCTTGGTTAACACAACATAGAAAAAATTGGGGGGGGGGGGGTGCTGTATCCTTTAATTTGTAAAGCCGCCTCCCCTTTACGAAATTCCTGGATCCGCCCCCGTAATGCAAGCAATGAGTTTTGATATTTGTGGTTGACGTAATGATGGATCGAGAAGGGGCGCATCCCCGTCTGGTGCACCCTCACTATAATTATTTGGTTAAAACAACAGAAACAAAAATAATGAAATGGGGGAGTGTCTCGCCAGCATTTGATTTTGTGAAGGCGCCCCTCCTCCCCTCCCCCTTCACGGAATTCCTGGATCCGCCCCTGTGACGCGATATGACATTTGTGGTCGACGTGTTATGACATTTGTGGTTAATCCCAGATTTTCAGGTTAAACCAACAGAAACAAAAATAGGAAAAGGTGGGTCGCGTCAGTCTAAAATTTTGTACACCCCCCCCCCCCCCCCCCCCCCCCCCCTTTACGGAATTCCTGGATCCGCCCCTGTGACTTGTTATGACATTTGTGGTCGACGTGTTATGATACAGGTTATCGGAATCAGTGAAACCTGGTTAAATGAAATATCACCTTCTTCGCTATTTACCATTGATGGCTTCACACTTTTGACAAAAAACAGGGCAGGTAAAAAAGGCGGCGGAGTTGGGCTTTACGTCACTCAGAATTTGAATTATGAACTCTTAGACGAATTCAGTTTAATGTCTGAAGTTATTGAGAGTATTTTCATTGAAATTAGGGTTTCAAATAGAAAAAGTATTGTTGTCGGTGAAATATACAGACCTCCAAATACAAGCCCCACTGAATTTATTGAATCTTTATCCGTACTTTTAGCTGATAAATATTTGGAGAATAAAAGTTGTTTCATCATGGGTGACTTCAATTTCAACCTTTTAGACTGTCATACCAACTCCGCATGCCAAGATTTCCTCAATGTGATGTTATCCGAGTCCTTTTCACCTCTTATAAAGAAGCCCACTCGAATTTCAGATGTCACAGCAACTCTAATTGACAACATCTTTGTTAATAGTTCTCTTTTCAATATCACGTTTGGTGTAATAGTGTCTGATGTATCCGATCATTTTCCGATTTGCGCTGTTCTGCCCAATGTTAACATAAGTAATGCCTCTTTTTATTCGCCCAATTCTGGTTTTCGAGAAATGTCAGAAACTAATCTTAATAGACTTAGGGAGAGACTAGGATCCGTTAATTGGTCAATTGTTAATAACCAAAGTGATGCAAATATAGCTTTTGAACACTTTTCACAAATATTATCATCCGCATTCAATTCCATTATACCCGTTAAGCCATTTACTCGTTCAAACCGTAAAAAGGTTCCAAAGAAACCATGGATTACGAAATCTCTCCTGAGGTCTATTAACCGTAAAAATGCTCTTTTCTACAAATACCGAAGTGATACTAACAGTCGAACTCGGTCTCGGTATGTGCATTATCGCAACGTTCTTACATCATCCATACGTTTAGCCAAACGAATGTATTTTTCAAAGCAATTTATCAAGCATAAAAATGACATCAAGAGTACGTGGAAGGTGATAAATGAAGCGCTGAACACTAAAAATAACATTGAACCACCTAGGCATATTATTAATAATGATAAGTACATTGAAGATGAAGCTGATGTGGCAGAAGTATTCAATGAATACTTTGTAAGCATAGGACCTAATCTTGCCAGCAATATTCCGCATTCAAATACTGATTTTTATTACTTTCTAAAAGACCAGAATCAGCAGTCTCTTTTTTTTTAACCTGTCATTGAAGAAGAAATCAAAGATATTGTGCAAAACTTGAACACTAAGAAAAGTTCTGGATGTGATGGAATCACCAATTTTCTCCTTAAAAAAACATCATTAATGAAATAGTTATATCATTAACACACATTTTTGATTTATCGTTATCTACTGGCATAGCTCCACAAAAAAATGAAAATAGCTAAAGCAGTACCAATTTTTAAAAAAGGACAAAAAGAATCTGTGACAAATTATCGCCATATATCTTTGTTAACTTCATTTTCAAAACTTCTTGAAAGGTTGGTATATACGCGCACACACAAATTTCTCGAAAAGTGTGAAGTTTTTTTGTAACTCCCAGTTTGGTTTTAGGAAAAACCACAGTACGACCCATGCCTTACTCATTTTTATCCATAAAGTTGCTCATGCTATAGATGATGTCTCCCACATTATTGGAGTTTTTCTTAATTTTTCGAAGGCCTTCGACACAATTGACCACGATATTTTGATTTACAAGCTACGACATTATAATATACGTGGGAAGGCTTTGGACTGGTTTCGAGATTATTTATCAAACAGAAAACAATTTGTGAGTATAAAATGGCCGTGATTCTCAGTTAAAGTTAATTTCATGTGGTGTTCCACAGGGCTCCTTACTAGGCCCACTATTGTTCATTTTGTACATTAACGATCTTCCTAGTTCCTCGCCAATTCTTTCCTTTATATGTTTTGCTGACGACTCCAATCTGTTTTTTACACACAGAGATCCTTATACTCTTGTTAACACAGTGAATAAAGAACTTAAATCTGTGCAATCTTGGATATACGCCAACAAATTGTCACTTAATATTGATAAAACTCATTGTATGCTTTTTAGCAATAGTCTTAAAACCCTTCCTTTTCATATTAAATTTAATGAAACTGAATTAAATCAAGTCAGTAGTATAAAATTTTTAGGGCTTTTTATTGATAGTGATTTATCTTGGAAATCCCACGTTAGTTATTTAAGTAATATTCTTTCTAAAAATACGGGTGTTCTTAATAAACTTGAGTGTTTTTCCAAGTCAAATTCTGCTTAATCTTTATTCTACTTTGATTACTCCGTACCTTAATTATGGTATTCTTGTGTGGGGGAATGCAACTAGAAATCTTCTTGATATACTGTTCCGTATTCAAAAACGTGCCATCAGAAATATCAACCATGTCGGATATTTGTCCCACACGAATGATTTATTTTTGAAAAATAAAATACTGAAAATATCAGATCTGTTCAGTTACAACGTCGGCATATTTATGTACAAATTTTCTGCCAACGAGTTACCGGATGTTTTTACTAGCATGTTCAGAAAAAACTATTTGATTCATAATTATCCTACCCGTCAAAGTGACGCATTTCACCTTCCACGTACTCGAACAATTTTCGCTAAAAAAACGATAATGTATACGGGCCCTAGATACTGGAATGACCTCTCCCCCGAAATAACAAGCTGCTCGTCTTTATATTCCTTTAAACGTAAATTAAAAGAGTTTTTATTGAGTGCATATTTTGCAGACACTGAACAGTCGTAATGTCTTATGTAATACTGTGGTATGTTATTGTCCAATCAAACATTTTGTCAACACGTTGCAGATTCCATTTAGGGTCTTGCCATCGGGCTCTCTGAATTCATCATTAGCAATTCCACATTCTACTTCGTTTCCCTCTCTTCCTCTTTCCCTCTGCCCCTCTCTAACCTTCTATGCAGAGCTTGACGGCAGGCACCAAATGGCTTAATAGTTGTACATGTTACTTTTTGTGTCTTACTGATCATATCCTGGGTGAAAGTTTTAATGCAACAATAGTTTATAGTATATATACCAAAGTAGGCTGTATAATAATGATGGCTCGGTCACAGTAAGTTCATATTAATGTATAGTTTGTTTGTTTTTCTTCTTCTTCTTTTTTATTACATAAAATTTGGCAACCTTACATCATCTTCTATCCGTTCTCCGTTTCTTTTTCACAAACACTGATTACTCGGGGCTTACAGCCAAACAAGCTAGCTTTCATGTAGGTCCCGTCATACTTCTCTTTGATCAACCCCATTTCGATTTCGATTTTGACCAGTTATCATTACATGTAATTACTGTGTTATCACCATGTATATTGTTTGTTTTCTGCACATTGTTCACAAGGTAAAAGAACTTGTCTGGTTTCTGTTGTAATGTTCATAAATGAGAAGAATGAAAATAAAATGAATTGAATTGAATTGAATATTTGACGCAATCTCGGATTTACAGGGGGCGCATCCCCCTGTAGTGCCCCCTCCATTTTTTCAACACAACAAAAATGAAAATGAGAAAATGGCGGCGGGCAAAGGTCGCGCTAGCCTTTTATTTTGTAAAGCCGCCTCCCCTTTACGAATTTCCTGGATACGCCCCCCGTAATGGAAGTAATGAGTTTTGATATTTGTGGTTGACGCAATCATGGATCGAGAGGGGGCGCTTCCCCCTCTGGTTCCCCCTCACTATAGTATGTTAAAACAACAGAAATAAAGATAAGATAATGGGGGGGGGGGGGGGGAGTCACGCCAGCCTTTGATTTTTTAAGGCGCTTCTCCCCTTTACGGAATTCCTGGATCCACCCCTGTGACGCGTTATGACATTTGCAGTTAGTTTGAAAATTTTGACATCTGTGGTCGACGCGTTATGACATTTGTGGTTAATCCCCGATTTTGACATTTGCGGTTGACGCAATTGCGGATTGAGAGGGGGCGCATCCCCCATTAGTGCCCTCTTTATTTCGTCAACACAACAGAAATAAAAAGAAGAAAATAGGGGAGAGGGTAATTGTTAGGTTAAAACGATAGAAACAAAAATAAGAAATGGGGGTCGCGCCAGCCTTTGAATTTGTAAAGCCGCCCAACCCCCCTTTACGAAATTCATGGATCCGGCCCTGTGTCGCGTTATGACATTTGTGGTTAATCCAATATTGATATTTGTGGTTGACACAATCGCGGATTTAGAGGGGTGCATGAGATTGAACCCAACGTCCTCGCCAGGTAGTCCAGTCAAAATATGAAATGACCCACAACTAATTGCAACAGAAACGATTCCACTTGCATTTGACCCGGAAGAGCTATCAAAATAACATATTAAAAGTTCCCTAAAATTCGAGTGGTGGATCAATGTCTAATTTGCATAAATTCAAGATGGCCGCCGTACAACCTATTTATGCCTATATCTGGGGATATGTAACCCACAGAAAGTAAATTCCGGTGTCTAATCCTATGTTTTTTAGGTCAAGGAATACAAATATGTTATGTATAGCAACTTTCAAACATCCTTTTATATAGTTTTTGCATATATTTGCATATAATTACATGCAAAATGGTCGCCATATTGCCTGCGCAAGCCCGTATCTTCGTATATCATTAATGTAGTACACTCAGGAATAAGTCGCTATATATCTGGACATAAAACCGCAGAAAATAAATTCTGGTGTCTAAACCTATAGATGTTTTTTAGGTCAGGGAATACAATTATGATATAAGCAGTAACTTTCAAACTTCCCTTTATACATTTTTTTGCATATATTTCCATTCAATTAAATGCAAAATGACCGCCGTAGTGCCACTACAGGCTTATATTTCTATCTGTAAAAGGTACCTAGTGATGGTGTCTGTGGTCTTAATTTTACTACTGAGAATCACTGATGTAGAATACGTTCCACTCAGCAATAGTTACCTATATTTCACTAAAAATTTGCATATATTTATACATAAATCTATTCAAATTACTACCGTGAATATGATTTCAGATATACGAATACAAGCTGCAGAAGGTTGATTGTACTGTAATGTCTCATCCAAGATATCAAGGGAAAATTGTTATACCATTTAAAACCTTGATGATTATCCTACACCTAGTGTGTATATTCTTGCATTTATTAAAAGTATTGTATTACATTGTACTCACATTTTCTTGAGATACAGCCTCAAAACAGAGAACAACTGTAAGTAGCATCGAATAGAACATATCTTTATTAACTGTAGATTCAACTTATCTTCCAAAGTGTGCTCAATAGGTACACAAATATTAAAGTCTAAAATTATGTAGTAGGAATCGTTAAAATATTTCATGATTGCATGATATCTAATGTATTATGTTTTGTAATTTGCCCTCATGTTTACTGCTTATTACTTGTGTCTATGTTGCAATTCTTTATTTCTTCTCTCTTTTTTTTTTTTGCCAAGGGGGGGGGGGGGCATGTCATCAAGTTCATGATTATCCATAAGCTACTCTACAAAAGTTTAATGAGTTTGGACATATCTCATATAGCTTTCAAAGTGTGCTTACGGTACACAAAAATTGGTCTTAAATCATTCAGCAGGTTTTTTTTTTTTTTCAAACATCTTTTTTCTTACCTACGATGATTTACATCCATGTTTAGTTGATACTTGTGTCCTTTGTTGCAAAACTTTTGGTAAAGGCATGTTTATCAATGAGCAACATATGACCGTGTATGGAAGTGGATTTTGTCATATTTTTGCACGGTTTCACCCAGTGACTCACTGAAAATGTAAAACATTGTGATTTACAGCCAGATACAAAGAAAAAGAAAAAAAAAGGAAATGCCTTAACATTTCTATTACTAGTACTCTGGATTCATCAGTCGATCAATACAAACAGCATCCTTCTCATTGGCTTCAAGCTCATACAACACATATAAATTCTTATACGTCTTACTTCCACCATTTTCCATGTTGTATCTGCAGCTTTATTAAAAGAAATGTTTCCTATTGCATTGAGGCTTCGCACTAATAACATTTTCACCAACACACAGTTGTTGTTTTTTAGAAATGCGAGCAGCATGAAGGCTGAATTCAATTTTGCTGGCGAAAAAGCAGTCTTAAGTCAGATAAAAAACAAAATACATAACATCATTTTCTGTTCCTAACCCTTCCAAAAGGTCCCTTCCCTCCAGCTTTTCTTCAAGTTAAACAGTGGAAGGGAAATGACATACAATCATTGGAATTGGGACGATTTTAGGAAGATGTTTAATCAAAAATATGTTCTGATCACTACAGACACAGTGCAGCTATTAAGAACTCCTGAAGAAAGTCTGATGCAACTGCAAGACAGGATGTTAGCAACTGGCAGTGTATAGTTGCAGGGCAAGCAGATTTGACTGCACACAACCCATACCAGTGTCAGATGCGGGCCATTATATATCAGACACTTGTAATGTTGTATTTCTAAAATATGTGAGGAGTGAGATTATGCTGTTCTAATTGGTGACTAGGAATAAGAAGCATTCTCGAAAGACATCGACACAGTTTACAACAAACGTGAGACTTACCACGCTTCAGTATGAAATAGAGCCGAGATCCTGTTTGCTTTAAATTAATCAACTGCAATTTCACACCATCCTAGTCCAGAATTTGTGGTAAACACATAAAACACTGTGAGTGTAAGCTATAGTTTTGTATACTCGTGTTTCTATTTTGAGAGATCACATTACATACCTTAGTATCTGTATTATCACAAGCTAGAAAATGAAAATGATGTACAGGAAACGAAAGTTTTCTTGAAATCAAGTGACTCATCTTAGCCAAAGGTTCAAGACAGCAAAAAAGATTCAAGCTAATATTGCAAATAGCCATCATTTATATTCTACTGTCCGGTCGTCGGTCATGCATACATTTTCAAAAACCATTTCCAGCTAGGTTCTCTTTAAAAAAAACCCATGTAATGACAGATTTTCAACAAACTAGGCAAGTAGCATCCCAAGGATGATTAGGCTTTCAAGGTGTTCAAATAGACACCATATTCCGAAAGGTCCCAGAACCCCGAAATTAAGGAATCTATTATAAAAAAAAAAACTCCCGTCACACACACACACACACAAAAGTAGAACCAAGTGTAACAGAGCTAGGTATAATGTACAAAGTTGAATATCTTGGAGATTGCATATAGATTTAAGTTTACTTTCACAGTTTAACTTATTTTCGAAATATTACACATTATATATATATATATATATATATATATATATATATATATATATTGACAGCAAATCTTGCACATATAGACGTGGCTGGTGTTGGGTAGCACCCCTTTAATCATCGAGTGTGGTCTTGTAGTGTTGTCTGTGTACAGACAACACTACAAGACCACACTCAGCACCAACACAATCCTGAAGAAGGGCTTTTCGCCTGAAAGCTCGATGATTAAAGGGGTGCTACCCAACACCAGCCACGTCTATATATGCAAGACTTGCTGTCAATAGATTTACTGTCCTTGCACCGCCCCGCCATGTTGTGGTTAAGTCCTTTGATGTCAGTATATATATATATATATATATATATATATATATATATATATATATATATATAATGATACTTGTAATCAATGTGTTGGTACCAGTACAGAAAGATGACGAATCAGGGTGGTAATGCATTTCAGTCCAACAGTGCTATTTAGTCAGACCAAATTTTCGACGCAAACATTCGTCTTTCTTCACAATTGTCATTGTCGATCCTGAGGAAGATGAATGTATCCGTCGAAAATTTGGTCTGAATAAATAGCACTGTTGAACTGAAATGCATTGCCACCATACTTCGTATGTATATATATATATATATATATATATATATATATATATACATATATCACGGGTACCATCTACCCCAACCCCCCCCCTCCACCCCAGGCCACAGGATGCCCAAAGGCACCTTAAATATTACCTATAGGTGCGGATGCCTTGGGGCTGGGACCAGTTATTGGGGGCCACTTTTGATTTTTGATCCTTTTTTTGAAAACATATGGTCAAATTTTCAACAAACTTAGTACTGTAGGTGCATTTATCGCTAGTGTCATGAATATATGAACATCATGCCTCCCTGGGCCATGGAGGTCCCTAAAGGCTTGTAGAAATGGCCCTTCCCAAAGTCTTCCAATTTCCTCTCTCCCAAGTAATAGTCTGTAAGAATGCATGGAAGGTGAACTTGAGATACTCGAGTGAGGGCTGGACCCCTGGGTCTTTTATTCAGAAAGTGAGTGAGTGACATGGTATCCTGATATGACAAGAACATTCTCTAAACAAATGTCCAAACTCACGAAGCTTTTGTAGAGTAGCTTATGGATATAAGCTACTCTTAATTTGAATAGATTTATGTATAAATATATGCAAATTTTTAGTGAAATATAGGTAATTATTCCTGATTGGAACGTTTTCTACAACAGTGACTTTCAGCAGTAAATTAAGACCATAGACACCACCACTGGGTACCTTTTACAGATAGAGATATAAGCCTGTAGAGGAATTATGGCGGCCATTTTGCATTTAGTGAATGCAAATATATTCCAAAAAATGTATAAAGGGAAGCTTGAAAGTTACTGCTAATATCATAATTGTATTCCCTGACCTAAAAAACATAGGTTTAGACACCAGAATATATTTTTTGTGGGTTTTATGTCCAGATATATAGCGACTTATTCCTGAGTGTACTACATTAATGGTATACGAAGATACGGGCTTGCACAGGCAATATGGCGGCCATTTTGCATGTAATTATATGCAAATATATGCAAAAACTATATAAAGGGATGCTTGAAAGTTGCTACAGATAACATAATTGTATTCCTTGACCTAAAAAACATAGGTTTAGACACCGGAATTTACTTTCTATTGGTTACGTATCCCGAGATATAGGCATAAACAGGTTGTATGGCGGCCATTTTGAATTTATGCAAATTAGACACTGATCCACCACTCGAATTTTAGGGAACTTTTAATATGTTATTTTGATAGCTCTTCCGGGTCAAATGCAAGTGGAATCGTTTCTGTTGCAATTAGTTGTGGGTTAACCCACTTTTTGTCGTATTTTGACTGGACTAAGGCGTTTTACGCGTGGCGGGCGCGCCACGCGTGAATTGTGGCAGCCAATTTTGCGCCACGCGTGAATTGTGGCGACCAATTTTGCGCCACGCGTAAATTTGGACTACCACGCGTAATCTTCAGAGTTTTTGTTATCTTCCTTCCCCATTTTTTCATGTTTCCCATTTAAAAAAAAATAAATCTTTTGCAGTTTCCTTCGAACGCATGCTCGACAGTTACTTGCTCGGCGCTCGCTTTAGCGGCAAGATCGTCGATCGTGTGCGATGTACCCGCATCGCACGCGGTCGACCTATTACCGATTCCACTTTGCTTGCCAGCATACGCAGGTGCACAAGTGAGCGCACCACGTTCACCGAGATTCCGGTGCAGAAAATTTACCGGCGCTTCTCTCCGATCACTGTGAGTTGCATGCCACTGTTACTACACGTGAACGCGCGCAATCCCCGGAGCAGCAGATCGCAGATCGAGCCATGTGCGAGTGATCCAGCAAGCAAAGCTGCCAATGTTTGGAAGCACAAACTAGTATTGTACTCAGCAGCTCTAAAATTTGTATTTTTTTTTAAATTTCATACGTTTCAACCTCCTTTTTTTCGGTTATTTGCCTTTACTTTTGGAAATGAACAGCGTTATCAAACAATCGGCTCCGTAAGATGCTAAAATCAATGTCGGATGACCTCTTTGTCGTTCAGAAATGAATAACAATAATATTCAACTCCGTACGATAATAAAACACATGTATGATGTTTGCTCTCATGTTCGAAAGTAGATAGCAATAACATTCAGCTCCGGAAGATGCTAAAATAAATGTCGCATGTTTGCTTTGACGTTCGGAAATGAATAACAATAATATTCAACTCCGTACGATGATAAAATAAATGCCGGATGTTTGCTTTTACGTTCGAAAGTAAATAGCAATAACATTCAGCTCCGGAAGATGCTAAAATAAATGTCGAATGATCCCTTTGACGTTCGGAAATGAATAGCAATAATATTTAACTCCGTATGATGATTAAATAAATGTCGGATGTTTGCTTTTACTTTCGAAAGTAAATAGCAATAATATTCGGATCCGGATATGATGCCAAAATAAATTATGTCAGATGACTGCTTTTACGTTGATGTAGAATGCTGAAATAATTGTCAGATGATTCATTTCACTTTCGGATGCGGGCAACAGTAACATTCGGCTCCGTACGATGATGAAATAAAATAAATAAATAGCAATAATATTCGGATCCGGATATGATGCCAAAATAAATTATGTCAGATGACTGCTTTTACGTTGATGTAGGATGCTGAAATAATTGTCAGATGATTCATTTCACTTTCGGATGCGGGCAACAGTAACATTCGGCTCCGTACGATGATGAAATAAAATAATGTCGGATGTTTACTTTTAAATTTGGAAATGAATATAACGGAAATATTCTGCTCCGTACATGCTAAGATAAATAACAGATTGTTGCTTTTACATTTGGAAATGATTAACGGTATCAATCGGCTCAGTTAGACGCTAAAATAAATAACGGATGTTTCCTTTCACGTTTGGAACTTAATAGGGATAACATTCTGCTCTGTAAGATGCTAAAATGAATGTCGGTTGTTTGCTTTTACATTTGAAAATGATTAACGGTATAACATTCGGCTCTGTAAGGTGCTAAAATACTTGTAAATGTTGGATGATTGCTTTTACAATCAGAAATGAATAACGGTAACTTTCGGCTATTTACAATGCTAAAACAAATGTCGGATGTTTACATCTTAATGTCTACAAAATAATGCTCCCACTTTCTCATTTCAAACGTAAGTTTTGACCACCTAAATAGGCATCAACTTTTATAACAATCTATAAACCTATGTTGAATCTTATAACTCAGAATAAGCCATGCGTTTTTATATATAGGCTTTTTTTTTATTTGATTTGATTTTAAACATCATCATTTTCCCAAGTATTCCAGTTTCTTTTCCCATGATTGAAATCAGATTGTCTGCCATAACGATGATTGCTAAATGTCTCGCTGTGTGTCGATGTGCCGATGTGCGAAACACGTGCCATGTGCTCTTGCCTTGTTTGAGGCTACTTCAAGTTCAATGAATCGAATGCGCCGCAGCTGCGCTTTATGGCTTGATTGCGGTAACAGTTTACATTCGATACCAAGAAATCGTCATGTCTTGTACGAGTAAAAACAAAACCAAACAAAAGCAAGCAAGCAAACAAACAGACAAGACATAACAAAACGAGAAACAAACGAATGTTGATAGCCAAATCATCTCCGCATATAGTGGACCGTCACAGTTCACAGGTGAAATTCTTTCAAGCTTTGAAGGTTAGTAATACGCATTAGTGATTAATCAATCCCTTTCTATAGTTCAGGAACATCTAAAATAATCAAGTATACACTATTATCCCGGATTATGATCGACTGTTCGATGTTTCTACTATAGGCCAAAAGAAAGACTAAATTAATAGAATCATGATCCTTGTAATGATTCCTTTAATTCTATTCTCGAGCTAGTTCTTCGATCGATATTTCCAGGCTATTTACACTCTGTTTATTAACAGAATTCTAGTGCGCGCATTCTTTCGTCTGGCACCTGCGTCTGGCACCTGGTTTTGTGGAAATTTCTGCAAAAGGGGGGTGGGGGGTGGGAGGATGTCAAGCGTCTTCAATCCCAAGAGAATGCATGCTTATCTTTCGCTTCTATTTGTTGTCGTATTTCCCCACGGTGGCTATTCTTTGCTAGCAATTAGCAGTTAGATTCAACTTTACGAAGGTTGCTAGCACGTGGTTCTTTTTGTTTTGAGGGAGACATGTACATAATTTTTATTTTCATCATTCATTGGAGGGGAAATACAGCAAAAGAGGGAGACATGAAATAAGACGAAGACGTATGCATGTTCTCCTAAATTGCGTGATCTTTGAAGTATATTATAATATAATGGAAAAATAGACGAAAGAATAAAATGTGATGCAAACCTTCACTTTATTACTTGATAAGTACTAACAATTATAAACGAAATCATGATTTCGTTCGGACTCTATAAATGCCACATTTTAGTGACATAAAGCGTTGATATAGTGTGATGTCACGGACTCTGCGATCAGTTCGTTCCACTCATCCTTTCTTCTTTTAAATTATTTTCTCTTTTTTTTTTCTCTTAAATTTCGCGATTCTTGAATGATAAAATAAAATGAACTCTAGATAAGTCACATTCTCAGCGACGCAAGAAAGCTTTGATAAAACGCAGCTTTGAGATGGCGGGATGCCGGGCTTCTGTTATCTTGTTGCACCGATATTTTCTTCTTATTCCATTTTTCTTCAAATCAGTGTAATCCTTGAAATAAAAAAAAAGAACTTAATATAGCGCAAAAGAAAGTATGAAAGCAATGCAAACTCTCACTTCATTAAGTGATAAGTATCCACAATATTGTCATAAAAGAATAGATAATTTCGGAGATTTTTTGAAGTCACATTTAGTGCGAGGACGCTGACTCTGCGCTCAGTTTGTTCCACTAATACTTTCTTCTTTTAATCTTTTCTTAGTCACGTGATAAATATCAACAATCATATCATGAAAGAAAAGAATTTCGGACACTTAAGTCACTTCACAGAGACGTTTAGTTAAACTAAATGCAGAGTTGATAGAGCATGGATGATGCTTCGTTACGACAGTTGCACTATTTTTTTCTTCTTCATCATCTTCGTTTTCTTTCCACATTCTTCTAAATAGAGTGATTTTTTAAGAACAGAACAAAAAAAAAAATGAGACGAAAGGAAATAGTCAAATGATGCAAACCTTCACTTTAGTTACATGATGAATAACAACAATTATGTCAATGTATGATGAAAGAAAACATAATTTCGGACACTGGAAGTCACATTTTCAGCACCGCAAAGTTAAGCTTTGATACCGCGATGCCGTTTTGTTATACTTGCATCAATATTTTCTTCTTTTTCTTTTCTTTTTCAAAACTTCTTCCTTTGCTCATTTTTTCTTCTTAATCGTGAGAGACTTGAAATAGAGAAAGAAACGCACAAAAATAAAGGATGAAAGCGATGCAAACTTGCACTTTATTACGTGACAAGTATCAACAATATTGCATTAAAGGAAAGATAATTACGAAGACTTTTAGTCACATTTTCAGCAACGCAAAGTTAACGTAAACGCAGCTTTTATGGTGGGTTGACGCTTCGTTATAGGCTAGTAGCACCAATAATTATTTTCTTCCTTTTTCTTTTTTTTCTTCAAATCAGTGCAATCCTTGAAATGAAAAAGAAACGCAAAATAAAGTGTAAAAAAATGATGCAAACCGATACTTTACTAAGTTATATACGCATCCACTATTGTCATAAAAGAAAAGATGATTTCGCAGACTATAAGTCACATTTTCAGCGACGCGGAGCTAAGCTTAACGCAGCGTTACAGTGTGATACCGGTCCGTTAGACAAATAAAAAGAAAGTATGACTGAAGTGATACAGGTATACCATGTCTGAAATAAATGAATAAAAAAATCAATCATCTTACCGTTATTCAGAGTTCTAAGATTTAGCAAATAGGCTTATAGATTACTATAAAAGTTAATGCCTATATTTAGGTGATCAAAACTTACGTTTGAAATGAGAAATTGGGATCATTTGCAGACCTTTGTAAACATCCGACATTTCTTTTAGCATTGTAAAGAGCCGAAAGTTACTGTTATTCATTTGTGATTGTAGAAGCACTCATCCAACATTTACTAATATTTTAGCACCTTACGGAGCCGAATAATACCGTAAATGATTTTTAAATTTAAAAGCAAACAACCGACATTCATTTTAGCATCTTACGGAGCTTCATGAATGTTAAATCCTTATCTATTCAGTTCCGAACGTGAAAGCAAAAACACATCCGCTATTTATTTTAGCATCTAACTGAGCCGATTGATACCGTTAATCATTTCCAAGTGTAAAAGCAATTACAATCTGTTATTTATTTTAGCATCGTACGGAGCAGAATATTAACGTTTTTCATTTCCAAATTTAAAAGCAAACATCCGACATTATTTTATTATCGTACTGAGCCGAATGTTACTGCTGTCCACTTCCAAAAGTGAAATGAATCATCTGGAAATTATTTTAGCATCGTACGGAGCCGAATGTTATACTATTTTGTATTTTTGAACGTCAAGGCAGATATCAGATATTTACTTTATTATCAAACGCAGCTGAACGTTACTGTTATTCATTTCGAAATTTAAAAGCAAACATCAGACAGTTATTTTAGCATCGTACAGAGTTGAATATTACTGATATTCACTTCCGAACGTAAAAGCACTCATCTGATATTTATTTTAGCTTCTTCCGGAGCTAAATTTTATTGTTATTTATACCTTCGAACGTAAAAACAAATTTCCGGCATTCATTTTATCATCGTACGGAGTTGAATACCTATTGTTATTCATTTCCGAACGTCAAAGCAAACATCAAACATTAAATTTACCACCGAACGCAACTAAATGATACTGTTATTCGTTTCGAAATTTAAAAGCAAACATCCGACAGTTATCTTTGCATCGTATGGAGCCGATTGTTACCGCTGTTCATTTCCGAACGTAAAAGCACTCATCTGACATTTATTTTACCATCTTCCGGAGCTGAAAGTTATTGTTATTTACTTTCGAACATAAAAGCGAACATCAGACGTTTATTTCATCATCGTACGGAGTTGAATAGTATTGTTATTCATTTCCGAACGTCGAAGGGATCATTCGATATTTATTTTAGTATCTTCCGGAGCTAAATGTTATTGTTATTTACTTTCGAACGTAAAAACAAACTTCCAGCATTCATTTTATCATCGTACGGAGTTGAATACTGCAAAAGTGTATTGTAATTCATTTCCGAATTTCAAACCAAACATCAAACATTAAATTTACCATCGAACGCAACTAAAATGTTACTGTTATTCATTTCGGAATTTAAATGCAAACATCCGACAGTTATCTTAGCATCGTATGGAGCCGATTGTTACCGCTGTTCATTTCCAAAAGCAAAGGCAAACATCCGACATTTATCTTATTATCGTACGGAGCCGAATGTTATACTGTTTTTGATTTTTCAATGTCAAGGCAGACATCAGATATTTACTTTATCATCAAACGCAGCTGAACGTTACTGTTATTCATTTCGAAATTTAAAAGCAAACATCCGACAGTTATTTTAGCATCGTATGGAGCAGAATATTACTGCTATTCACTCCCGAACGTAAAACACTCATCTGACATTTATTTTAGCTTCTTCCGGAGCTAAATTTTATTGTTATTTATACCTTCGAACGTAAAAACAAATTTCCGGCATTCATTTTATCATCGTACGGAGTTGAATACTATTGTTATTCATTTCCGAACGTCAAAGCAAACATCAAACATTAAATTTACCACCGAACGCAACTAAATATTACTGTATTCGTTTCGAAATTTAAAAGCAAACATCCGACAGTTATCTTTGCATCGTATGGAGCCGATTGTTACCGCTGTTCATTTCCGAACGTAAAAGCACTCATCTGACATTTATTTTACCATCTTCCGGAGCTGAAAGTTATTGTTATTTACTTTCGAACATAAAAGCAAACATCAGACGTTTATTTCATCATCGTACGGAGTTGAATAGAATTGTTATTCATTTCCGAACGTCAAAGGGATCATTCGATATTTATTTTAGTATCTTCCGGAGCTAAATTTTATTGTTATTTACTTTCGAACGTAAGAACAAACTTCCGGCATTCATTTTATCATCGTACGGAGTTGAATACTATTGATATTCATTTCCGAATGTCAAAGCAAACATCAAACATAAAATTTACCATCGAACGCAACTAAATGTTACTGTTATTCATATCGAAATTTAAAAGCAAACATCCGACAGTTATCTTGGCATCGTATGGAGCCGATTGTTACCGCTTTTCATTTCCAAAAGCAAAGGCAAACATCCGACTTTTTTGGTGACCCCGGGGAACCGTTAGTGTCGAGCCCAGCATATTATATAAAATCTGTTACAAACGGAGGGATGATTTCGGACACTTTTAGTACCATTTTTTTAGCTACGAAGCTGTAACGTTATAACGCAGAGTCGACAGTGCGATATCGCACCAATTTTGTCCCTTTTTCTCTCTCTTTCTGTTTTGTTTTGTTTTTGCATGCTTCTCGCGCACGCGCATGTCGGTGTGTAAGCGCCGTTTCTTCTCCCGACGACCCGACCACGTGTTCAGTTTGAGCCACCACGCGTAAATATTTCAAACTACCTGACGGCACTTTTCCGCCACGCGTACTTCATTTTCTGGCGAGGACGGGTGCATCCCCCTTTAGTGCCCCCTCTCTTAATTTTGTCAACACAACAAAAATAAAAATAAGAAAATTTCCGGAATTCCTGGATCCGCCCCTGTAAAGCGTTATGACATTTGTGGTCGACGTGTTAGTGCATTTGTGGTTAATCCCCGATTTTGACTTGTGGTTGACGCAATCGTGGATTGAGAGGAGGCGCATCCCCCTTTAGAGCCCCTCTCTATTTCGTCAACACAACAATAATAAAAAGAAGAAAATGAGGAGAGGAAGGTTGCGCCAGCCTTTGACTTTGTAAAGACGCCTCCCCTATACAAAATTCCTGGATCCGCCCCTGTAATGCAAGCAATGATTTTTTCCATATGTGGTTGACGCAATGATGAATCGAATGGGGTGGGGGGCCTTCCCCCTCTCACCCTCACTCTATTAGGTTAAACCAATAGAAACAAAAATAAGAAAAGGGGGTCGCGCCAGCCTTTGAATTTGTAAAGCTCCCCCCCCCCCCCCTTTACGGAATTCATGGATCCGGCCCTGCGTCGCGTTAGGACATTTGTGGTCGACGTGTCAACATTAACCGTCAACATTAAATATTGCGGTTAATCCAATATTGATATTTATGGTTGACGCAATCGCGGATTTAAAGGGGCGCATCCCCCTTTAGTGCCCCCTCTCTTTATTTTGTCAACACCACAGAAATAAAAATAAGAAAATGGGGGGGGGGGGAACGAGGGTCGCGCCAGCCTTTGATTTTGTAAAGGCGCCTCCCCTTTATGGAATTCCTCGATCCGCCCTTGTGACGCGTCATGACATTTGCAGAAAATTTGGGAAATTTGACATTATTTTGTCGTCGACGGGTCATGACATTAATAGTTGTTTTTACATTTGTCGTCGACGTGTTATGATATAAGTGGTTGTTTTGACATTAGTGGGCGATATTGACATTAGTGGGCTCTACACTGTGTAATGAGTCTCGGCATTATAACGGTGATGAAATCAAATTAGTTCATAATGAAAGTTGTATTGAATTCCCAGTTAATTGGGTATTTGGCAGTAACGACGCAAATTAAAGGAACATCGGGCGGTATATTCGATGTGTTCTGCAAGGAGAGAACATTCCTTGTATTTGTTCTGTCGATTTCGTCTATTTTGTTTCTCGCTAGAAATCCGGGGAGGTTCAACAAAATAAAGAATCCGTTATTGGGGAAATCGTACGTTACATTGGAAACGGGTTTGAGTTTGAGTTTGAGTTTGAGTTTGAGTTTATTTATAACAACAACATATGTACAGGAAAGTTTGAATACATGTTTATACATCAATATTAATACATACTACATGTAACAGTCTAAACGATCTAAACAATACATATTGAATATAATCTATAAAATAAAATTATAAATGATTATGTAATCTAAAACTATTACTCTAAAAAAAGAGCTACAATATGGCAATGTTGTATACAATGAGGTTGCTAAAAGAACCAAGAGGTAGCACAGGTGCTAGTAGGTGTTGGTCCTTTTAAACACGTATTACATAATGAACTATTGAAATACATTTAAAAATACTGTTATAACATTATTAATTTGTAGTACCATTGTCTATACAGATTTAATGTGTTTTGCTAAATTACTTCGGAAATTTTTTCTGATATTAATACTCCTTAATTTTTTTGGCAAAGCATTCCACAATTTCACTCCTATATAAGAAAGTGAGAGTTGGCCATACATAGTTTTGCATTTTGGTAGATAAAGCAAGCCTTTTTTTTTACCCCTTGTTGAATAAGAATGTTGGATGTTTTGACAATATTCTACTAGATCATGTGGCATATTTCCCTTTGATAAATCAAATATAAATGTACAGATGTAAAGTCTATGCAGTTCAAATACATCCATTACTCCCAGTTTTTGAAATAGGGGATCAGAAGGTGTTCTGAGTGGACTGAAAGTGATAGCTCGCATGGCCATTTTCTGATTAAGACGAAGGCAGTTTAGATAAGATTTGCATGTACTCCCCCACACTTCAATTCCATATGTTATGTTGGATTGGATAAAGGATTTGTAAAGTAGAATAAGTGTATGTTGGGGGACACAGTGTCGTAATTTAAAACAGAATACCAACCTTCCGTCTTACACATTTAATGACTATCAATGCATATTCCAACAAAAGATGCCTCATTCACTCTACTAATGAAATTATCTGATAGTTTCATTGTTCCTTTTACTGTAACTTCCCATTTTTTTACTTTTTATAATCATATATTTAGTCTTTTTCAAATTAATTGTCACTTTCTTAGAACTGCACCAGTCTTGAAACCGTTTCCAACATCAAACCGTCAAATGTTCTTGCAAGGTAAACGAAATCATTGGTTTTCAAGAAACAGCATGTTATGAATTCAAGTGAATGATAAATGACCAATTCAAGATGCTTGATAGTCTAATTACTTGCAGTTTGAAACAAGTACCAAAGTATTTGACAGACGCAGGAGGAATGAAATGTGTTTTTTCTTCTTGATCTTTAAGGGCGTATGCTATGGTTTCTTTCTTTGCGTCATTACTAATAATGACGCAAAGTAGGCCTATAGTAGATTATATATGTAACAATGTGTGAAAACATACCGCGAATTTTGTGAATCGGGTACAAAGCTCTTTCCTCTTTGTTGAAAGAAAAAAAAATCATTAAGTTGTGAATTTTGTTTTTCATTTATTATTATGAGGCAATTCACAAGTTTTAAAGAAACTGCGTGAGTACAAGAAAATAGTTATTACATAGCATGACTTTACAAATGAAGATCATGTTTTTAAGTGAAATTAGTCTGTGTAATGAGTCTTGGCATCATAACGGTGATGAAATCAAATTAGTCCATGGTGAAAGATTCATTGAATTCCCAGTAAATTTGGTATTTGGCAGTAACGACGCAAAGTAAAGAAACATCGGGCAGTATATTCGATGTGTTCTACAAGGAGAGAAAATATCTTGTTTTGTTCTGCGGATTTCGTCGATTTTGTTACTCGCTAGATATCCGGGGAAGGTTCGACAAATTAAAGAATCCATTATTGAGGAAATCGTACATTACATTGCAAACGTGATTGAAACCGTTTCCAACGTAAAACCGTCAAAATTTCGTGCAAAGTAAACGAAATCACTGGCTTTCAAGAAACAGCATATTATGAATTCAGTGAATGATAAATTACCAATTCAAGATGCTTGATAGTCTAATTACTTGCAGTTTGAAACAAGTACCAAAGTATTTGAAAGTAATAGACCGAATGAAATGCCTTTTTTCTTCTTGATCTTCAATTGCTTGTCCTATGGTTCCTCATACTTGCGTCATTACTACTAATGTATTGAAAATGATTTTTTTAACAAACCCGTCGATTTTGTCAATCTGATTACTAAGCTGGTCGTTCAAAAGAAACAAAACTTTCATTTCTTACTATGACGGAATTCAGAAGTTGAAAAGAATCTTTAAGAAATTTCAGGAACTTCAAGAAAGGGTATGTTATGAAAGCAAGTGACTGATAAATGACCAATTTAAGATGCTTGATAATGTAAATACTTGTAGTTTGAAACAAGTACCATAGTATTTGAAAGTAGCAGAAGGAATGATTTTTTTTTTCTTATTGATCTTCAATCGCGTGTGCTAAGGTTTTTCATCTTTGCGTCATTACTACTAATGACGCAAAGTAGGCCTATAGTAGATTATATATGTAACAATATGTGAAAACATACCGCGAATTTTGTTGAATCGGGTTCAAAGCTCCTTCCTCTTTGTTGAACTTACTTAGACTTATTAGCTCCCGCGTCGTCCGACGCATGAGGCGGTCATCTTCTTCCAGCTTTGTCTATCGGCGGCTAGGGCCTTGATATCTTCCCACTCTTTTAGGTCTTTAACATCTCTGCAGACAGTCTGTTGCCAGTTCATTCGTGGTCTGCCTCTTCACCTTCTGCCTGGAGAGGAACCCACCAGAGCGATTGGTTTAGCTATACGATCAGGTGGAAGTCGTGCAGCATGCCAAAGCCACTTAAGCCGCCTTTTACAATTGATGGAGGATACTGGAAGTTGATTAGTTCTCTCTCTGACTTACTTGTTGGTAATGAAGTCATTCCACTCAATGTCCAGTATTCTTCGGAGGCATTTTGAGTCGAATGCATCAAGTTTGAATTCTTCAGATGATTTCAAGTTCCAAGTTTCACAACTATAAAGGAGATTTGAGTTGTAGAATCGAAGTTTGTTTTTCAGGCCAGATTATGTTCAGCTTCTTGGAGGCAGCAGAAGCCTTCACAATACGACAGTTAAGTTCCTTTGCAATCACACCCTCCTTTTGTTTATAAAACTAGCAAGATATGTGAAGCTATCCACAATGTCAATCCTATGTTGAAAGGAAGAAAAAATTAAGAAGTTGTGAATTTTGTTTTTCATTTGTAATTATGAGGCAATTCACAAGTTTTAAAGAAACTGCGCGAGTATAAGAAAATAGTTGATTATATAGCATAACTACACATTAAGATCAAAGTGGCCAAATTTGTTCTCAATCATGTTTTCAAACGAAATTAGTCCGTGTAATGAGTCTCGGTATTATAACGGTGATGAAATCAAATCAGTCCATAATGAAAGTTTCATTGAATTCCCAGTAAATTGGGTATTTGGCACTAACGTCACAAAGTAAAAGAACATCAGGCATTATATTCGATGTGTTCTACAAGGAGAGAACATTAATTGTATTTGTTCTGTTGATAACGTCGATTTTGTTACTCGCTAGATATCCGGGGAAGGTTCGACAAAATGAAGAATCCGTTATAGGGGAAATTGGACGAATTTCCCCTATGCGACAATTGGACGATTTACCTGGCTTTGCAAATCGGAGGCAGTCAACTCACAAACATGAGGTACGCCGATGACACGGTGATTCTAGCTGACAGTGCAGAGAAGTTGTAGGGATTGATGGATGTTGTCTCCAGAGCAAGCGAGGAAAAGGGGCTATCGATTGACATCGCGAAATCAGTAACCATGGTCTTCAGGAAACCCCCTGTGTGCCACGTTATTCTGAGAAACTAAGGTAGTCATGATTTGAGAAAGAATTCTTTTTTTTTTCCCCAATTTGTATAACTTCTACAAATTTCTGTTAAGATGGGCATAATAGTAGGCATAGTTAAAGATAATAAAAAGTTTTGGTACCTCAAAAGTTTCCTTGAATTTCCTTGTCTTAGTTTGTGTTTCAGGTTAAAGTACCTTTCATATAACTAACACTGTGAGACTTACTCGCCCCAAAGTGCTCTCATGTCTTAGTAATCACGCAATTAACTGCGACCAGCAGCCCCATACGCATAGCGACCAGCAGTCCCATACGCATAGCGTAATCGGGCTTCGAATTGTAGCATTCAGGATCATGACAGATTTAGTATCGCAGGATAAATGTCAACTTAAAATTCCAAAAATTCTTCAATTTGAAGACTTACCAATGAAGGTGAAGTATTGAAAACAGGCTTCGGGCAACGTTTGGTTCTGCCTATAGTCCCTTTCTGTTCGAATTGATGATTGAATGTGACTCGGCCGAGAGGACCTTTGGAGAGCTACATACACTGAATACTGCAGCCAGTGCATGCGAACACATCACATGCGCACAAATTTCAAATCCATCAACGGATAAGATGTTTGTGTGCGCATGCGCTGGCCGTAGTAGTCAGTGTATGTAGCTCTCCCAAGGTCCTCTCGACCGAGTCACATTCAGTCATCAATTCGAAAAGAAAGGGACTATTGGCAGAACCAAACGTTGTTCGAAGCCTGTTTTCAATACTTCAACTTAATTGGTAAGTCTTCAAATCGAAGAAATTTTTGGATTGTAAGTTGACATTTACCCGCGATACTAATTCTGTCATGGTCCTGAATGCTACAATGCGAAGCCCCTTTACGCTCTGCGTATGGGGCTGCTGGTCGCAGTTAGCTATGCGTACAATGGGCTGAACGGTGCTGGTCGCAGTCAGTGGTTTCGTACAATATTTATCGACGGTGTACGGCGACGGCTCTGGTACGAAACCATTATTGCATGATTATTAAGACATGAGAGCACTTTGGGGCGAGTAATTCTCACAGACAACGTACTTTAACGTGAAACACAAACCAAGACAAGGAAATTCAGGGAAACTTTTGAGGTACCAAAACTTTTTATTATCTCTAAAGAGGAGTGCCAAGCTTTGTTTGATATAAATTGTCTGACGAATCTATTTTCCATTTTTCTTTAGAATGACAAGTTGCTACATTACTGTAAAGGCATGACTTTTGCACATAAAACCGTGACAGAAACTTAGACTGTACGAGCAAATCTAGTTGGGAACACCGCTTCATAGTCAATAACCCTCATAGAATTCGAACCGTATATGAGAGGAACAAAAGCACGAGAAACACTTTCATTGTGCCGTGGGATTAGCAATGATTATCGATCGGTTTTGGCGGCTTTGTTTGTTGAGCAGAATATGCGAATATGGCACGCCGTCGACTGAGTCGGATGTGCGAACGTGGCACATAAAGAGTTAAGAAACTTCAGGAACTTCAAGAAAGAGTATGTTATAAAATCAAGTGATGATAAAAGACCGACTTAAGATGTTTGATAGTCTAATTACTTGCAGTTTGAAACAAGTACTCCATGTGTTCTACAAGGAGAGAACATTAATTGTATTTGTTCTGTCGATTACGTCGATTTTGTTACTCGCTAGATATCCGGGGAAGGTTCGACAAAATAAAGAATCCGTTAAAGGGGAAATCGTTAATTACATTGCAAACGGGTTTGAAACCGTTTCCAACGTAAAACCGCCACATTTTCGTGCAAGTTAAACGAAGCCATTGGTTTTTAAGAAACAGTGTGCTATGAATTCAAATGAATGATAAATGACTAATTTAGCATGCTTGATAGTCTAATTACTTGCAGTTGATTGAAAATGAATTGTAACAAACCCGTCAAATTCGTTCTATCTGATTACAAAGCTATTTTGTTCAAAATAAACAAAACTTTCATTATTTATTATGGCGGAATTCTGAAGTTGAAAAGAAACTTTAAGAAACTTCAGGAACTTCAAGAAAGAGTATGTTATGAAATCAAGTCATGATAAAAGACCGACTTAAGATGTTTGATAGTCTAATTACTTGCAGTTTGAAACAAGTACCATAGTATTTGAAAGTAGCAGAAGGAATCCAATGTCATTTTTCTTCTTGGTCTTTAATCGCGTGTGCTATAGTTTCTCATCTTTGTGTCATTACTACTAATGACGTAAAGTTGGCCTATAGTAGATTATATATGTAACAATATGTGAAAACATACCGCGAATTTTGTGAATCGGGTTCAAAGCTCCTTCCTCTTTGTTGAACTTACTTAGACTTAGTAGCTCCCGCGTCGTCCGACGCATGAGGCGGTCATCTTCTTCCAGCTTTGTCTATCGGCGGCTAAGGCCTTGATATCTTCCCACTCTTTTAGGTCTTTAACATCTCTGCAGACAGTCTGTTGCCAGTTCATTCGTCGTCTGCCTCTTCACCTTCTGCCTGAAGGAACCCACCAGAGGGATTGGTTTAGCTATAAGATCAGGTGGAAGTCGTGCAGCATGCCAAAGCCACTTAAGCCGCCTTTTACAAATGATGGAGGATACTGGAAGTTGATTAGTTCTCTCTCTGACTTACTTGTTGGTAATGAAGTCATTCCACTCAATGTCCAGTATTCTTCGGAGGCATTTTGAGTCGAATGCATCAAGTTTGAATTCTTCAGATGATTTCAAGTTCCAAATTTCGCAACTATAAAGGAATGTTGATAGGACATTTGAGTTGTAGAATCGAAGTTTGTTTTTCAGGCCAGATTATGTTCAGCTTCTTGGAGGCAGCAGAAGCCTTCACAATACGACAGTTAAGTTCCTTTGCAATCACACCCTCCTTTTGTTTATAAAACTAGCAAGATATGTGAAGCTATCCACAATGTCAATCCTATGTTGAAAGGAAGAAAAAATTAAGAAGTTGTGAATTCTGTTTTTCATTTGTAATTATGAGGCAATTCACAAGTTTTAAAGAAACTGCGCGAGTATAAGAAAATAGTTGATTATATAGCATAACTACACATTAAGATCAAAGTGGCCAAATTTGTTCTCAATCATGTTTTCAAACGAAATTAGTCCGTGTAATGAGTCTCGGTATTATAACGGTGATGAAATCAAATCAGTCCATAATGAAAGTTTCATTGAATTCCCAGTAAATTGGGTATTTGGCACTAACGTCACAAAGTAAAAGAACATCGGGCATTATATTGGATGTGTTCTACAAGGAGAGAACATTAATTGTATTTGTTCTGTTGATAACGTCGATTTTGTTACTCGCTAGATATCCGGGGAAGGTTCGACAAAATGAAGAATCCGTTATAGCTATGCGACAATTGGACGATTTACCTGGCTTTGCAATCGGAGGCAGTCAACTCACAAACATGAGGTACGCCGATGACACGGTGATTCTAGCTGACAGTGCAGAGAAGTTGTAGGGATTGATAGATGTTGTCTCCAGAGCAAGCGAGGAAAAGGGGCTATCGATTAACATCGCGAAATCAGTAACCATGGTCTTCAGGAAACCCCCTGTGTGCCACGTTATTCTGAGAAACTAAGGTAGTCATGATTTGAGAAAGAATTCTTTTTTTTCCCCAATTTGTATAACTTCTACAAATTTCTGTTAAGATGGTCATAATAGTAGGCATAGTTAAAGATAATAAAAAGTTTTGGTACCTCAAAAGTTTCCTTGAATTTCCTTGTCTTAGTTTGTGTTTCAGGTTAAGGTACCTTTCATATAACTAACACTGTGAGACTTACTCGCCCCAAAGTGCTCTCATGTCTTAGTAATCACGCAATTAACTGTGACCACCAGCCACATACGCATAGCGACCAGCAGTCCCATACGCATAGCGTAATCGGGCTTCGAATTGTAGCATTCAGGATCATGACAGATTTAGTATCGCAGGATAAATGTCAACTTAAAATCCCAAAAATTCTTCAATTTGAAGACTTACCAATGAAGGTAAAGTATTGAAAACAGGCTTCGGGCAACGTTTGGTTCTGCCTATAGTCCCTTTCTGTTCGAATTGATGATTGAATGTGACTCGGCCGAGAGGACCTTTGGAGAGCTACATACACTGAATACTGCAGCCAGTGCATGCGAACACATCACATGCGCACAAATTTCAAATCCATCAACGGATAAGATGTTTGTGTGCGCATGCGCTGGCCGTAGTATCCAGTGTATGTAGGTCTCCCAAGGTCCTCTCGACCGAGTCACATTCAGTCATCAATTCGAAAAGAAAGGGACTATTGGCAGAACCAAACGTTGTTCGAAGCCTGTTTTCAATACTTCAACTTAATTGGTAAGTCTTCAAATCGAAGAAATTTTTGGATTTTAAGTTGACATTTACCCGCGATACTAATTCTGTCATGATCCTGAATGCTACAATGCGAAGCCCCATTACGCTCTGCGTATGGGGCTGCTGGTCGCAGTTAGCTATGCGTACAATGGGCTGCACGCTGCTGGTCGCAGTCAGTGGTTTCGTACAGTATTTATCGACGTCGGCTCTGGTACGAAACCATTATTGCATGATTGCTAAGACATGAGAGCACTTTGGGGCGAGTAATTTTCACAGACAACGTACTTTAACCCGAAACATAAACCAAGACAAGGACATTCAGGGGAGCTTTTGAGGTACCAAAACTTTTTATTATCTTTAATCCACAATGTCGATCCTTTCTTGAAAGGAAGAAAAAATTAATAAGTTGTGAATTTTGTTTTTCATTTGTTATAATGAGGCAATTCACAAGTTTTAAAGAAACTGCGTGAGTACAACAAAATAGTTGATTATATAGCATAAAGGGATAGTACAGTTTTGGTTGAGATGAGAAATAGGCTTTCGAATTTTTGCAAGATACCAAGAAAACACTTATGATATAGCACCGAGCATTCCATTTTAAGAGGAATTCAAAGTTTATTTGATGAAAATCGGGTTTGGAATAACTGAAACATCCAAAAACAAAGTAAAACAAAGCGATCGTTACAAAGTGTGGGTCCCATACTTTATTAGAATCGTTCTTTTTTGGATATCTCAGCCATTTCAAAAGCAATTTTTATCAAATAAACGTTGAATTCCTCATAAAATTGGATGCTCTTTCATATTTCATATGAGATTTCCCATTATCTCACCTAAAAATGTTAGAAACCTGAAATTAGGTCTCAACCAGAACTGTACGTTCCCTTTAAGATCAAAGTGGCCAAATTTGTTCTCAATCATGTTTTCAAACGAAACTAGTCCGTGTAATGAGTCTCGGTATTATAACGGTGATGAAATCAAATCAGTCCATAATGAAAGTTTCATTGAATTCCCAGTAAATTGGGTATTTGACATAATATTCGATGTGTTCTACAAGGAGAGAACATTAATTGTATTTGTTCTGTTGATTACGTCGATTTTGTTACTCGCTAGATATCCGGGGAAGGTTCGACAAATTAAAGAATCCGTTATAGGGGAAATTGGACGAATTTCCCCTATGCGACAATTGGACGAATTACCTGGCTTTGCAATCGGAGGCAGTCAACTCACAAACATGAGGTACGACGATGACACGGTGATTCTAGCTGACAGTGCAGAGAAGTTGCAGGGATTGATGGATGTTGTCTCCAGAGCAAGCGAAATCAGTAACCATGGTCTTCAGCAAAACTGCGCAGCCACCTCGATGTTCGATAATGATAAATGGACAAGAGCTGAAGCAGGTGTCATCTTTCAATTACCTCGGTAGCCTGCTGACTTCAGACATCCGCTCAGAACATGAAATCAAGCGTAGAATTGGCATTGGAAAGACAGCGTTTCAGAACATGCGCAAGGTGATTACGAACCGCAAATTGTCCATTGCCACAAGGAAACGGTTCTTGAAGACATACATATGGTCAGCTATGACATACGGCGCCGAGATATTGAAATAATTTAAAATTAATAAAAGATTAATATTGAAAAATAAATCAAGAATGACCGTGGATTAAATTTCTGTAATATTTGGTCATAATTCATGAAGGAATCTCCTATGTAAGTCATGTTTGATTCAAACAAATTTCTAGAATAAATAGGCTGACCATCAACTAAAATATGGGAATTAAACCATAATGGCTGTGAAACAATTTCCTTGAATTTAACTGGATTTTAGTACTTGTAATGACACCATGCAAAAAGAACATCGTGCCAAAAAATATCAATATCATCATTTAGAATAAGGTGCCGAGGTGAAAAATTCCATTTAAAGAACATATCACCGCCCATAGTTTTTACATACATCCTACGAAAACTTTGTGTTTACTCTCATTTTCTTTATCAAAGTACCTCTTTAGCCAAGTTATTTTCATACCAGAGGTAAAAGATTGTAGATGCGGCATTTTCAGACCAACCTCACCATAATCATTATACAACAAAGAACGTTTTATCTTATCGTTCTTATAACTCCATAAAAACCCAAAGAATAATTTTTGAACCTCATCAAAGAAAGATGGAGGAGGATTTGGCAATATACTTAAAGGATAAATCAATTTTGGAATTACCAAAGATTTTATAATAACAATTTTTCCATACAGTGTCAAAGATCTACAATTCCACAAATTCAAAAGTGCTCTTATTTCTGCAGTTTTAGGTTTGAAATTCAAATCATAATCGTTGATACAATCAGAGAGGGGAATCTTTATTCCTAGATACATAAACAAATCTGTTGGCCAAATAAATGAAATGTCGACACAATATTTCTGAAAAACCTCCAAGTCTGACTACATTACATTTCTCAAGGTTTATTTTTAGGCCTGACATTTCTCTGAAACTATCCAACACTCCAAGACATTTTCTTAGATTCAATTCATTCGGCTTCAAAAACATAATTGTGTCGTCTGCATATTGACATATTTTCACATCTATATCGTATATTCTTAATCCCTTGATTTCCTCATTTTGTCGCATTAAACAGCCAAGTAACTCAACTGCAATTATAAAAAGATATGGAGATAAAGGACAACCTTGTCTCACTCCACGTTGTATATCAAAAGATTTCGAAGAAAACCTATTATTTATTACGCAACCCTCAATTTTGCAGTATAACAATTTGACCCACTGAATAAAAGACTGATCAAAACCAAAGGTATAAAGAGCATAATATAAGAAATCCCAATCTAACACATCAAAGGCTTTTTCAAAATCAATGCTTAAAGCAATACCTTCCATATTATGCATTTCACAATAATGTTTTATATCAATGAACGACCGTATAATTTCTCCTATGTAGATACCTTTCAGGAAACCATATTGATCCCTACTTATTATATAAGGTAAAACCTTTTTAAGTCTTCGAGAGAGAATTTTTGCCAAAATCTTGTAGTCACTATTAAGAAGTGATATTGGACGCCAGTTCTTTAAAAGTAACAGGTCTTTATCTTTTTTTGGAATCAAAGTTATAACGCTTCTTCGCATTGAATGTGGAAGAGATTTTTCCTCAAAACATTTATTATACATAGAACATAACAAATCTCTAATCTGAAACCAAAATATTTTGTAAAACTCAATGGGTAAACCATCAGATCCCGGTGTTTTATCGTTTGAAAACGACATTATAGTTTCATAACATTCTTTCTCTGAACTCTTTCCCCCAATGAATCGTTCTTCATTCTGATGCAGTGTAGGTAACACCAAATTTTTAATGGGATCAACATCTAGCTTTTTCAGATTGTTTTTGGTATATAACAGGAGATAAAATAACCTTTCTTCTTCAAGAATATCAGTTGCATCGGTGAACATGCCATTGTTTGTAGATAATCGAGAAATACACTGCTGTTGAAAATTTCTCTTTTCCAAATTCAAAAAAAAACAAACTTAGTATTACGTTCACCTTCAGCAAACCATTTAGCTTTGGTGCGGACAATTATACCACGCACGACTTCTTCCTGTAATTCTTCATATTCCCTTTCTTTCCTTTTGAGATCATTCAATAACACATTGTTATTCAAATTATCTATATTATGCAATTTATTAATTTCTGATTCTAATTTACTCAATCTTTTCTAACGAATACTTTTATTTTCTTTTGAAATTTGAATACACTCTTGCCTTACTTTATATTTGAAATATTCCCAAGTCTTTATTGGGTTCGAATCTTTGTTTTCAGTCAAAACTAAATCTACTACACTTTGTATCTTTTCCACGTTTTTTTATGAAGCTAAAATAGATGTGTTGAGTTTCCAAAATCCCGGCCCCCGCTTTTGAACGGACTTCATTAACATCAAAGAAATCAAAGAATGGTCCGTTTTATATCCAAAGCGGATATCACATTTTTCAACTGAAGCTTTGGGATATCAAAAAATAATCAATACGACTTCATATCTTACTCTCATGAGATATCCAAGTGTATTTCAATTTTGATAAATTAAAGGATCTCCATATATCAATCAAATCAAAATCTAACATTATATCAGTTATGGCCTTAAAGCATCGTGGATGATTTTGAATCAAATTCGGAAATTTATCTAACTTAGCATCTAAAATTGTGTTAAAATCACCACCGATTACATATGGTTCTGCCCCGTGCATTGCAAGTAGCTTATGCAGATCAGCAAAAAAACTATCGTTGTCATTATTGGGGCCGTAAATATTACCGAGTGTTAACAAATTTGCATTTAATTTCAGGATGACCAACAATATTCTACCATTGTCATCTCTAACAGTGTTTACTATTTCAAAAGTTGCAGAAGGTTTCAGGAGCATACACACTCCTGCACTGTCAGATCGACCATGATTGAATATGATTTTATATCCCCATTCTTGACACCATCTTTTTTCTGAATCTGGTGAAGAATGTGTTTCTTGTAAGAAAATCACACGATAATCTGAATTTCTTATCCAATTAAAAACGCATCGTCTTTTAAAGGGGTTTCCAAGTCCCCTCACATTCAAAGAACAGAGCTTGATATCAATTGGCTCACTCATGATGTACGTAAAACATTCTCACAGTATTATACGGATTGTACAGACAATATATGAGAAGGAAATTGGCATGTATTTTCATTCCGAGACTCAAAAGGCACAGTATGAACAAGTGATGTGAATTGAGTTTTTAGCCTAGATTTGTAGGCAGATTTGAAGTGAAACAAAACAAAAACCACCACCACCCAAAAGAAACCGTAAAAAACGAAAATTGCTGATTTGCGATTTTCGTTTTTCCGCTAGCATACATTTCCATGGCGTGCGAAAAGGAGCTCGTCATTTGAGTATTTTTGGCCTTCTAAAGCAGCATGAAATAAAATTACTCACATTATTTGACTTTATCTCGAGCAAAAGATCTTTATAGTGTGTCGTTTATAATAGTTACATCTCTGTGATAGCAATGTTGTCTTTTATTTTAAACATACATTTAGAAACATCGGAGAGTATATTCGATGTGTTCTACAGGGAGAGAACATTCCTTGTATTTGTTCTGTCGATTTCGTCGATTTTGTTACTCGCTAGAAATCCGGGGAAGGTTCAACAAAAGAAAGAATCCGTTATTGGGGAAATCGTACATTATATTGCAAACCTGTTTGAAACCATTTCCAAGGTAAAAACCGTCAAATTTTCGTGCAAGGTCAACGAAATCATTGGTTTTCAAGAAACAGCATATTATGAATTCAGGTGAATGATAAATGAACAATTCAAGATCCTTGATAGTCTAAATACTTGCAGTTTGCCACAAGTACCCAAGTATTTAAAAGTAATAAAACGAATGAAATGCCTCTTTTATCATTGATCTTCAATTGCCTGTCCTATGGTTTCTTATATTTGCGTCATTACTACTAATGACACAATGTATAAAAAATATTTTTTTTTTTAATTTCTTTTTTTTTTAAAATCTGATTGCAAAGCTGGTAGTTCAAAAGAAGCAAAATTTTCATTTCTTATTGTGGCGAAATTCAGACGTTTAAAAGAAACTTTAAGAAACTTCAGGAACTTCAAGAAAGAGTATGTTATGAAATTAAGTGACTGATAAATTACCAATTTAAGATACTTGATAGTCTAGTTACTTGCAGTTTGCCACAAGTACCTAAGTATTTAAAAGTAATAGAACGAATGAAATGCCTTTTTCATTATTGATCTTCAATCGCCTGTCCTATGGTTTCTTACATTTGCGTCATTACTACTAATGACACAATGTATAAAAAATGATTTAAATTTTTTTTTTCTTTTTAATAAACCCTCCAATGTTGTCTGATTACAAAGCTGGTAGTTCAAAAGAAGCAAAATTTTCATTTCTTATTGTGGCGAAATTCAGACGTTTAAAAGAAACTTTAAGAAACTTCAGGAACTTCAAGAAAGAGTATGTTATGAAATCAAGTGACTGATAAATTACCAATTCAAGATGCTTGATAGTCTATTACTTGCAGTTTGAAACAAGTACCATAGTATTTGAAAGTAGCAGAAGGAATGAAATGTCTTTTTTCTTCTTGATCTTTAATCGTGTGTGCTATGGTTTCTCATCTTTCCGTCATTACTACTAATGACGCAAAAGTAGGCCTATAGTAGATTATATATCTAACAATGAGTGAAAACATACCGCGAATTTTGTGAATCGGGTACAAAGCTATTTCTTCTTTATCAAAAGGAAAAAAAAATCATTTAAGTTATGAATGTTGTTTTTCATTTGTTATTATGAGGCAATTCACAAGTTATAGAGAAACTTCCCGAGTACAGGAAAATAGTGATTATATTAGCATGACTTTACAAATATGAAGATCAAAGTGGCCTAATTGGTTCACAATCATGTTTTCAAACGAAATTAGTCTGTGTAATGAATCTCGGCATTATAACGGTGATGAAATCAAATTAGTCCATAATGAAAGTTTTATTCAATTCCCAGTAAATTGGGTATTTGATAGTTACAACGCAGAGTAACGAAACATCGGGCAGCAAACTACTTTCCAGGATTCAGCTGATAACGAAAACACACACCCTTCAAGAGTTTGGAGCTTGGAATCCTCTGGAGGTGTAAATTTTCATTTCGGAAGAACTTTGAGTGAGTTATCATCATTTTTATCATACTTTTGTGTGGTTTTTGATCGTTGGACTCTGTAAAGATTCCTTTCAAGCCATAACAACTTGTTTTCATCAAGTCCTGGCAACAGGCACCTGTGCTCTAGAAGCTCACACAACGCGCACACATTCATCTAGCTGCAACGCAGACCTCCATTGTGACGTCACTCGGGTTACTCCGCGACGCTGCTTTTTATAGTTGATAGTAACAAGTGTATTCTTTAGATACACGCGCAACCAGTGCGCAACCAGTCAACAATCCTCACTGTGACGTCACCATTTACAGTGCAGTCAACGCAGCTTTACTATTGAAAGGAACAGTACTTTGACCTTTGGAGAGGGCAACCCCATATTGTTGGTTTAGGCGTATACGCTAGAAACATGCAACAAGTGCGCATTGTGACGTCATCCCCTACAGTCATCGCAGCTAACTTTCAGGAACGCACACAAAGCACCCGTAAGCAGCCAGATTTGACGCAATTCATTATTTTGACGTCACAAGAGCTAAAGGACACGTAAAATTTTTTTCTCCTTTAGAACAGCTATAAATAGCCTTCGAGTCGATACACACGAATATCGAGTAGCACCGAATAGTGTTTGTGGGTCCGTGTTGTCAACCTCCTTGTGGTGGGCCCGGGGCAACTAATCGATCAGGTGACTGATTCATCAGGCGAATGACAACAATCTGAGACAGCAGCAGCAACAGTAAAGCTCTAAATAAGATGAATCCTTCATGTTCACATCCTGAAGCTGACACAAAGTTATCAGGGCAAGCATCTTTTGATGTCATACAGAGGAAAGCGTCTCCGTGCTGCAACTAAACGTAGAAGGCCTAACCAAAGCCAAGATCAATGCTATTAAACAGTTACTTCAGACACATAAAGCAACAGTAGTTCCCTTACAGGAAACTCATGCTAAGGACAGCTCTTATCCCAAGATCCCTGGCTTTGCTCTGGCCGCACATACAGTAAGCGAAATTAATGGGATTGCAACTTTTTTGTCAAGAGTACTCACAGTTGGAAAGCATGGGTTTCATGTCCATCAGACTCACCAGTGGAGTGAACGACAACGTTACGTGAAGAGGTTACCATTATAAATATCTACAAACCACCCTCATTTCGACTCCAGCCAAATACCCTTCCTATCTTCAGTGCTCCTTGTATCTATGCTGGAGATTTCAACAGTTACAGTACTTCATGGGGCTACTCATCTACTAATCCAGATGGTTTTGCACTAGAAGATTAGTCCTCAACAGCTGGTGTCCAATTACTGTTTGACCCAAAACAGCCAGACAGCTTCCACTCTTGCAGATGGAATACAACGTCAAATCCTGACTTAGCCTTTGTCAAATTTCAAGGCCCATCACCTCACCGGATTATCTTAGACCCCTTTCCCAAGTCACAGCACAGGCCATCACTGCTCATACCGGTAAACCCAGTCCGACCAGTCACAACCAAGCCTGTTAAGCGTTGGAATTTCCGCAAGGCCGACTGGAAAAAATTCTCGACTTTGGTAGATGAAGCCGTATGCAATCTCCCTCCACCAACTCCCCGTGGCATCGACCAAGCCTACTCAGACTTCTGCAATATACTTATCAAGGCAGCAATGAATTCCATCCCGCGCGGTTTTCGCCGACACTACATCCTTACCTGGGACGAAGAATGTGATGCTATCTACAACCAGTTCTAGCGATCTGAACCTGGAGACATGGCTTCCACCAAAGCCTCAGAACTGACTGATTTTCTAGACAGGAAGCGTCGTAAACGTTGGGAAGAAACCGTGCAAGGGATAGACTTCACTCACTCTAGCAGAGTTGCTTGGAAGACTCTCAAACGCCTCACTGGAAACAGTATCAAACCTAGAACATGTCCCGTGTCAGCCAACTCCATCGCGGAACAACTTGTTAGCAATAGGCGATTAAAGGACTGTGACAAGGCCCACACTCGATCTGTGAAACAGGAGACTACCAACCTGTGGCAGGCCCCGGGAGTGGATGGATGGTTGTCGGCCCCCTTCTATCAGGAGGAGTTAGCTAATGCTTTAGCCCTACTTAGGAGTGGAAAGGCCCAAGGTCCGGACAACATCCCACCGGAATTCCTTATTCATTGCGGGGTCAAATGTCAGAAGTGGTTAACAAATTTCTATTCTTGCTGTTTCACCAATCAAGTCATCCCTAAGATATGGAGAAAAGCCACTTGTAATTGCTGTCCAAAAACCAAATAAACCAGTTGATGACCCTAAGAGCTACAGACCAATCTCCATTCTCTGTGTCCCTTACAAGCTTCTGGAACGTCTCCTTCTGGCGAGGATAGAACCTGTGGTTGACCCACAATTACCAGATGAACAAGCGGGCTTCCGCCATGGTCGGAGTACAGTCCACCAAATTGTCAAGCTGACCAATGACATCGAAGACAGCTTTGAGAAGAATCACAAAGCCGGCGCCATCTTTGTCGACCTCATTGCTGCAGCCTATGACACTGTGTGGCACCAGGGTCTGACTCTGAAATTATTAAAGACAATCCCTGATCGCCACATGGTGAGGTTCGTTCTGAAGACTAGCGATGGACAGTCCAGCAGACCACGCCAACTGCGGAATGGAGTTCCTCAAGGCTCTGTACTATCCCCCTTGCTCTTCAACATATACATCAGTGACATCCCCTTCACAACCTCACGACAGTATGGCTATGCAGATGACCTTGCCCTTCGTCACTCTGACAGAGCCTGGTCAAATGTAGAGAATACCCTCACTGCAGATATGTCGCAAATCGAGCATCTCAAATTTTGGTAATTTATCAGGTTTTTTTTTTAATTTCATAACATACTCTTCCTTGAAGTTCCTGAAGTTTCTTCAACTTTCTTTTAAACTTCTGAATTCCGCCATAATAAGAAATGAAAGCTTTGTTTCTTTTGAATAAAATAGCTTTGTCATCAGATTGACAAAATTGACGGGTTTGTTACAAATCATTTTCAATACATTGCGTCATTAGTAGTAATGGCGCAAAGATAAGAAACCATAGGACACGCAATTAAAGATCAAGAAGAAAAAAGGCATTTCATTCGTTCTATTACTTTGAAATACTTTGATACTTGTGGCAAACCGCAAGTAATTAGACTATCAAGCATTCTGAATTGGTGATTTATCATTCACCTGAATTCATAACATATTGTTTCTTGAAAACCAATGATTTCGTTTAATTTGCTCGAAAATTTGACGGTTTTACTTTGGGAACGTTTGCAATCCTATTTGCAACGTAATGTACGATTTCCCCAATAATGGATTCTTTATATTGTCGAACCTTCAACGGATTTTTAGCGAGTAACAAAATCGACGAATTCGACGGAACAAATACAAGTTTTTAATGGTGATCAAATCAAATAAGTCCACAATGAAAGTTTCATTGAAATCCCAGTAAATTGGGTATTTGGCAGTAACGACGCAAAGTGAAAAAAATCGGGCAGTGTTTTCGATGTGTTGTACAAGGAGAGAAAATTACTTGTATTTGTTCCGTCGAATTCGTCGATTTTGTTACTCGCTAAAAATCCGTTGAAGGTTTCTCTCCTTGTAGAACACATCGAAAACACCGCCCGATTTTTTTCACTTTGCGTCGTTACTGCCAAATACCCAATTTACTGGGATTTCAATGAAACTTTCATTGTGGACTTATTTGATTTGATCACCATTAAAATGCCGAGACTCATTACACAGACTAATTTCGTTTGAAAACATGATTGCGACCCCATTAGGCCACTTTGATCTGAATTTGTAAAGTCATGCTAATATCACTATTTTCTTGTACTCAGGCAGTTTCTCTCAAACTTGTTAATTGCCTCATAATAACAAATGAAAAACAAAATTCACAACTTAATGATTTTTTTTTCCTTTCAACAAAGACGAAAGAGCTTTGTACCCGATTCACAAATTCGCGGTATCTTTTCACACATTGTTACATATGTAATCTACTATAGGCCTACCTTGCGTCATTAGTAGTAATGACGCAAAGATAAGAAAACATAGCAAACACGATTAGATATCAAGAAGAAAAAAGACATTTCATTCCGTCTGCTACTTTCAAACACTTTGGTACTTGTTGCAAGCTGCAAATTAATTAGACTATCAAGCATCTTAAATTGGTTATTTATCAGTTACTTGATCTCATAACATACTCTTTCTTGAAGTTTCTGAAGTTTCTTTTAAATTTCTGAATTCAGCAATAATAAGAAATAAATGTTTTGTTTGTTTTGAACAAAATACCTTTGTAATCAGATTGACAAAATTGACGGGTTTGTTACAATTCATTTTCAATACATTGCGTCATTAGTAGTAATGACGGAAGGATAAGAAACCATAGGGGACGGAATTGAAGATCAAGAACAAAAAAGGCATTTCATTTGGTCTATTACTTTCAAATACTTTGGTACTTGTTTTCAAACTGCAAGTAATTAGACTATCAATATCTTGAATTGGTCATTAACACTCTTTCTTGAAATTCCTGAAGTTTCTTAAAATTTCTTTAAACTTCTGAATTCTGCCATAATAAGAAATGTAAGTTTGTTTCTTTTGAGCAAAATAACTTTGTAATCAGATTGACAAAATTGACGGGTTTGTTACAAATCATTTTCAATACATTGCGTCATTAGTAAGCAATGACAGAAAGATAAGAAACCATAGGACACGCAATTAAAGATCAAGAAGAAAAAAGGCATTTCATTCGTTCTTGTACTTTCAAATACTTTGGTACTTGTGGGAAACTGCGAGTAATTAGACTATCAATATTACTGATCTCCGCCCTCCTGACAACATGGACCTGACACACCCTACTCCACGGACTGTAACTTGGCTACAACAACTGAGGGACATTATTTAGCTGCTGCTGCCTCATAAATTGTTGCTGTTGAGTTTTTTTGCGTTTTTCAGTCAGACCTGACTATTTACGCCATTCTGTACGGTGCGTTTGCAGCTGTGCATTTCTTATTATGGCGGAATTCAGAAGTTCAAAAGAAACTTCAGGAACTTCAAGAAAGGGTATGTTATGAAATGAAGTGACTAATAAATAACCAATTTAAGATGCTTTATAGTCTAATTACTTGCAGCTTGTAACAAATACGAAAGTATTTGAAAGTAGCAGACGGAATGAAATGTCTTTTTTCTTCTTGATATTTAATCGTGTGTGCTATAGTTTCTTATCTTTGCGTCATTACTACTAATGACGCAAAGTAGGCTTATAGTAGATTATATATGGAACAATGTGAGAAAATATACCGCAAATTTTGTGAATCGGGTACAAAGCTATTTCTTCTTTGTTGAAAGGAAGAAAATCATTAAGTTGTGAATTTTGTTTTTCATTTATTATGAGGCAATTGACAAGTTTTAGAGAAACTGCCTGAGTACAAGAAAATAGTGATTATATTAGCATGACTTTACAAATATTAAGATCAAAGTGGCCTAATTGGTTCACAATCATGTTTTCAAACGAAATTAGTCTGTGTAACGAGTCTCGGCATTATAACGGTGATGAAATCAAATTAGTCCATAATGAAAGTTTTATTGAATTCACAGTAAATTGGGTACTTGGCAGTTACAACGCAAAGTAATGAAACATCGGTCAGTATATTTCATGTGTTCTACAAGGAGAGAAAATTCCTTGTTTTTGTTCCTCCGATTTCGTCGATTTTGTTACTCGCTAGAAATCCGGGGAAGGTGCTGCAAAATAAACAATCTGTTATTTTGGAAATCGTACATTACATTGCAAACGGGTTTGAAACCGTTTCCAACGTAAAAACCGTTAAATTTTCGTGCAAGATAAACAAAATCATTGCTTTTCACGAAACAGTATGTTATGAATTCAAGTGAATGATAAATGACCACTTTAAGATGCTTGACAGTCTAATTACTTGCAGTTTGAAACAAGTACCAAAGTAATAGACCGAATGAAATGCCTTTTTTTCTTCTTGATCTTTAATTCCGTGTCCTATGGTTTCTTATCTTTGCGTCATTACTACTAATGACGCAATGTATTGAAAATGATTTGTAACAAACCCGTCAATTTTGTCAATCTGATTACAAAGCTATTTTGTTCAAAAGAAACAAAACATTCATTTGAGAAATTTAAAAGAAACTTCAGGAACTTCAAGAAAGAGTATGTTATGAAATCAAGTGACTGATAAATAACCTTAAGATATTTAAGATGCTTGATAGTCAAATTACTTGCAGTTCGAAACAAGTACCAAAGTATCTGAAAGTAGCAGAAGGAATGAAATGTCTTTTTTCTTCTTGATCTTTAATCGCGTGTGCTAATTTTCTTATATTTGAGAAAAAAAAAAATCAAGGCCTATAGTAGATTACATATGTAACAATGTGTGAAAAGATACCGCGAATTTTGTGAATCGGGTACAAAGCTCTTTCGTCTTTGTTGAAAGGAAAAACAATCATTAAGTTGTGATTTTTTTTTCATTTGTTATTATGAGGCAATTCACAAGTTTTAAAGAACATGCGTGAGTACAAGAAAATAGTGATTTTACAAATTAAGATCAAAGTGGCCAAATCGGTTCATGATCATGTTTTTAAGTGAAATTAGTCTGTGTAATGAGTCTTGGCATCATAACGGTGATGGAATCAAATTAGTCCATGATGAAAGTTTTATTGAATTCCGAGTAAATTGGGTATTTGGCAGTAACGACGCAAAGTAAAGAAACATTGGGCAGTATATTCGATGTGTTCTACAAGGTTAGGAGAGAAAATTACTTGTATTTTGTTCCGTCGATTTTGTTAATCACTAAAAATCCGGGGAAGGTTCGACAATATAACGAATCCGTTATTGGGGAAATCATACATAACATTACAAATGGGATTGCAACCGTTTCCAACGTATAACCGTCAAATTTTCGAGCAAATTAAACGAAATTATTCGTTTTTCAAGAAACAGTATGTTATGAATTCAAATGAATGATAAATGACCAATTTAAGATGCTTGATAGTCTAATTACTTGCAGTTTGAAACAAGTACCAAAGTATTTGAAAGTAATAGAACGAATGAAATGCCTTTTTTCTTCTTGATCTTTGCGTGTCCTATGGTTTCTTATCTTTGCGTCATTACTACTAAAGACGCAATGTATTGAAAATGATTTGTAACAAACCCGTCAATTTTGTCAATCTGATGACAAAGCTATTTTGTTCAAAAGAAACAAAACTTTCATTTCTTATTATGGCGGAATTCAGAAATTTAATAAAAACTTCAGGAACTTCAAGAAAGAGTATGTTATGAAATCAAGTGAATGATAAATAACCAATTTAAGATGCTTGATAGTCAAGTACCAAAGTATCTGAAAGTAGCAGAAGGAATGAAATGTCTTTTTTCTTGTTGATCTTTAATAGCGTGTGCTATGGTTTCTTATCTTTGCGTCATTACTACTAATGACGCAAAGTAGACCTATAGTGGATTATATATGGAACAATATGTGAAAACATACGGCGAATTTTGTTAATCGGGTACAAAGCTATTTCTTCTTTGTTGAAAGGAAGAAAATCATTAAGTTGTGAATTTTGTTTGTCATTTGTTATTATGAGGCAATTGACAAGTTTTAGAGAAACTGCCTGAGTACAAGAAAATAGTGATTATATTAGCATGACTTTACAAATATGAAGATCAAAGTGGCCTAATTGGTTCACAATCATGTTTTCAAACGAAATTAGTCTGTGTAATGAGTCTCGGCATTATAACGGTGATGAAATCAAATTAGTCCATAATGAAAGTTTTTTGAATTCACAGTAAATTGGGTACTTGGCAGTTACAACGCAAAGTAAAGAAACATCGGGCAGTATATTTCATGTGTTCTACAAGGAGAGAAAATTCCTTGTTTTTGTTCCTCCGATTTCGTCGATTTTGTTACTCGCTAGAAATCCGGGGAAGGTGCTACAAAATAAGAATCTGTTATTTTGGAAATCGTACATTACATTGCAAACGGGATTGAAACCGTTTCCAACGTAAAAACCGTTAAATTTTCGTGCAAGATAAACAAAATCATTGCTTTTCACGAAACAGTATGTTATGAATTCAAGTGAATAATAAATGACCACTTTAAGATGCTTGATAGTCTAATTACTTGCAGTTTGGTACAAGTACCAAAGTAATAGACCGAATGAAATGCCTTTTTTCTTCTTGATCTTTAATTGCGTGTCCTATGATTTCTTATATTTCCGTCATAACTACTAATGACGCAATGTATTGAAAATGATTTGTAACAAACCCGTCATTTCTGTCAATCTGATGACAAAGCTATTTTATTCAAAAGAACCAAACTTTCATTTCTTATCATGGCGGAATTCAGAAGTTTAAAAGAAAGTTGAAGGAACTTCAAGAAAGAGTATGTCATGAAATAAAAAAACTGATAAATGACCAATTAAAGATGCTTGAAAGTCTAATTACTTGCAGCTTGAAGAAAGAGTAAGTTATGAAATCGAGTGATTGATAAATGACCAATTTAAGATGCTTGATAATCTAATTAATTTCAGCTTGAAACAAGCACCAAAGTATTTGAAAGTAGCAGACGGAATGAAATGTCTTATTTCTTCTTGATCTCTGTCCTATGGTTTCTTATCTTTGGGTCATCACTACCAATGACGCAATGTATTGAAAATGATTTGTAACGAACCCGTCAATTTTGTCAATCTGATTACAAAGCTATTTTGTTCAAAAGAAACAAAACATTCATTTTTCATTATGGCGGAATTCAGAAATTTAATAGAAAATTCAGGAACTTCAAGAAAGAGTAAGTCATGAAATCAAGTGACTGATAAATGACCAATTTAAGATGCTTGATAGTCTAATTACTTGCAACTTGAAACAAGTACCATAGTACAACGTATTTGAAAGTAGCAGAAGGAATGAAATATCTTTTTTCTTCTTGATATTTAATCGCGTGTGCTATGGTTTCTCATCTTTGCGTCATTACTACTAATGACGCAAAGTAGGCCTACAGTTGATTATATATCTAACAATGAGTGAAAACATACCGCGAATTTTGTGAATCGGGTACAAAGCTATTTCTTCTTTATCAAAAGGAAAAAAAAAATCATTTAAGTTATGAATGTTGTTTTTCATTTGTTATTATGAGGCAATTCACAAGTTATAGAGAAACTTCCCGAGTACAGGAAAATAGTGATTATATTAGCATGACTTTACAAATTAAGATCAAAGTGGCCTAATTGGTTCACAATCATGTTTTCAAACGAAATTAGTCTGTGTAATGAATCTCGGCATTATAACGGTGATGAAATCAAATTAGACCATAATAAAAGTTTTATTGAATTCCCAGTAAATTGGATATTTGGCAGTTACAACGCAAAGTAAAGAAACATCGGACTAAACATATTTGATGTGTTCTACAAGGAGAGAAAATTCCGTGTATTTGCTTTGTCGATTTCGTCGATTTTGTTACTCGCTAGAAATCCGGGGAAGGTGCTACACAATAAAGAATCCGTTATTTTGGAAATCGTACATTACATTGCAAACGGGTTTGAAACCGTTTCCAACGTAAAACCGTCAAATTTTCGTGCAAGGTAGACGAAATCATTGGTTTTCAAGAAACAGTATGTTATGAATTCAAGTGAATGATAAATGACCAATTTAAGATGCTTTATAGTCTAATTACTCGCAGTTTGCCACAAGTACCAAAGTATTTGAAAGTAATAGACCGAATAAAATGCCTTTTTTCTTCTTGATCTTTAATTCCGTGTCCTATGGTTTCTTATCTTTGCGTCATTACTACTAATGACGCAATGTATTGAAAATGATTTGTAACAAACCCGTCAATTTTGTCAATCTGATGACAAAGCTATTTTGTTCAAAAGAAACAAAACATTCATTTCTTATATTGCGGAATTCAGAAATTTAAAAGAAACTTCAGGAACTTCAAGAAAGAGTATGTTATGAAATCAAGTGACTGATAAATAACCTTAAGATATTTAAGATGCTTGATAGTCAAATTACTTGCAGTTCGAAACAAGTACCAAAGTATCTGAAAGTAGCAGAAGGAATGAAATGTCTTTTTTCTTCTTGATCTTTAATCGCGTGTGCTAATTTTCTTATCTTTGCGTCATTACTAATGACGCAAGGTAGGCCTATAGTAGATTACATACGTAACAATGTGTGAAAAGATACCGCGAATTTTGTGAATCGGGTACAAAGCTCTTTCGTCTTTGTTGAAAGGAAAAACAATCATTAAGTTGTGATTTTTTTTTTCATTTGTTATAATGAGGCAATTCACAAGTTTTAAAGAACATGCGTGAGTACAAGAAAATAGTGATTATATTAGCATGACTTTACAAATTAAGATCGAAGTGGCCAAATCGGTTCATGATCATGTTTTTAAGTGAAATTAGTCTGTGTAATGAGTCTTGGCATCATAACGGTGATGGAATCAAATTAGTCCATGATGAAAGTTTTATTGAATTCCGAGTAAATTGGGTATTTGGCAGTAACGACGCAAAGTAAAGAAACATTGGGCAGTATATTCGATGTGTTCTACAAGGTTAGGAGAGAAAATTACTTGTATTTTGTTCCGTCGATTTTGTTAATCACTAAAAATCCGGGGAAGGTTCGACAATATAACGAATCCGTTATTGGGGAAATCATACATAACATTACAAATGGGATTGCAACCGTTTCCAACGTATAACCGTCAAATTTTCGAGCAAATTAAACGAAATTTTTCGTTTTTCAAGAAACAGTACGTTATGAATTCAAGTGAATGATAAATGACCAATTTAAGATGCTTGATAGTCTAATTACTTGCAGTTTGAAACAAGTACCAAAGTATTTGAAAGTAATAGAACGAATGAAATGCCTTTTTTCTTCTTGATCTTTGCGTGTCCTATGGTTTCTTATCTTTGCGTCATTACTACTAATGACGCAATGTATTGAAAATGATTTGTAACAAACCCGTCAATTTTGTCAATCTGATTACAAAGCTATTTTGTTCAAAAGAAACAAAACTTTCATTTCTTATTATGGCGGAATTCAGAAATTTAATAAAAACTTCAGGAACTTCAAGAAAGAGTATGTTATGAAATCAAGTGAATGATAAATAACCAATTTAAGATGCTTGATAGTCAAGTACCAAAGTATCTGAAAGTAGCAGAAGGAATGAAATGTCTTTTTTCTTGTTGATCTTTAATAGCGTGTGCTATGGTTTCTTATCTTTGCGTCATTACTACTAATGACGCAAAGTAGACCTATAGTGGATTATATATGGAACAATATGTGAAAACATACGGCGAATTTTGTTAATCGGGTACAAAGCTATTTCTTCTTTGTTGAAAGGAAGAAAATCATTAAGTTGTGAATTTTGTTTGTCATTTGTTATTATGAGGCAATTGACAAGTTTTAGAGAAACTGCCTGAGTACAAGAAAATAGTGATTATATTAGCATGACTTTACAAATATGAAGATCAAAGTGGCCTAATTGGTTCACAATCATGTTTTCAAACGAAATTAGTCTGTGTAATGAGTCTCGGCATTATAACGGTGATGAAATCAAATTAGTCCATAATGAAAGTTTTTTGAATTCACAGTAAATTGGGTACTTGGCAGTTACAACGCAAAGTAAAGAAACATCGGGCAGTATATTTCATGTGTTCTACAAGGAGAGAAAATTCCTTGTTTTTGTTCCTCCGATTTCGTCGATTTTGTTACTCGCTAGAAATCCGGGGAAGGTGCTAGACAATAAAGAATCCGTTATTTTGGAAATCGTACATTACATTGCAAACGGGTTTGAAACCGTTTCCAACGTAAAACCGTCAAATTTTCGTGCAAGGTAGACGAAATCGTTGGTTTTCAAGAAACAGTATGTTATGAATTCAAGTGAATGATAAATGACCAATTTAAGATGCTTTATAGTCTAATTACTCGCAGTTTGCCACAAGTACCAAAGTATTTGAAAGTAATAGACCGAATAAAATGCCTTTTTTCTTCTTGATCTTTAATTCCGTGTCCTATGGTTTCTTATCTTTGCGTCATTACTACTAATGACGCAATGTATTGAAAATGATTTGTAACAAACCCGTCAATTTTGTCAATCTGATGACAAAGCTATTTTGTTCAAAAGAAACAAAACATTCATTTCTTATATTGCGGAATTCAGAAATTTAAAAGAAACTTCAGGAACTTCAAGAAAGAGTATGTTATGAAATCAAGTGACTGATAAATAACCTTAAGATATTTAAGATGCTTGATAGTCAAATTACTTGCAGTTCGAAACAAGTACCAAAGTATCTGAAAGTAGCAGAAGGAATGAAATGTCTTTTTTCTTCTTGATCTTTAATCGCGTGTGCTAATTTTCTTATCTTTGCGTCATTACTAATGACGCAAGGTAGGCCTATAGTAGATTACATACGTAACAATGTGTGAAAAGATACCGCGAATTTTGTGAATCGGGTACAAAGCTCTTTCGTCTTTGTTGAAAGGAAAAACAATCATTAAGTTGTGATTTTTTTTTTCATTTGTTATTATGAGGCAATTCACAAGTTTTAAAGAACATGCGTGAGTACAAGAAAATAGTGATTATATTAGCATGACTTTACAAATTAAGATCAAAGTGGCCAAATCGGTTCATGATCATGTTTTTAAGTGAAATTAGTCTGTGTAATGAGTCTTGGCATCATAACGGTGATGGAATCAAATTAGTCCATGATGAAAGTTTTATTGAATTCCAAGTAAATTGGGTATTTGGCAGTAACGACGCAAAGTAAAGAAACATTGGGCAGTATATTCGATGTGTTCTACAAGGTTAGGAGAGAAAATTACTTGTATTTTGTTCCGTCGATTTTGTTAATCACTAAAAATCCGGGGAAGGTTCGACAATATAACGAATCCGTTATTGGGGAAATCATACATAACATTACAAATGGGATTGCAACCGTTTCCAACGTATAACCGTCAAATTTTCGAGCAAATTAAACGAAATTTTTCGTTTTTCAAGAAACAGTACGTTATGAATTCAAGTGAATGATAAATGACCAATTTAAGATGCTTGATAGTCTAATTACTTGCAGTTTGAAACAAGTACCAAAGTATTTGAAAGTAATAGAACGAATGAAATGCCTTTTTTCTTCTTGATCTTTGCGTGTCCTATGGTTTCTTATCTTTGCGTCATTACTACTAATGACGCAATGTATTGAAAATGATTTGTAACAAACCCGTCAATTTTGTCAATCTGATGACAAAGCTATTTTGTTCAAAAGAAACAAAACTTTCATTTCTTATTATGGCGGAATTCAGAAATTTAATAGAAACTTCAGGAACTTCAAGAAAGAGTATGTTATGAAATCAAGTGAATGATAAATAACCAATTTAAGATGCTTGATAGTCAAGTACCAAAGTATCTGAAAGTAGCAGAAGGAATGAAATGTCTTTTTTCTTGTTGATCTTTAATAGCGTGTGCTATGGTTTCTTATCTTTGCGTCATTACTACTAATGACGCAAAGTAGACCTATAGTGGATTATATATGGAACAATATGTGAAAACATACGGCGAATTTTGTTAATCGGGTACAAAGCTATTTCTTCTTTGTTGAAAGGAAGAAAATCATTAAGTTGTGAATTTTGTTTGTCATTTGTTATTATGAGGCAATTGACAAGTTTTAGAGAAACTGCCTGAGTACAAGAAAATAGTGATTATATTAGCATGACTTTACAAATATGAAGATCAAAGTGGCCTAATTGGTTCACAATCATGTTTTCAAACGAAATTAGTCTGTGTAATGAGTCTCGGCATTATAACGGTGATGAAATCAAATTAGTCCATAATGAAAGTTTTTTGAATTCACAGTAAATTGGGTACTTGGCAGTTACAACGCAAAGTAAAGAAACATCGGGCAGTATATTTCATGTGTTCTACAAGGAGAGAAAATTCCTTGTTTTTGTTCCTCCGATTTCGTCGATTTTGTTACTCGCTAAGAAATCCGGGGAAGGTGCTACAAAATAAGAATCTGTTATTTTGGAAATCGTACATTACATTGCAAACGGGATTGAAACCGTTTCCAACGTAAAAACCGTTAAATTTTCGTGCAAGATAAACAAAATCATTGCTTTTCACGAAACAGTATGTTATGAATTCAAGTGAATAATAAATGACCACTTTAAGATGCTTGATAGTCTAATTACTTGCAGTTTGGTACAAGTACCAAAGTAATAGACCGAATGAAATGCCTTTTTTCTTCTTGATCTTTAATTGCGTGTCCTATGATTTCTTATATTTCCGTCATAACTACTAATGACGCAATGTATTGAAAATGATTTGTAACAAACCCGTCATTTTTGTCAATCTGATGACAAAGCTATTTTATTCAAAAGAACCAAACTTTCATTTCTTATCATGGCGGAATTCAGAAGTTTAAAAGAAAGTTGAAGGAACTTCAAGAAAGAGTATGTCATGAAATAAAAAAACTGATAAATGACCAATTAAAGATGCTTGAAAGTCTAATTACTTGCAGCTTGAAGAAAGAGTAAGTTATGAAATCGAGTGATTGATAAATGACCAATTTAAGATGCTTGATAATCTAATTAATTTCAGCTTGAAACAAGCACCAAAGTATTTGAAAGTAGCAGACGGAATGAAATGTCTTATTTCTTCTTGATCTCTGTCCTATGGTTTCTTATCTTTGGGTCATCACTACCAATGACGCAATGTATTGAAAATGATTTGTAACGAACCCGTCAATTTTGTCAATCTGATTACAAAGCTATTTTGTTCAAAAGAAGCAAAACATTCATTTTTCATTATGGCGGAATTCAGAAATTTAATAGAAAATTCAGGAACTTCAAGAAAGAGTAAGTCATGAAATCAAGTGACTGATAAATGACCAATTTAAGATGCTTGATAGTCTAATTACTTGCAACTTGAAACAAGTACCATAGTACAACGTATTTGAAAGTAGCAGAAGGAATGAAATATCTTTTTTCTTCTTGATATTTAATCGCGTGTGCTATGGTTTCTCATCTTTCCGTCATTACTACTAATGACGCAAAGTAGGCCTACAGTTGATTATATATCTAACAATGAGTGAAAACATACCGCGAATTTTGTGAATCGGGTACAAAGCTATTTCTTCTTTATCAAAAGGAAAAAAAAATCATTTAAGTTATGAATGTTGTTTTTCATTTGTTATTATGAGGCAATTCACAAGTTATAGAGAAACTTCCCGAGTACAGGAAAATAGTGATTATATTAGCATGACTTTACAAATTAAGATCAAAGTGGCCTAATTGGTTCACAATCATGTTTTCAAACGAAATTAGTCTGTGTAATGAATCCCGGCATTATAACGGTGATGAAATCAAATTAGACCATAATAAAAGTTTTATTGAATTCCCAGTAAATTGGATATTTGGCAGTTACAACGCAAAGTAAAGAAACATCGGACTAAACATATTTGATGTGTTCTACAAGGAGAGAAAATTTCGTGTATTTGCTTTGTCGATTTCGTCGATTTTGTTACTCGCTAGAAATCCGGGGAAGGTGCTACACAATAAAGAATCCGTTATTTTGGAAATCGTACATTACATTGCAAACGGGTTTGAAACGTTTCCAACGTAAAACCGTCAAATTTTCGTGGAAGGTAGACGAAATCATTGGTTTTCAAGAAACAGTATGTTATGAATTCAAGTGAATGATAAATGACCAATTTAAGATGCTTTATAGTCTAATTACTCGCAGTTTGAAACAAGTACCAAAGTATTTGAAAGTAATAGAACGAATGAAATGCCTTTTTTCTTCTTGATCTTTGCGTGTCCTATGGTTTCTTATCTTTGCGTCATTACTACTAATGACGCAATGTATTGAAAATGATTTGTAACAAACCCGTCAATTTTGTCAATCTGATGACAAAGCTATTTTGTTCAAAAGAAACAAAACTTTCATTTCTTATTATGGCGGAATTCAGAAATTTAATAGAAACTTCAGGAACTTCAAGAAAGAGTATGTTATGAAATCAAGTGAATGATAAATAACCAATTTAAGATGCTTGATAGTCAAGTACCAAAGTATCTGAAAGTAGCAGAAGGAATGAAATGTCTTTTTTCTTGTTGATCTTTAATAGCGTGTGCTATGGTTTCTTATCTTTGCGTCATTACTACTAATGACGCAAAGTAGACCTATAGTGGATTATATATGGAACAATATGTGAAAACATACGGCGAATTTTGTTAATCGGGTACAAAGCTATTTCTTCTTTGTTGAAAGGAAGAAAATCATTAAGTTGTGAATTTTGTTTGTCATTTGTTATTATGAGGCAATTGACAAGTTTTAGAGAAACTGCCTGAGTACAAGAAAATAGTGATTATATTAGCATGACTTTACAAATATGAAGATCAAAGTGGCCTAATTGGTTCACAATCATGTTTTCAAACGAAATTAGTCTGTGTAATGAGTCTCGGCATTATAACGGTGATGAAATCAAATTAGTCCATAATGAAAGTTTTTTGAATTCACAGTAAATTGGGTACTTGGCAGTTACAACGCAAAGTAAAGAAACATCGGGCAGTATATTTCATGTGTTCTACAAGGAGAGAAAATTCCTTGTTTTTGTTCCTCCGATTTCGTCGATTTTGTTACTCGCTAAGAAATCCGGGGAAGGTGCTACAAAATAAGAATCTGTTATTTTGGAAATCGTACATTACATTGCAAACGGGATTGAAACCGTTTCCAACGTAAAAACCGTTAAATTTTCGTGCAAGATAAACAAAATCATTGCTTTTCACGAAACAGTATGTTATGAATTCAAGTGAATAATAAATGACCACTTTAAGATGCTTGATAGTCTAATTACTTGCAGTTTGGTACAAGTACCAAAGTAATAGACCGAATGAAATGCCTTTTTTCTTCTTGATCTTTAATTGCGTGTCCTATGATTTCTTATATTTCCGTCATAACTACTAATGACGCAATGTATTGAAAATGATTTGTAACAAACCCGTCATTTTTGTCAATCTGATGACAAAGCTATTTTATTCAAAAGAACCAAACTTTCATTTCTTATCATGGCGGAATTCAGAAGTTTAAAAGAAAGTTGAAGGAACTTCAAGAAAGAGTATGTCATGAAATAAAAAAACTGATAAATGACCAATTAAAGATGCTTGAAAGTCTAATTACTTGCAGCTTGAAGAAAGAGTAAGTTATGAAATCGAGTGATTGATAAATGACCAATTTAAGATGCTTGATAATCTAATTAATTTCAGCTTGAAACAAGCACCAAAGTATTTGAAAGTAGCAGACGGAATGAAATGTCTTATTTCTTCTTGATCTCTGTCCTATGGTTTCTTATCTTTGGGTCATCACTACCAATGACGCAATGTATTGAAAATGATTTGTAACGAACCCGTCAATTTTGTCAATCTGATTACAAAGCTATTTTGTTCAAAAGAAGCAAAACATTCATTTTTCATTATGGCGGAATTCAGAAATTTAATAGAAAATTCAGGAACTTCAAGAAAGAGTAAGTCATGAAATCAAGTGACTGATAAATGACCAATTTAAGATGCTTGATAGTCTAATTACTTGCAACTTGAAACAAGTACCATAGTACAACGTATTTGAAAGTAGCAGAAGGAATGAAATATCTTTTTTCTTCTTGATATTTAATCGCGTGTGCTATGGTTTCTCATCTTTCCGTCATTACTACTAATGACGCAAAGTAGGCCTACAGTTGATTATATATCTAACAATGAGTGAAAACATACCGCGAATTTTGTGAATCGGGTACAAAGCTATTTCTTCTTTATCAAAAGGAAAAAAAAATCATTTAAGTTATGAATGTTGTTTTTCATTTGTTATTATGAGGCAATTCACAAGTTATAGAGAAACTTCCCGAGTACAGGAAAATAGTGATTATATTAGCATGACTTTACAAATTAAGATCAAAGTGGCCTAATTGGTTCACAATCATGTTTTCAAACGAAATTAGTCTGTGTAATGAATCCCGGCATTATAACGGTGATGAAATCAAATTAGACCATAATAAAAGTTTTATTGAATTCCCAGTAAATTGGATATTTGGCAGTTACAACGCAAAGTAAAGAAACATCGGACTAAACATATTTGATGTGTTCTACAAGGAGAGAAAATTTCGTGTATTTGCTTTGTCGATTTCGTCGATTTTGTTACTCGCTAGAAATCCGGGGAAGGTGCTACACAATAAAGAATCCGTTATTTTGGAAATCGTACATTACATTGCAAACGGGTTTGAAACGTTTCCAACGTAAAACCGTCAAATTTTCGTGGAAGGTAGACGAAATCATTGGTTTTCAAGAAACAGTATGTTATGAATTCAAGTGAATGATAAATGACCAATTTAAGATGCTTTATAGTCTAATTACTCGCAGTTTGAAACAAGTACCAAAGTATTTGAAAGTAATAGAACGAATGAAATGCCTTTTTTCTTCTTGATCTTTGCGTGTCCTATGGTTTCTTATCTTTGCGTCATTACTACTAATGACGCAATGTATTGAAAATGATTTGTAACAAACCCGTCAATTTTGTCAATCTGATTACAAAGCTATTTTGTTCAAAAGAAACAAAACTTTCATTTCTTATTATGGCAGAATTCAGAAGTTTGAAATAAATTTCAGGATCTTCAAGAAGGAGCATGTTATGAAATCAAGTGACTGATAAATAACCTTAAGATATTTAAGATGTTTGATAGTCAAATTACTTGCAGTTCGAAACAAGTACCAAAGTATCTGAAAGTAGCAGAAGGAATGAAATGTCTTTTTTCTTCTTGATCTTTAATCGCGTGTGCTAATTTTCTTATCTTTGCGTCATTACTACTAATGACGCAAGGTAGGCCTATAGTAGATTACATATGTAACAATGTGTGAAAAGATACCGCGAATTTTGTGAATCGGGTACAAAGCTCTTTCGTCTTTGTTGAAAGGAAAAACAATCATTAAGTTGTGAATTTTTTTTTCATTTGTTATTATGAGGCAATTCACAAGTTTTAAAGAACATGCGTGAGTACAAGAAAATAGTGATTATATTAGCATGACTTTACAAATTAAGATCAAAGTGGCCAAATTGGTTCATGATCATGTTTTTAAGTGAAATTAGTCTGTGTAATGAGTCTTGGCATCATAACGGTGATGGAATCAAATTAGTCCATGATGAAAGTTTTTTGAATTCCGAGTAAATTGGGTATTTGGCAGTAACGACGCAAAGTAAACAACATTGGGCAGTATATTCGATGTGTTCTACAAGGTTAGGAGAGAAAATTACTTGTATTTTGTTCCGTCGATTTTGTTAATCACTAAAAATCCGGGGAAGGTTCGACAATATAACGAAATGTTATTGGGGAAATCATACATAACATTACAAATGGGATTGCAACCGTTTCCAACGTATAACCGTCAAATTTTCGAGCAAATTAAACGAAATCATTCGTTTTTCAAGAAACAGTATGTTATGAATTCAAGTGAATGATAAATGACCAATTTAAGATGCTTGATAGTCTAATTACTTGCAGTTTGAAAACAAGTACCAAAGTATTTGAAAGTAATAGAACGAATAAAATGCCTTTTTTCTTCTTGATCTTTGCGTGTCCTATGGTTTCTTATCTTTGCGTCATTAGTAGTAATGACGCAATGTATTGAAAATGATTTGTAACAAACCCGTCAATTTTGTCAATCTGATGACAAAGCTATTTTGTTCAAAAGAAACAAAACTTTCATTTGTTATTAAGGCGGAATTCAGAAATTTAATAGAAACTTCAGGAACTTCAAGAAAGAGTATGTTATGAAATCAAGTGAATGATAAATAACCAATTTAAGATGCTTGATAGTCAAGTACCAAAGTATCTGAAAGTAGCAGAAGGAATGAAATGTCTTTTTTCTTGTTGATCTTTAATAGCGTGTGCTATGGTTTCTTATCTTTGCGTCATTACTACTAATGACGCAAAGTAGACCTATAGTAGATTATATATGGAACAATATGTGAAAACATACCGCGAATTTTGTGATGAATCGGGTACAAAGCTATTTCTTCTTTGTTGAAAGGAAAAAAAAATCATTAAGTTTTTTTAAGCCTTATAATGACCATTTTAAGATGCTTGATAGTCTAATTACTTGCAGTTTGGAACAAGTACCAATGTATTTGAAAAAAGTAGCAGAAGGAATGAAATGCCTTTTTTCTTCTTGATCTTTAATCGCGTGTGCTATGGTTTATTATCTTTACGGCATTACTACTAATGACGCAAAGTAAGCGTATAGTAGATTATATACGTTACAATGTGTGAAAACATACCGCGAATTTTGAAGAAACAAAACTTTCATTTCTTATTATGGCGGAATTCAGAAGTTTAAAAGAAACTTTAAGAAACTTCAGGAACTTCAAGAAAGAGTATGTAATGAATTCAAGTGACTGAGAAATGACCAATTTAAGATGCTTGATAGTCTAATTACTTGCAGTTTGAAACAAGTACCAAAGTATTTGAAAGTAGCAGAAGGAATGAAATGTCTTTTTTCTTCTTTATCTTTAATCGCGTGTGCTATGGTTTCTTATCTTTACGTCATTACTACTAATGACACAAAGTAGGCCTATAGTAGATTATACAATATAACTCACATCTATTGATAACAAAGGTTTGAGCCTGGCCAATAGGGGATAAACCGTTTTGTGATATACATGAATATATCGATCTTCTTTGTAATTGAGTTGTGTGTGTTTGTAGAAAAAGCTGTTTTCCCCTATTGGGCAGGTTTATGTAGGTATAATTCTCATTAAATGAATAAAAGCTGTTGATACCCAAAGTTTGACACTGGCCAATGAGGGATAAATGCCCCAAAGGGCCTATTTTGGAATATTGTCGGAAATGTATATATTATATTGGATGGCTATGAATGGGATACCAGGGGATATTGCATGAGTTAGGGCCAATATTGCACGAATCGAAGATGAGTGCAATATTGACCCTAACGAGTGCAATATTCCCTGGTTTTCCATGAATCAAGGCCATCCAATATAATTATTATCATCTATGCAATCAAGCAGAGCAAGCATAACCTGCACAAAATTACCCAGCTTCTACTCGTCTTTGAAGTTGACTCGGCAGTCCCATCCCAGCGCTGAAAAGGGGAAGCCCCTAAAACTGCGTATGAAACAAACAACTAGCAAGATGTTTGCGCGCTTGCGAAAAATGTAACAAAACGACGCGCATTCAGCAAGCGCTCACGCAATAAACGAGACAGAATTGAATATCGTGTGATCTTGAACGGCAAGTAACAACGGTAGCCTATGGGGAATTAATACGTTGGTCTATGCGATTCGTTCAATAAGCTCTGATATTGAACGGTAAAAATTGAGCGGACTACAATACGCGTTTTTAATGCGCCGCTAAAACGTCCTATATAGATGATAAATATATATATTGTATATAAGAGAGATACATCGCTGATATATGTCACTGTTATCCCGCATTGTCCAGTTTCAAATTGGTATATTTGACATAATATAACTCACATCTGTTGAAAATCCAATAGGGGATAGGGGATAAATGCCCGAAAGGGTCCATTTTTGTGATGTACATGAAAATAACGATATTCTTTGTAATTGAGTTATGTCCTGCTGTAACATATTAGGCAGGGTAATAATGGAATATTGGTCAATAAATAAAAGCAGTTGATAACCAAAGTTTGACCCTTTCCAATAGGGGACAAAATCCCTCAAAGGGTCTATTTTTGGATACAATCGGAAATATGTATATTTTATATAAGAGAGATATAACGCTTATAGATGTCACTCTTATCCCGTATTGCCCAGTTTCAATGTCGGTATATTTGAAATAATACAACTCACATCTGTAGATACCCTGGCCAATAGATGATAAATGCCCGAAAGGGCCCATTTTTGTGATGTACATGAAAATAACGATATTCTTTGTAATTGAGTTATGTGTGTTTGTAGAAAAAGCTGTTTTCCCCTACTGGGCAGGTTTATATAGGTATAATTGTTAATAAATAACCAAAAGCTGTTCATAACCAAAGTTTCACTCTACCCAATAGGGGATAAATGAAAAAAAAAGGTCCTAATTTGGGATATAGTCGGAAATATGTATATTTTCCATTTTCCACTTATATCGCCTATAGATGTCGCTGTTATCCCCGATTGGAAAGTTTCATATTGGTATATTTGACATAATAAAACTCACATCTGTTGATACCGGGCCAAAGTTTGACCCTGGCCAATATGGGATAAATGCCCGAAAGGGCCCATTTTTGTGATATACATGAAAATATCGATCTTCTTTGTAATTGAGTTGTATGTGTTTGTAGAAAAAGCTGTTTTCCCCTATTGGCCAGGTTTATGTAGGTATGATTATCATTGAATAAATAATAAATGTTGATAACGATGGCTTGAGGATGGCCAATAGGGGATGAATGCCCAAAAGGGCCCAATTTTGGATATACACTGTAGTTGGAAATATGTATATTTTCCATAATTGAGGCAAATCGCTTATAGATGGCGCTGATATGCCCTATTTTTTAGTTTCATGTTGGTATATTTGACATAAAAATCTCTCGTGTTTTGACAACCAAGGCTTCACCCTGGCCAATAGGGGATAAATGCCCAATAGGGCTCATTTTGTGAAATACATGAAAATACCAATATCAATATTTGTAGTTGAGTTATATGTGTTTGTAAAATAGCTGCTTTCCCCTATTGGCCAAATTTATATAGGTATAATTGTCATTAAATGAATACAAACGGTTGATAACTATATGGTTTGACGCGGGTTTGGATCCCCTAGTGAAGAATTGTTCAAGACACTCGACAATCTAGACATTGATGACGAAGATAAAAGGTTGTTGGCAGACCTGTACTGGAGGCAATCAGCTGCGGTACAGCATGATGGAGAAGTTGGTGATTGGCAGGATATTGAGCAAGGTGTGCGACAAGGATGTGTTGGTTCGCCATACATGTTCAACTTATACACAGAGTCAATTATGCGACAATTGGACGAATTACCTGGCTTTGCAATCGGAGACAGTCAACTCACAAACATGAGGTACGCCGATGACACGGTGATTCTAGCTGACAGTGCAGAGAAGTTGCAGGGATTGATGGATGTTGTCTCCAGAGCAAGCGAGGAAAAGGGGCTATCGATTAACATCACGAAATCAGTAACCATGGTCTTCAGCAAAACTGCGCAGCCACCTCAATGTTCGATAATGATAAATCGACAAGAGCTGAAGCAGGTGTCATCTTTCAATTACCTCGGTAGCCTGCTGACTTCAGACAGTCGCTCAGAACAAGAAATCAAGCGTAGAATCGGCATTGGAAAGACAGCGTTTCAGAACATGCGCAAGGTGATGACGAACCGCAAATTGTCCATCGCCACAAGGAAACGGTTCTTGAAGACATACATATGGTCAGCTATGACATACGGCGCCGAGACATGGACAGTTAATAAGCCGATGAGACACAGAATAGAAAGTTTTGAGATGTGGTGCTACAGGCGAATGTTGAAAATATCATGGACGGAAAGAAAATCAAACACAGAAGTACTAGAAATGGTGTCGGCCGGACGTGAGCTGCTCTCGACCATCAGGAAACGCCAGATGCAGTTTTTGGGCCATGTCGTGAGGAAGAGGCAAACTGAACATCTAGTCCTGTCTGGATTTGTGAATGGGAAGAGATCACGTGGACGACAGCGACTCACTTTCCTTTCTGCAATGGCTGGATTAGTCAGCGAGAGAGGATCTACATTGCTGCATTCGTGCGACGATAGAGGGAGATGGCGGAAACATACTGCATCAGTGATCGCCAACGGACAGTGACGTCCATGGCAGAACAGAGAGTGGCCACTGGGGGATAAATGTCTGAAAGTGCCCATTTTGTGCTATGCACGAAAATATCGATGTTCTTTGTAATTAAGTTAATGTGTTTGAAGAAAAAGCTGATTTCCCATGTTGGCCAGGGTTATATAGGTATAACTGTTTTGAAATAAGTAATAACTGTTGATAACGAAAGCTTGAGCCCGGCCAATAGGGCATAAATGGCAAAAAGGGCCCATTTTTTTGATATACATGAAAAACATCGATATTCTTTGTAATTGAGTTATCTGTGTTTGTAGAAAAAGCCGTTTTCCCCTATTGACCAGGTTTATGCTTGTATAGATGTCATTGAATAAATGATAACTTTAATAACGATGGCTTGAGGTTGTACAATAGGGGATAAATGCCCAAAAGGGCCCATTTCGGATATAGTCGCAAATATGTATATTTTCCTTAAAAGAGGCATATCACTTTAGATGTCGCTGTTATCCCCTATTTCAATATTAGTATATTTGACATAGTATAACTCACACCATGGTTGAAAATCCAATAGGGGATAGGGATGAATGCCTGAAAGGGCCCATTTTTGTGATGTACATGAAAATAAAGATATTCTTTGTAATTGACTTGTGTGTGTTTGTAGAAAAAGCTGTTTTCCACAATTGGGCAGGTTTACGTAGGTATAACTGCCAATAAATAAATAAAAGCTGTTGATAACCAAAGTTTCACCCTAGCCCATAGGGGACAATATCCCCCAAAGGGCCTATTTTGGGATACAGTCGGAAATTTGTATATTTTACATAATACAGATATATCGCTTATAGATGTCACTGTTATTCCGTATTGCCCAGTTTCATATTGGTATATTTTAAATAATATAACTCCCATCTGTTGATACCCAAAGTTTGACCCTGGCCAATAGGGGATTAATGCCCGAAAGGGCCCATTTTTGTGATGTACATGGAAATAACGATATTCTTTGTAATTGAGATATATGTGTTTGTAGAAAAAGCTGTTTTCCCCTGATTTGATTTCATTTCTTATTATGACGCAATTCACAAAGAGTTTAAAGGGACCGTACAGTTCTGGTTGAGACATAATTTCAGGTTTCTAACATTTTTTTTTTCTTATAAAATATGAAAGAGCATGTAATTCTATGAGGAATTCAACGTTTATTTGATGACAATTGGTTTCGGAATGGCTGAGATATCCAAAAAAGAGCGATTCTAATAAAATGTGGGACCCACACTTTATTACGATCGCTTTGTTTTACTTTGTTTTTGGATGTTTCAGTTATTCCAAACCCGATTTTCATCAAATAAACTTTGAATTCCTCTTAAACTGGTATGCTCTGTACTATATAATAAGTGTTTTCTTGGTATCTTGCAAAAAGTTAAAAGCCCAATTCTCATCTCCACCAATACTGTACTATCCCTTTAAGTTAATCCGGGAAGACAAGAAAATAGTGATTCCATCGTCCGATTTTACAAATAACATCAAAGTAGAAAAATTGGTTCAACTTTTGTGAATGTTTTCAAACGAAATCACACAATCAGTCTATAGTATGCGATATCATGTTATTTTCTCCACAGCATTTAACAATTAGAAATCGAATCATCCGACAGCATGATTAACCAAGTTATTGAAGTTGTTAAACCAGTTTCCATTTGTTATGATTATGTTTACTCCGTTAACTATTGTTGGATATTGATCACTCAAGCCAAATCCTCCATTCAAAATTGATGAAATATCATTTTTGTAGAGTATGCTTCCAAACTTTGGGATCAATCTTCCAAGAACCTGATCCTCAAAGTGGAAATGGTTCAGAGAAGAGCTGCGAGATTCACTTTGAATCGCTACCATAACACCGAGGAGGTTCGAGAGATGGAGTTACAACTGACTGTAATTATTCAATCAGCAGTTAGTTTTCTATGGGTGGACAAAATAATTCCACAAGTGCATTTGTGCCTTTGATGTTCGATGCTTGAAGTTGCCATCTTTTTGAGCAATCTGAAGATTCCTTTTGAATGCTAACATGATATCGGGTATATGCTGCTCGTTTATACATCAAATGCAATTAAATTTCACCTAATGATAAAGCATATAAAACAAAAGTCAATTCCGTTCGAAAATATGCGCAAAAGTGTAAATCTGAGCTGTATTTTGTGAAAGTGTTTGAAATTTTACCCTCATGGAAAGCTGGTTTTAGCACTTTTCTCCTTATTTCCGCCAAATGAAACTAATATGGTATGATCTTCAAGTATAGTTCTTTATGAATTAATATGTCAGATTAGCGTGCAGAAACTATAGCCATGTTCCGACGTATTTCTAGTCGGAGTAAAATTTCATGGCGCAGCAATTAAAATTCGAATTTATACTTATCTTACCACGACCCTGCGTCCACACGACGGTCGTGGGAAGAAACTCCGACCAATTTACCACGGCCTTCGCGGGGATCACCGTGGAGGGTCGGTGTAACTTCCGGAAGTGGTAGCGCCGCGCATGTCGACCATACGATTGTTTTTTTTTTTTTTTTTTGAACCAGCGGCATTTGTCTTCTCCATTCTTGTTGATGGAAATTTCTGCATGAGCGCTAGCTTCTTCGTCGCGATCGACTAGGTTAGAATTGCACTACACGCACACGTGTATAGGCCTACTCGCAAAATGTCAACATTGCGATTTGACAAAGGAAGTTTTACCCAGGTCGTAAGGTATGTAAGTTCATAGATACTCCGAGGGCTAGTCGTGGTAGCGAGATACTCCTCAGAAAACTCAGGAGTACTGACCTCGTTCGGAGGAAGAGGTCGTGGTAAGTTCCTCCGATCGGAGGAAGTTACCACGACCTTGTTCAGACGGGCACTACTCCGACCTATCTTCCGAAGTTACTCCGACCAAAACTGCCTCCGTCTGAACACAGCTTTTGTCGAGTAATTTGGATATCTATTTCAGCAATATTTGAGCAATTTCTATTCGCGCTCCCCTGTACCTTTACCATTGGCTACCGCCCATCGTTTGTAAGTAGGGATAGCGAAAAGTAATTATCATCACAAAGACATATCTTCCTTGGAAAGTGGCTGGTGATTATGCAATGAGACACGAACCAATTGTCTTCGCATCTGAGCGGCAGATCCAGTTTGACACATACTTCAAATATTTTTGAGTGGCAGCTCTTCGAGCATGGGATCAAAGTAATAAAGCCCCCGTTCCACTATGCCGTTCTCGCTACGATTTGACAATTTTCTCAGGTCGGAAAGGATCGGGTAAAACCTGAGCCGATCTGGACACAGTACGATGTTAGAACGCTCTAAGTACGCTGCCAGTTACGATTACCAAGTGGTTGCTACGCTCTTACTACGATGATCGGGAATGAGACATTACGATCTCTGCCGCTGCCGGTACGCTTTAGAACGATGTAGCTACGCTGTCAGTGCGATGTTGCCGATGTTATCCGATCGATGCACGCTGCATCTACGCTCCGAACGATCTATACGATCTTATCACGCTCTTACCCCGTTCAGAGAGCTGAAAAGTGCCCGATGTGCCCCGATGTACCCCGATTCGACTGTCGGTCTGCAGTCAGTCAACTTTTATTAGCATGCAGAACCGAAGAAATATACTGTGGACCTCGAAGAGGCTCCTCAACTCACGGTTCTTTTACAGCAATGCATTGTATAAACAAAGACGTGCTGATTTTTCCAAGACTTTTTCTTGATGTCCTTGCTTTTGTAGTCCGTATTCCTCCAGTTGTAGATGATTTCATATTCTACAAAATTCTGCTATGTCCTCTTCCTCCTCTTTCAGCATCACGTCCAGTCTCTCTTTCTTCGCCTTTTGGGTAGCTGCTTCGCTGCTTTCTTCTCTTCTTTTTCTTCATCTCTTCTTCTTCTTCGAAAATTACAGCTAAAATTACTTCCCGTTCTTGTGCCGATGTTACTACGCTCAGAAAGACCTTGTTACGCTCATCCCGCTACGTTTACGCCGTCTCTACGCTCTCCCCACTGCGTTTACGCTGTCACTACGCTCTCCCCGCTTGCCGTACGATTAAAAATATGTCAATTTTGATCGGGGAGATCGGGAAGAAATTTTGAACCGGTTCAAAATTTCTTCCCGATCTGAAAAAATGCGCGCTCCAACCCCGATCTCCACACGCTGCTGCTACGATGCTTCCGATCTCCGTACGCTCTTGCCGCTCTCTCCCGATCAGCTAGATCGGGACAGATCGGGGTCCAAATTGGGGTCCAAATTGGAACGGGGTCCAGATCGGGGTCCAATAGTGGAACGGGGGCTGACTCCATTTCTCGAACCTCCTTGATAACACCTCAAGTGTCACCAAAATGCTGCAAGAACTTGATTGGACCAAACAAAAAACAACAACAAAGAAACAAACAAAAAACAACGAAATGGTGCTTTTTCAGTATATTGTGTTCTAAAAGTGACATATTTTGACATCATTAAAGAGCATATTTCGCAGAAGACAATGACACCAAATATCATTAAATTAGTTTCGAAACTTTTTATTTTACGCCCAATTCTGTAAGTGCAGTCATTTTCATACTTCGCTGGATTTTGCGACGTATGAGCGAAGAATTTGGGTTCCGTTGATCCATGTCAACAAATGATACAGCTTTGCACATTGGGCGCGGGCCAAGAAAAAACAGTGTGTGTGTGTGTGCGTGTGTCTGTGTGTGTGTGCGTGTGTGTGTGCGTGTGTGTGTGCGCGCGCCCAATGTGAAAGCTGTACCTTTTGTGACCCTCTTCGGCTGAATAAACGAATTTTTGTGGCCCCTTTTTGTGGCCCCTAGGCTTACGGTACCTGTACCGTAAGCCTAGGGGCCACAAAAATGTGACTTGCCAGCAATGCATTTTATTGACCCTTGGTCACATTCTAACATGATGGAACCATCAAACCGGTGACCCTTTTTAGCTGAATACATCTTCTGGGGCCCGGTCTATAGGCCCATAGTATCACTCTAATCTTTTGTCAGGTTAGTCCATTCACCAATAAATAGTGGTCTTCCATGGAGCCCTGAATAATATTGATGAACATATGTACATTAAATAGCAAAACGTATATACTAATACAGAAGATGACATAATACAGTGTAGATACATACCAGCATACTGTACATTGCAAAGTAACATAAAAAGTACATGCCACAGCAAGAGTTCACCAGAATGCCGAAATAACAATTAAAAACGCTATTATACAGGAATGATAAAGCCCAGAATGAATTTCGTGTGTTACTTACAAATAGCAACTTTGCTTAAACAATCTCTTAAATGAATATATGGAAGAAGCTGATCTAATTGAATGATCTAGCCTGTTCCATTCAAGTACAGAGGATACGATTGGGCTGCTGCACTTGTGACAATCAGAGCGAAATCTTGGCACACATAGATTTCCACTGTCTATTAGCCTTGTATGATGTTCATGTACATCACTAGGCTTAACTAAGTGCACCTGAAGGTACGAAGGTGCTAAGTTATGGACGCATTTATATATCATCATAACGCGGCTGAAATCAAAACGTTTGTCTAGTGTCATCCATTTAAGACTTCTGAATAAATCAGCCGACGGTGTGTCATATGTTTTGTCCAAAATTATTCTTGCTGCCCTCTTTTGAAATTTGTCTAGCTTAGTTGTATGGTATTGCAATCTGTGTGGCCAAACAACAGAACAGTAATAAAATTGTGGTAACACTAGACTATTATAAAGTAATTTTAGGGATTGTTGGGGCAAAAAGGCCTTCGCTCTCTTTATCATGCAGACACTTTTTTTGGGTACGTTTACATACATTTTCGATTTGTTTAGACCATTTAAGTTCTTCATCTATTAAAACACCTAAAGATTTAGTGAACTGAACTCTTTTAATCCGACTACCATCTAATGAAATACTGAAATTTTCAATTTTCCCGAGATTAGCACGGGAGCCGATAATCATGACAGAAGTTTTGTCAGTGTTAAGGACGAGCCGATTTTTTTTAATCCACCCCATTACTTTATTTAGTGCAACAGTTATCTTTTCTTCTAAAACTGTTGCGTCATTAGCACTGACAGTGAGGGTCGTATCGTCAGCGTACATATCTATAACACCTTCTGAAGTACACTCGGGTAGACTGTTGACATATATTGAAAATAAAAGGGGACCAAGAATTGACCCTTGAGGTACACCCAATTTAATAGTTGAAGGGTGGGACTTGACTCCTTTGAATTGCGTTACTTGCTGTCTGTCACTTAAATAGGATTTAAACCAATCTACAGTCGTCTTACTACACCCTATACACTTTAATTTATGTAAAAGTAGGTCATGATCTACAGTGTCAAATGCCTTCCGAAGATCTATGAAGGCAACTCCAGAAATTTGATTATTATCTATATTCAAAGACCACTGATTCACAAGTTTTGCAAGAGCAGTTGATGTGGAATGAAATGGTCTAAAACCAGATTGATTAGGGTGTAGTAAATCATTCGCATTCATGAATTCGCTCAGTTGTTGATGTACGGCCCTTTCGATAATTTTACTCACTGTTGGTAAGATTGAGATGGGGCGGTAGTTATTCAACGAAGAAATATCTCCTGCTTTAAATATCGGTACTACCCGAGCCTTTTTCCATTCACGTGGAACAACTCCCGTAGACAGGGATTTGTTGATAATATCGCAAAGAGATTCTGCAATAACATTCTTTGTCATCTTTAAAAGTTTACAGCCGATGTGATCTTCTCCGGTTGCTTAATCTATGCCAAGAAGCTCGATCTGTCTCAATACAAAATCTCTCGTTATCATACTTAAATTAAATTGAGAATGAGATGGAACAAAGCCTTTGTCCTCATCAAATATCATTTGCGAAGTATTCCTCTGCAGGTCTTTTGTAATTTTAGTAGCATTAGATATGAAAAAATTGTTGAATGCTTCAGCAATACTTGCGTTGTCCGATACTTCTGCATCATCACCCTTTATGGTATTGGGAGAAATGGGTGATGATTTAGGCGTAAGTTCCCTCAAGCTCTTCCACATTTTCTTACTGTTGTTACGATTTTGTAAAATTTGGTCAGTGTTATACTGTTTTTTTCTTATTCTCATGAGATGAGTATCTTTGTTTTTTAGATATTTATAGGTGTTTCAAAGATCATCACTATTGTTAGATTTAGCAGCTTTGAGAACTTTATCACGTTCCGTCTCTCATCAGATATCCATGGACATGCATGTTTTCTTATCCGCTTTTTGCGCAAAGGTATGTGCTTGTTGATAACATCATTGAAAAGAGTCAACCACATATCCAACGCATCATCAACGTCGTCTATATCATTTATGACCTGCCACGGAGCACTTCTGAAATCACTATAAAATTCCTCCTCATTAAGATTTTTGAATGAGCGAAATTCCGCACATTCAGATTTTTGATGGATCTTTGCACTGAAGTCCCGAATAGCATATACCAAATAATGATCACTAATGCTAGTCTCAAATATTCCCCATTCACTGTAAAGTTCTTTGTCTGATACAAATATCAAATCAATTAAAGTGGAGCAGTATTTGTAACTCTTGTGGCAGTTTCAATTAACTGACTTAGTCCGTACATATTTGTATAAAACATAACTTTTTTCGGCATTCACATCATATTGGTGTGGCATATAATTACAATTGAAATCACCTAATATAATACAACTCATATGTTCCGAGAGAGCAGAGTCCAAAGTCCTGTCTAATTCGTCAAAGAAATCGACGTGAGAATTCGGAGGTCTGTAAAATTCCCCTACAAGGATGGAAGGCTTATTTGGATAATGCAATTCAAACCAAAGGCATTCTAAAGTAGATGAATTCAAATCGTCTCTTATTTTATAGTTGAATCTTTTGGAAATATATACAGCCACACCGCCACCATGTCTTGTACGGTCTCTACGTAATAGGACATAATCATCGATATGCAATTCAGAATCATCAATCATGGAATCACAAAATGTCTCATTCAAACCAATGACATCAAGTGATGTATGTCTCAGAAGTAATCTAAGTTCATCAATTTTAGAAATTAAACTACGAATATTCAAATGGGCAAATTTTAGACCCCTCTTTCTGAGCGGAGGAATTGAACCATTCATCAAATTATTAATTTTACTTTTGATTAGTTCATGTGGTCGCTCCTGAAGAGCATTTTGTGCTTCGCCAGTGTTAACATTATCATTGCAATTCAAATTTTCGGTACAAACTTTCAAAGCACTGTTAGAAATTGGTTGTGATTTTGACTTCAATAAACGAGAACCCGCACAGTGTTCACCAAAGTTAGAGCGGGAGGTTAACAGCATGTTGCCGTCACGAGACGTAGATGCTCGTGCCACCCCTGTTGAGCTTTTGTCAGTGGAAGCCACGGGTGGGTGGGGGTCGATTTCAGCCGCCCTCGAGGTGGAATCATCCTGAAATTCGGTGTTGAGGATCCCACCACTTCAGCATACGATCTCTGTTGAGAAGATGCAGTGGGTTGCTCTCTGGGTCGGCTGATGAAATTTCGCATATTCGAAGTCAATGAAACCCCAGCTCCGTTCACGGGCAGCGGTATGCAGACGCTCATTCACCCCATCGACGAGGCGCCTCTGATGAGCTGATTCCCATCTACGATGCACGATACTAGATAAGGCAACTTCACATCCTTCATTTGAAATCCCGTCTGCTAAGGCTATGATGTCGTCTGCGGTGGATGTACTTCCATTGCCATGCGAAACGTTGTTTGACCCGATATGTAGAATGACGTCTCCTTTCGCCTTTACACTCTCGGTAACCTTCTTAGCGGAGATATCTTCCACCTTCGCACCCGGGTGTGGATGGCAGAACACTTTGCGTCTTCGGCTCAGAAGACGGCCGTCGATGTGCTTTATCATAGAGTCCCCTACGATGACAACATCTGGTAACTCAGTGACATGGCGTTGTCTATTGTCTTCCGGGCACTCACTTACCTGGCCGCTATTTGGTATTGACGCCGAGGTAGCAGCCTCAGGAAGCACAGAGAAAATCCAAGCGTCTTTGGCGATGACTTTCTCGGTACTGCTTTAGTTGTTCGCTTGTCGACAATTTGTTAGAAGACTTACTAGCATTCGTGCTTCCAAGGATGACTTCAGGTCGCTTAGATAGATAGCGGAGATGGTGCCTTTCACGATATTCTGATTTGGTCGCTTGTTGACATCACAGGAGAAGGCCCAGGTAGATCGCCGTGCTCATCCGCGAGGACATCGAATGGATTCTGTGTCGGGATGGTGTAGGTAGTTTTGTCCGTTTTGTGTCCCTCATCATGGCCAGGGAGACGCACTTTGGAAACGGTTCCCACTATTCCGTGGAGATTTAATTTCTCCTCTACCAGCTCCTCATTATTAACTCTTGCGATAGCTTCGAGTTTGTTGAGTCTTATGGAGAGTTCGCTAACGGCTGATAGTACTTGGCTAAAAAGCTCGTAAAGATCACCGTTGTCCGTATTTGTCTCCTTGTCAATTTGACTGCCATTGCTGACATTTGTTTGACGGAAATCTACGTTTACTTCATTGTCTATTGAACTTTGCAGCCTTTTCACTAAAGTGTCTTTCACACCGTTTTTGTTAAGACCGCGTTTCTGGAGTTCCGCTTTAAGTTCCTTTACGCGGAGGGATTTTATATCAACAATGACCATTGTGACGTCATAATAGTCCAGTTCAGAAGGCTTAGCAATACCACCGCGTAGAGCTGACACAAATCACTTGCGCACACAAAATTTGCGCATACTCGTGCTCACAGTAGCCGGGTTCACACGTACACCAATTAGCGGGATACAAATCTCGAGATTTGCATCGCGATCGTCATCCCGAGTTTTTTGCACGTGTGGACAGAAAAAAACCGAAAATTAGCGGGATAAGCATCGCGATGCTAACCCCAAGAAATCTTGCGCTGGTTCGTCAATTAGCGGGATAATTGGCCCCGCGCTGGTACGTGTGAACGGTCGGGATTAGAATCTCGAGTTTTTACATCCCATCATGCAATACGCACATCACAACAGCGAGGCCTCTGCGAAGAGGTCCTTCACCTCTTTGGAGTGCAACAACAACAGCGCGCGACCACACAACTGACGCGTAAAAGACAATGGACAAAGGTAAGTGCGCGCAGGCAGTGATAGAGAAGGGCGCTGTGTGACCCAGTTTGCAGGCTTTGCTGTTATCTCTATCGGCAATTAGCGGGATAATTCGGTACGTGTGGACGCTCGCCAAATTAGCGGGATACCGATCGCGATCGCTATCCCGCTAATTTGGTACGTGTGGACGCTCGCAAAATAACTCGGGATGAGCATCGCGATCGTCATCCCGCTAATTTGTACGTGTGAACCCGGCTAGTCATGCGTAGTATCCAAGGTGAAAATTATGCGCAAAGTGTTTATATACCGCGCTCACGCTCAGAAAATAAACAAAGTCAAGTGAAGAAATTGACCAAAATATTTGAATAAAATGGCCAAAATCTAAAAAATGTCCTATAGTTAAGAAAAATCAATAACGTAGTTCTCACCACCGTCCTTTTGCCGTCAGAATGGTATAATAACGTCCTGTGAATCTGCTATTCGATTGGAAAAAAAGTGCACTTTTCCGGGAGCTCATGAAAACACGTCCTTCCGATACGAAGACCAGATACCCACTCTGTACATAGATGTGCAAACTTAATCTTAATTAAACTTAATACTTAATTGTTGAACAATGCGCTGTATACTGTGAATACTGTTAACACCCTCAGTCTTTGAGAATATTTGGCTTGAAATTTGGCACATATGAATGCTAATTGTATGTTGATGTGTAAACTTAATCTATTGTCATTGCTAAACAATGTGCTGCCATGGTAATAGCCTCTTTTTCAGTATAAAGCATACAGAAACATTGTGAAACTCAGCTTATTCCCTCAGTCTTTTCACATTTGGCTTTAATTTTGGCACATGTGACCACTATGGTACATAGATGTGCAAACTAAGTCTTTCGTCATAATTGAACAATGTGTTGCCACGGCAACAGCATATTTTGAATGAAAATCAAACAAAATACTGTGGATTCAGTTATCTCCCTCAGTCTTTGAGCATTTGGCTAGAAATTTGGCACATGTGACAGCTATAGTACATAGATGTGAAAACTTAATCTTTCGTCATTGTTGAACAATGCATTGCCATGGTAGCATAATATTTTGACTGAAAACTCAATACAAAATACAGTGGATTTAGCTAATTCTCTGGGTTTTTAGTATTTGGCTTGAAATTTGTCACATGCGACCGCTATAGTACATACATGTGCAAATTTATTCTCCTGTCATTGTTGAACAATGTGTTGCCATGGTAACAGTATATTTTGAATGAAAATAAAATTTGCAAACATTTGGGTTCAGCTAACTCTCTCAGTTTTATTTTAGCATTAGGCTTCAAATTTGGCACATGTGACCACTATATTACCTAGATGTACAAATTTTATCTTTCGTCATTGTTGAAAAATGTGTTGCCATGATAACAGCATATTTTGAATGAAAATCATCTGATAATGCGAATTCAGCTAAATCGCTCAGCTTTTGAGCATCTGACATGACATTTCGCACATGTGATGGCTATGATATATAGTTCTGCAAACTTCATTTTTTGTTAATGTCAAATACTGTGTTGCCATGGTAACATAATTCTTTTGAAAATCATTTAAAGATTGCAAATTTTCTAAATCTTGCTCCCTCACGTTTTGAGCACTTGACTTGAGATATGTCACATGCTGTGACTATCAGTGAGCAAAATATACATTTATTCTATGTTAAACAATATATTGGCATGGTAACCTTTTTTTCCTAAATAAAAAAGCAAGCAAAGTAATTGCTGGTTGAGCTACTTTGTAACTGCCTCAGTGTTAGGTAAAGGTATTAATCACATTGAGTGATAGGTCTAAAAAAAGAGAGAGAGAAAGAGAGACGGGGGCGCTAAGTGCGCCCCCGTCAACCACAAAGTTAATGTCAAAACCCATTGCTTGCATTATGGGGTGAGCCAATCATTCCATAAAGGGGGGGCGCCTTTACAAAATTAAAGCCTGGCGCAGCCCCATTTTTTTCTATTTACTTCTTTTGTTTTAACCAAAATAGGGGGCGCCAAGTACACCCCCTCTGCATCTGTGACTGCATCAACCACATTAATACTCATTGCTTGCATTACATTGGTAGATCCAGGCATTCCATAAAGGGGAGGTGCCTTTACAAAAATTAAAGCCTGGCGCACCTTGCTTGTTTTCTTTTGTTTTGGTAAAAGAGAGAAAGAGAGAGAGAGAGGGGGATCCGCTTCTGCGTCAACCACAAATGTCAACATTCATTTGCGCTGTATTACAGGGATTCCCTAAAAAGGGGAGTTGGCGGGCGCCTTTCAAAATTTAAGGTCCTCTCCAGCAATTCTTTTTTTATATCTTTTGTATTAACAAAATATAAAGAAGGGGGCTCCGATGCGTTTTCTGGCTTTCTTCTTCATCCTCATTTCTTGTCAATTCTTAATTCATCTTAATTTTTTCCTAATCCTTCATTCTTGTTGTATTCTTATTTTTTACCCTCTTTATCTATTGTTAAAACAAAAGAAATGGAAAAAAAAATGCGGGAGGGGCTGTGCGCCAGGCTTTAATTTTGTAAAGGCGCCTCCCCTTTACGGAATTCCTGCATCCACCCCTGTAATGCAAACAATGAGTTTTGACATTTGTAGTCGATGCAGGGGAGGGGGTGCACTTGGCCCCCCTCTATTTTTAGTTCAAAACTTAATAATACTGAATTCTGTTATAATGTTTTGAGTGTTTATGCACTCACCAAACGTACAGTTTCATTGAAAATTGTTAAAATGACTACGGGAGGTGAAACGTATGTACATATTGATACAATGTATTAGGAGACTGGAAACGCTTACAGAACCCTCGGCTTGATACGCCTGTAGTAAGCATATTATGCGTATAAACAAGTGAAATGGTTTCAGAAGTTGCTCAGCGATTTCAACTCATAGATGTCTGGAGAATATATACTTTTTTTCCATTTAGAAAGCAATATACTTAGCGTTAAGTAATGCTGAACATTTTCTCTTGATTAGATTACTAGCTAACAACAGACTTTCTTTTACCCTTCGTTCAGACGACAGAAATAAAACCTGTTCAGTGCGATTATTTTTGTATGATTGGTATTAAAAAGCTGATGTTGCCATGGCAACAGATTGATTCACACACACAAAACAAAACATAAACAGAAGATGAGTTCTGCTCATCTACATACTTCAGTGGTCATATGTACCACAATTCAAGACAAATACTAGGTGTTACAAAAAAACATTTCCCACTTTTGATGCTTAATAGCTCAAAAACTATTAGATAAAACTATCGCTGATATGAGTAGTAGCTGAATAGCGTACAATTTAGGTGATTTGTATATGAAAATAATTACCAGTTTCATGAAATCCATGATCAAATTCAAAGTTAGGTTCCAGATTTTGGTCAAATTTGAACCCTCTGTACAAAATGTAAACTTTACATAGGAACTAATGATGTGTATGTGAATGTGTACTTACAATGACCCTGAACAATGGACCTGGAAACCACTTGTTCAGAGCTCTGCTCCAAGGCACATGAATGCTTATCAATTATTCATGATGGATTGCCCTGGGCACTGTTAGTCTGAATTCCTAGCAAAGGATGAAATGCATGTACATGAAAAAAGTAAGCACATGTTTCCATGTGCTTGCATACACCACATTTTAGACTGAATAAAGATTAGCTGTGATAGTCGAATTCCTCATGAATAAATAATGAGCATTCAAATCCTGTTTATTGTCCAGGACCATTGTCTGGGCGTCAACTACACACTCCCATACACACCAATGGACTTCTGTGCAAAGTTAAAGTTTTGTACAGAGGGTTGAAAATGGAGCAAAATCTGAAACCTAACTGAAAAATTAATGTTTAATTTCATGAAACTGAATTATGCTGTCATTTTAAAATTGCCTGAAACAAAATTGTACACTATTCAGCCATTGCTCATATTAATGTCAGTGGTATCGGACATATAATTTTTGAACTATTCAGGATCAAAAGTGGGAAATGTTTTTTGTAACACCTAGTACTCATAAATTAGGGAGTTAGGTCAATCCACATATTTCTGTATGATTGGTATAAAAAAAAGCTGCTGTTGCAGATTTATTCACACACAAGAAAGGTGTCTTCCACAACTTAACATTACATTGATTGTATATCTCTAATTTCAACTGAATTGCTATAAAACTGAGAGAGTAGTTTGATCCAGAACATAAAATGTGCCCTTACCATGGCAACGAATCATGCAATACCAGCAAAACAGATATCTTGCATGTCTTGCTTTGATATAGTGGTCACGAATGCCACATTTGCTAAAAAATGAGAGTAATTTGATCGACAAGTTTTCAGGAAAATTTGCCATTGCCAAGGCAACACATTATTCAATACTAACAAAAAAGGTGTCTTGCACATACTACCTTTGATGGTGGCCACACATGTTGAATTTGGGGTCAATTGCTCAAAAATGAAAAAAGAAGTTTGATCCACAACATTTGGTGGGATTTTTTTTTTTAATTTGCCATTACATGTACCATGGAATGCTTATGCAATACTAACAAAAGAGGTATCTTGCACATTTCACTTTGATTGCAGTCACACATGCCAAATTTGGGGTTAATTACTCAAAGAGAGTAATTCCATCCACAAGTTTTCGTGGAAATTTGCTGTTGCCATGGCAGCCATTATTTGATACTGATGAAAAAGGTGCCTTGCATATTACCATTGATAGCAGTCACACATGCCAAATTTGGGGTCAATCGCTCAAAAAATAAGAGAGTAGTTCGATCCACAAGATTTTTTGCTATGAACTGACCGCCTGACCGCCCACCCGCCATCCAAGTGATTTCTACATACCCCAATACACACACTGTGTGGGTGGGGGTATAATTAAAGATAGGCATAACAAAGAAAGGCAGGAAAATAAAAACTAGTAGTCTATAATTCATTTTTCAGGAACAGTCACCAAGACATTGGTAGAAACTTGAAAGTCAATGAAAATTTGCCAAACAGTGAAACACAAACTCTTAAGATTTTTATCCTTTATTTATTTTTTTATTTTGATAGGGATGATAAATGTTTTTTTTTAATTTTTTAGTTTTGATTTATGTGGAAGAAAAGTCAAAGCATCTTTTAGAGTGTTGTCAAGGTTGTTCCAGAATCTCTGGCCAAGAGAAACAAATGTGTTCTGGACAAATTGTTCGTAATAATGGTAAATGATATTCACTGTAACATTGAGTAGGAAAATTGTGTACACTGCATCATAATGACAAAAGATTTCATACACTACTATTTTGTGGTAGTTTTTTTAATGTATTTAAACATAAATTGACCCAGCTGAAATATATCAATAGTTTATTTCATCAATATCAATCAGTATGAGCACGCGGTTACCCTCAATTTTTTTTTTTGGCACTAATAAATTGTTATTCTAAAAAAAGTTTATGCATATTGCCTCACACTAAAATTCCAAATTCAAATATGGTAATATAAAATTGGAGTAAAGCATAATAAATGTGGAAGACGACAAAAATATTTAAATCTATTAATTACACCTCTGTTAAATTTGTGAAATTGTTTTACAGATAACATTAACATGATCTTTCCATATGAGTTTGCATCAGGTGCAGACCCCCCTATTTTGTTAAATACAAAAAGAAATAAAAAGAAAAAAACAACAACAAAGGGGGAACCCTTTTAATATCTTTTGTTTTTAAAATAGAATTCTAAAATAAAAGTATGCATGAAATCACATAATAACCAAGATTAACACAAAATGAAAAATCTCCCCAAGGAGAGACACCTCTCCTGCAAGCCGATTGTAGTGGCACCAGAAAATTCTGCTTCAGCCTTTTTTGTTTTATGCTTGTCAGCTGATTGATTAAACCCCAAAGTGGCACTAGAAAAATATACTGCTTTGCGCTCCAACTTTACTGAATTCCTGAATCCGTTCCAGCAAAGTAGATTATAAGACTAAAGAAATATGAACAAGCTGATAACCTTGGCAATACCATTGTTGGATCTAATGAGAAGTACATGGATAGTATCACACAATGCTGACTACATCGCAAAGTGATCAGTAAAAGTTTATTCAGTTATTTGAATAAATGCTCTGATTTCACAGGGTAGCCCTTTCAGTAAGGGCGTCGAGTTATAGAGGGACTGTGCATACAAATTACAAACAATATACAAAAGTTGGACGAAGAAGCCATATAGAGCTACATGTATTTCTGCTATTTTATGTTCATTGAATCTAAAAGCCTGAGTGTAATTTAAACTTTCTGAATCAGGCCATTAAAAACAATACAGTTCAACCTCGATTATCTGGCCTCCTTTTATCCGGAAATCTCTATTATCCGGACGCATTCACGCAGTGAAGGACTTAGGGATTTTTTTTCATCCAAAAACAATGACTTTAAACTCAATCAAAATTTCTACAAAACTCACACGATTTACCTACAATATTCCTGACAGAACTAACATAAATTCACACATTATCATCGTAAAGCAGGCTAGCATAGATTACACCACTGTTGCGGGGTACGCTACCTGCCTAGCTGCCAGTGCACTGGGATGGCAGCTATATACATACATTAACATTGCGTCTCCCATATCCGGCCAATTCGCTTATCAGGATGAGCGCCGGTACCGACATGACCGGATTATTGAGGTCGAATTGTATGTGACAAAATCGAAGATATTTCTTCTTCTTCTTTTCTTAATCATTATTTTCTTCAATTTGACATGTTCAGCAACAATGCTTATTTCACTAAAATGTTACATTAGATAATCTTCCACTGGGCAAGAAATGTTATCATATGCTAATTACACCTGGAATGTTCAAATTCCTACCAGTCTACTGGAAGACAAAAAGAAGATAGTACAAAAGAGAACCAATGAGTCCTATTGTAGGGAATTAGGATGATAAAACTGACTGACATGAAGAAAGGCTAAAATTTCTTTAACAACTTTTGCTGCCAACATTCATCTGTCAAAATCAGGGAGATTCCATACAGTAATCAGCGTTTCATGCATCTCAATGGGCGAAAAGAATTCACATGTCTGTGAGATTCCTGTTTATATTTTGGGATGAATATTTGATTTTGCAGGAAGCCTATTGGTAGAATCACAAGGACCTAGCAGCTCTGCTCTACATGAAGTCATCTAACTTAATCAGTGCAAAGAAATTGCAAAGAAACATATCATTCTTCTTTACATGTCATGTATGTGTAACTCTACAGACTTCAGAACAATAATATTAGCAATACATTGTTATGGTCTCTGCAGATTAATCACCATGAAACAAATTCAACATTTTGTCTTACAATCCTGAGGCACTTAACATCATGGGCTTAAGTTTTACAGTGCAGTGCATATATACTGTACATCATTAGCTTACATCCATTATAGACATCTACAAATGTACCTCACAGTGTTTCACTCAAAACTCCACTCATGAATGACATGTTAAACATACGCCAGTTTGATAAAATGGTTGAATTATCACATCATACATTACTTTGGGAAATGAAGGCACAGATCACAAGCTTAAAGTCTGAAAATATCAGCATAAAAGGCTCTCTAGAAAACTGAGACCAAACATGAATGGCATTTTAAAATCACTTATCACGATACATGTACACACTTCCTGAATCAATGCCATTCAAACAATGCAGATGAAATACAGGAAAGTGGTTCTATGATCTTAATGGATCCACAAAATCTGCAATTATACAGGATCACATAATGCAGGATCACATAATAAAAAAACAACAAAGAATGACTTTCATATCATTTACACATACAAAGTAATGATACATGAATATAATTCATGTACTTGTGCATTTACCAGAAATTTAACATATACGAGCATATGTGTTTGTAGTTGGCAGTGATAGCCACTTAGCTCACCTTAGTGTCTGTCAAACTTGTTACATCTAACAAGTCAAATGAGAATTTGCCAGGTGTAAAATTAATGCAAATTGTCTTTATTCATACATGTACTAGAGTAATGGTCACTGGTTGAAACAAAATGAAATTTGGCCATTTAAAGGGAAACCAAAACCCAGGAGAAACATGGATTGAGTGAAAGCAGCAACATTAGTAGAACACATCAGTGAAAGTTTGAAGAAAATTGGACAATCGGTGCAAAAGTTATGAATTTTTAAAGCTTTGGTGTTGGAACTGCTGGATGAGGAGACTACTAGAGGTTATGATGTCATGTGTGGACAACAGTATAAAGAAAATATAAATGGAATTCCACAAACATTCACTTTTCTAGCATAATGAAAGAGCACTTGACTAACCGCTTTCAGAAAGCAGGGGGAAAATTGCTATATGTCATTATCAAGTTGATGGAATATGTAATTTTCATGAACAATGAATTTTTGTGGAATTCCCCTTGTATATTCTTCATATTGTTGTCCATACATGACGTCATAACCTCTAGTAGTCTCCTCATCCAGCGGTTCCAACACCAAAACTTTAAAACTTCATAACTTTTGCATCAGTTGTCCGATTTTCCTCAAACTTTCACTGATGTGTTTTACTAATGTTGCTGCTTTCACTCAATCCACATTTCTCTTTGGGTTTTGGTTTCCTTTAAGCTACATGTAAATGCACAGTCACAATTGTTCGAATTATCCAAAACTGATGTGTGAAGGGGGTGCGACACATCCACATAAAACTAGACAGAACTGATTCCACTAATTAGAACAGGTTGCATTTAAGTACATTCTCCACAATCAGCAGCTTTGTTGTTACTTTCTGAAATCTTCTACGTAACTGACCCTCCCAACAATGAGCAAATATCAAATGCACCAATATAAATAAGAAGTTAAATACAGAGAAGGACCAAGAAAGCAAAATGAAGACACTTGCCCAGTGTGCCATTGCCACATTTTGTGTTGCTACAATCACATCAGTAATCTTTTATTGAATATTAATGTCTAAAGTAAAACATACATGTGGTTTCCATAAGACTGCAGAAACCTATTTTTGCTCCAAACTGGAGACCTATATGAAATAAATGTGTGAAATAATGCATTGAAAACACAATTCCAGATAGGTAATGGCAAAAACGTGAAACACATGTACCATCCAAACAGGTATGCCAGAAAATACTCCAAATACCTCATTATCCTAGCATATCGCATCAGCCTGTCAAGTTCTTGGTAGAGCCTTTTGACATACATGTATGGCAAACAAATTCCAAATGGTGTTAGATGGATTTTGCACCCTTCTGAGAACTACGTTTTACCTTAACGAGGATGGCTAGTAACTGATCAGTGGGAATCAGTGGGAATGCTGGAGGTTGATTGTTCCAATCCTTGTGGGATTCATTTAAAGATAATACAAAGTTTTGGTACCTCAAAAGTTCCCCTGAATTTCCTTGTCTTAGTTTGTATTTCAGGTTAAAGTACCTTTCATATAACTAACACTGTGAGACTTACTCGCCCACAGTGCTCTCATGTCTTAGTAAACATGCAATTAACTGCGACCAGCAGCCCCATACGCATAGCGTAATGGGGCTTCACATTGTAGCATTCAGGATCATGACATATTTAGTATCGTGGGTAAATATCAACTTAAAATCCAAAAATTTCTTCAATTTGAAGACTTACCAATTAAGATGAAGTATCGAAAACAGTCTTCGGGCAACGTTTGGTTCTGCCAATAGTCCCTTTCTGTTCGAATTGATGACTGAATGTGACTCGGTCGAGAGGACCTTGGGAGAGCTACATACACTGAATACTACAGGCAGCGCATGCGCACACATCACATGCGCACAAATTTCAAATCCATGAACGGATAAGATGTCTGTGTGGTATGTGTATGGGGCTGCTGGTCACAGTTATCATGCAATAATGGTGTCGTACAATACGTGTACTACCTTGCAGCCGTACAGCGGCGCATACTAGTAAACAACTCCGGTACGAAACCATTATTGCATGATTACTAAGACATGAGAGCACTTTGGGGCGAGAAGTCTCACAGTGTTAGTTATATGAAAGGTACTTTAACCTGAAACACAAACTAAGACAAGGAAATTCAGGGAAACTTTTGAGGTACCAAAACTTTATATTATCTTTAAGAGTACATTATATATGTGTTGTTGGGTGAAAATTATTTGCTTCAGAATGGTCTCATATTCAATTACTGTGCATTTGAACGTTTCCAGGTTAGCATGCCTGGTCAGTGACGGAACATTAATCTGCACATTACTTGAAAATGAGACCATCCTGAAGCAAATAATTTTCACACAACAGTAGATATATAATGTACTCTTAAATGAATCCCACAAGGATTGGAACAATCATCCCTCAGCATTCCCACTGATCGGTTACTAGCCATCCCCTTTAAAAAGAACCTGATTGTCAAACTAAAAGCATTTTAGTAAAATTTCCTAAAATCTATACACACAAGTTTCTTGGTAGAGCCTTTTGACACATGACAAACAAATTCTGAATAGTGGTAGATGGATTTTGAGGCCTTCTGAAAACTATGTTTTATCTTAAAAAGAACTTGATTGTCAAAATATAAGCATTTTGGTAAAATTTCCTCAAATCTATACAGACAAGTTTCTTGGTAGAGCCTTTTGAAATTTGGCAAACAGATTTTAAATGGTGGTACATGGATTTTGGGCCCTTCTGAGATTTATGTTTTATCTAAACTAGATATATCACTACGGCTACTGATATGCCTCCGCCATAATGCATGGTTCTCCTAATAGGTCTATAGTACAATGTCTTGACAGTGTGTGATGACAGTTTCACACAATTGGCAAAATATTAAAATGACAGGTTTGACACAAATGTGCTGAATGTTCACTTTCCTAGAACTAGGTTCAATTGGATGAATGATTAAAATGTCAGAGTGCAGGTATTTGGGGAACTGATGATTTTTACTTGACTTTTGACCATTTTATAAGTTTATACATTGAGTAATTTTCAAGGTATTGAGAAAAAGTATAATTTCAGTATCAAATGGGAAAATAGCATTATCTAAACCTGGCCTTTGACCTTTGACCTCACAGTTCCAAAGAGAAGCACTTTTAGGTTGAACATGCATAAATATGTAAGTTTCATGATGATACCTTGAGTTACTTTTGAGATATGGAGGAAAAAGTGCAATTCAGCACTTTCAGCACTGACCTTTTGGCAAGAAACTTCCCACAGAATATATATTGGGTAATACATGTATACAGCAAGTTAAAAAAAACAACCTTTAGGCATTGCATAAATATAGGGAAAGTAGTGATATTTTGAGGAGTTGACCTTGAACTTTGATCCCTGACCCCCAACTTCCCTATATAATCACTGCCCATTGGAACAAGCATATATACTAAGTTCCATGAAGATACCTTGAACCATTTGCGAGATATGGAGAAAACATGAATTTTCAACCTTTTTTTTCACAAAATAACCTGTGACCTTTGACCTCGTGACCCTAAAATACAAACAAAGTATTATCCCCCCAGGATATACCCTCATACCAAGTTTGATGTAAAACCACCACATGGTTCTTGAGATATTGACAAAAACAAAACGGGACGGACGGACGGACGGACGATCCGAAAACATAATGCCTCCGGCCACTTCGTTGGCGGAGGCAATAAAAAGAACCAGACTGTCAAAATATACGCATTATTAATAAACTTTCCTAAAATCTATACAAAAAGCAAATAAGCTATTACTAATATGGTCTCTTGACTGAAACAGACAATCAAAGTCCAGCTATTACTAATATGGTCTCTTAACTGAAACAGACAATCAAATCCAGCTATTACTAATATGGTCTCTTGACTGAAACAGACAATCAAAGTCCAGCTATTACTAATATGGTCTCTTGACTGAAACAGACAATCAAAGTCCAAATTCATAATACCCTGACAAAGTGACATGTACATTTGTATTGAAGTCAAGAAGTGAGAAATACAACCACAACACTGCTTAATTCATTGTACCTTGGTTAAACAATCTAGTCTACAATACAAAACACACGAACCATGTTACCATTAAAGGACAAGTTCACCTTCATAGACGTGTGGGTTGAGTGAATGCAGCAATATTAGTAGAACACATCAGTGAGAGTTTGAGCAAAATCGGACAATTCATTCAAAAGTTATGAATTTTTGAAGTTTCTGCTCAGTCACAGCTGGATGAAAAGACTGCTATAGCTTGTGATGTCATATGAGTACAACGATATAAAGAAAGAATAAAGAAAATTCAACATATTTCCATTTTTCTCGCATAACAAAAGAACACTTGACTTCTCTCTTTCAGAAGGCACTTGACTTCTCTCTTTCAGAAGGCAGGGGGAATAATATTACCCTTAACATACGTCAGTAGTAAGTCGAAGAAATGTGCACTTTATTCAAAAAGTAAAGTTTTGTGAAATTCTCTTTTTATTTTCCTTATATAGTTGTACGCATATGACATCATACACTGTAGTAGTCTTCTCTTCCAGCAGTGACTGTGCAGATACTTGAAATATTCATAACTTTTGAACACATTGTTCAATTTTCCTCAAACTTTCACTGATGTGTTCTACTAATATTCCTGCATTCTCTCAATCCTTATGTATATGAAGGTGGACTTGTCCTCTAATAACAGTGGATAGGTTTTAATGCAGACATCAAACACTGTACAAGTGTACATTTCATGCTTCCATGCATGTATATACGGTGATCATAGGAAGATCACACGCTTCATTTTCTCTCTACTTCCCCTCCTGATTCTCCAACAAACACTCTATAGAATGTAATCTCATTAAATGAAATCTGTTTAAAAATTGTCTGACCAACATTATACAGTAAACCTCGCCTAAGTCGACATTGCAGAAGTCGACACGATAAAAAAGTCCTCATTTTTGCCTTTGCTATTCTTTGAAAATTTCCTCATCTAAGTCGACATTCATAAGTCGACAACTCGCGTAAGTCGACCTGATTTTCAGTGCCAACTGAGCTGAAATACGTGTTAATTCCCTCATCTAAGTCGACATAATTTTTTTTCGCTCAAAATCTTATCGCCATCCTCTGAAAAGAATCCTTTTCCCGCTCCGATTCACAGCATTTCTACTCGGTAATTCCCTAGTGTATGGAGAGGTAGCGTTCACGCCATGAATCCATTGTCTTGTACGCCAGAATAGAAATGGCATTCACTCATTTACACTGGAGTATTAGATGTAGTACCCAAGGCAGTTCACTCTCCCCCTTTTCTCCCTCTCGTTATTCTCAAAACGCACACATTTTGTACTAGTAGAGATTCATTATCTGAACAGGAAATAGGTGTTTTCGTTAATCCGAATATTCTAACGTTAATTATTCTGAAGCATTATTAGAAACCTGGGCCCGTTTCTAGAAATTAATTAAAATGCAACTACATTGTCATCAAATGCAATAAAAAAAAAGCAGGTGTATGACATGACATGCAACTTCGCATTTAAACGCAAGTGTGTTGCTGAAAAAATTTGCGTTCGATAATCATATAAAACTTGAAAATAATTGTACGAACCACTGAAACTCAATTGCGATTAAATGCATCTCTAAAAATCAAATGCAAGTCCATCAAATCACACGCAATGCTGTATTTAAACGCAAGAGCGTTGCAGAGAAGACTTGCGGTTTTTGTACGAAACTATAAGAAACTGCGTTTAAAAGCATAAACATCTACGGAAGTGTGTTATTGTTGAAAAGACTTGCATTATTTTTTTATTTCGTATGCAAAAATAAAAAATCAAACGCACTGGCTCTGAAAATCAAATGCAAGTCCATCAAATCACATGGAAAGCTAAAAAGACTTGCGTTTCATAATCATACACAACTAGAAAATTGTAGGAAACTTCAACTCAACTGCATTTAAATGCAACTCTAAAAATCAAATGCAAGTCCATCAAATCACAAGCAACGCTGTATTAAACTAGAAATGTCGCTACGGCGACTGGTGTATGCCTCCGCCATAATGCATGGTTCTCCTAATAGGTCTATAGTACAATGTCTTGACAATGTGTGATGAAAGTTTCACACAATTGGCAAAATATTAAAATGGCAGGTTTGCCACAAATGTGCTGAATGTTCACTTTCCTAGAACTTGGTTCAATTGGATGAATGATTAAAATGTCAGAGTGCAGGTATTTGGGGGAACTGATGATTTTTACTTGACTTTTGACCCTTTTATAAGTTTATGTATTGAGTAATTTTCAAGGTATTGAGAAAAAGTATAATTTCAGTATCAAATGGTAAAATAGTATTATCTAAACCTGGCCTTTGATCTTTGACCTCACAGTTCCAAAGAGAATCACTGTTAGGTAGAACATGCATAAATATGTAAGTTTCATGATAATACCTTAAGTTACTTTTGAGATATGGAGGAAGAAGTGCAATTTAGCACTTTCACTTGACCTTTGACCTTTTGACCTTTGGGCAAGAAACTTCCCACAGAATATATATTGGGTTATACATGCATACATCAAGTTAAAAAGAAATCCTTCAGGCATTGCATAAACATAAGGAAAGCAGTGATATTTTGAGGAGCTGACCTTGACCTTTGACCCATGACCCCCAACTTCCCTAGATACTCACTGCCCATCGGTACATGCATATATACTAAGTTCCATGAAGATACCTTGAACCATTTGCGAGATATGGAGAAAAACATGAAATTTCAATCTTTTTTTCACAAAATAACCTGTGACCTTTGACCCCGTGACCCTAAAATCCAAACAAAGTATTATCCCCCCAGGATATACCCTCATACCAAGTTTGATGCAAAACCACCTCACGGATCTTGAGCATGCCGTCAATCCCTCGTTTGAGGCGAGACCCCACTTCCATGAAGCTGATGGGGTGCTATACCTCGCTAAAGATTTTTCGTTTGGGAGTTGGGAGTCGAAGTATTTGTCCATTGCAAATTAACTTTCTGCTCAGGCGTGACAAACCTGGAGGCCAAGCCAGGGTTTAATGACTACAGCAGCTGTCGTATTACATAAGAGCATGATAAGGATATCTGCCTGTGGCAGACCATTCAAAGTGAACTCAATTTTCTCTATCCTTTCTAAAGTTTTCAATTTTATATTCTATTGAGAAATTCTATGGTCAACCATTTTACATTTTGAATGAAAAAAATTGACCCATAAATAACAAAAATACAGGAATAAGAAGGAGAGCATTGCCAGTTTGCCGGTGCTGACAATGTGCAATGCACACATACACACACGTACACACACACGAAACATGGAGCTACATCCACCCATGCCAAAACCAAAACGATCTCCTCCTCTCGCTGTGCCCCCCCCCCCCCCCCCCCCCCCCCCCCCTGTGGCGCTGTGGCGATGACTGATGCTTAGATTAGGCCAGGGTCAAGAAACAGGTGTTTTATATCTTTGGTTTTTAAGTCATTGATTGCCAAGATATACACTGGCATTATTTACGGGGGTGTAGCCTCTTCAAACGAGAGATTTGCGTCATGGATATCGACAAAAACAACACGGGACGGATGTACCGACGTACGGATGGACGGACGGACGGACGACCCGAAAACATAATGCCTCCGGCCATTTCGTTGGCGGAGGCATAAAAACGCAAGAGCGTTGCAGAAAGAAACTTGCAAAACTAGAAACTGCGTTTAAACGCTTGAAAATCTTTGCGGAAGTGCGTTATTGTTGAAAAGACTTGCTTATTTGGTATTTTGTTAGGGAACTTTCGCCATGACCGAACTTAGTCTGCACTAGCAGGGCAAAGACATCGCAACATTTACACGTTTCAAACTACCGAAACACATGCTGCTTCACGAAATGTCAATGAAAACATGGTAGCAAATTATTGTTACGGTTCGCTATTCCGAAGGTTTAAATCTCAGTCCAAAGTAAAATTAGTCCAACAATGGAAAGAGGTTTGTTTTTACGAGGGTTACTAATCCAAAAGATGTCGTTTTCGGATTAACAAACTTTTCTTCTTCTTTTTATTTTAGATGGGCCCGTGCCGTACAAAGCGGTAATGTTGCGAATCGGAGCGTGAGAACAATTTATTTTCAGAGTATGGCAATAGAAATTTAAGCAAAACGCTTAACATGGCAACGTAGGGAAGGAAAATCACACATATTTCAACTCAGTCGGCACTGAAAAATTATCTCGACAGAATCATATGAATTCACACGCATATCTTCGCAGCAACGCACTTGAATTTAAATCGCAAAGTTGCATGCAATTTGGGGAATTTGCATTTGATTTTTTAATTCAAGTTTAAAACGTAAAGTGTCTAGAAACGGGCCCAGGTTTCCAATCCCGCTCTCTCAAAATCTCTCTAAAGATTTGGGAATTTTGCTTTGTCATTACAAATCCGTGCAAGATTTATGCATGAACTAAAACATTATTGTTGCTAATGTCAATAGGCATGTTTTAGTGGCAAAATTAGTAAGATTTGGGTAGCGATCCGCATCGTAATCCAAATCTTACTCTGTACAGGGGAAATTAGTTTGAATTTATAAGTTAACAAAATGTAGACTTACGCGTAAGTCAACGTGTTTTGCTCAGTCCCGATTATGTCAACTTACGCGAGGTTGACTGTACTACCCATCATACTACAGATAGCAATAGCAATCCATCTCTCAAGACTATATCTAGCCACAAAAACAAGTTCCCTTCATTGTGTGATGACTGTTGTTGTGCAGCTTTAAGTCATGTATGTTGAATGTAACATCACAGCAGCCACACAATACTTACAAGCTGGGCACGATTTGCCTCTTTTAAGCTGAACATTGCATTGGTCAGCCAGGGCACAATGACCAACCTGCTGTTGCTTTGTAAAAAAGTTGCACAAGACTTGAAAAAAAAAAAGGCAAGAAACGTTGTGACAAGGTCTTCTGTGTTGCAGAAGTATTGCGCGAAACGTCGAGGAGGGCAGTTTTTGCAACCCCCCCTGCTCTTTTAGGGTTAAAATGTTTTGGATGAAATATTATATGTGACCATGCACCACAAAACCAACAAAAAGTTGCCAGACAAGGATTTTTAGTTTAAGGTAGATTCTCAAAGAGCAGACTTTGAGCTTCAGAATGATGTATAACTCAGGTCAAATGGACTTTCCTTACCTTTCTAAATATTGAAAAGAAAACACATAATCATGAAAAGTTTTTAATTAGAAAAGAGCCTCTAACATATACATTGCAGGGTCTTTTCAAACGCTTAATTACCTCCATCAAGGGAGGAGGTTATGTTTTCATTACCATTTGTTTGTTAGTTAGTTAGTTAGTTTGTTTGTGTGCAAAATAACTCAAAAAGTAGTTAACGGATTAGGATGAAACTTACAGGAAAGGTTGAGAATGACACAAGTAACAAACGATTAACTTTTGGAAGTGATCTGAGAATTTTGAGGGAGTTTATGAAGGATTTTTTGATATTTTGGCAGGTAGGTTCAATGAACTTGGGAGTTCAGGCTGCGCGTATTTGAGGTTTGCATGCACGCACTAAAGTGCATGCTCTAGTTTCTACTAGGGCGAGGCACGCCATGCAGCTGATGGGTTTATGACGTAACAAAGGCTTCAATATTGGGGAATCGGGCGACTTTCAGCACACAATGTTGTAAGTACATATGGGTGGAAATCACTGATATCTGTATGGAAGAACAAGCTCAGTGGTGGAAATGAGCTGCATGCTTGGCGGAGGTCTGCGCTGTCAGAGTGCTTCTCTAGTCTTATTTAAAGGCATACAATCATGGCGAGTGGTTTGTGCGGCATGGAGACGAACGCAACACACTGCCTCCCCCATTCTGTATCAAATGTAGAGACACCGAATGAGAATAGCGCTGGCTGAATGGGTCAGCGAACAACACTCTAGACTACAAGAGCTCTGTGCTATAAATCTCAAAATGGCTGTCCAAGCGAGCCACGAGAGCTTCTGAATGGACGCACACTCTCAGAGCGCATTCGCATGAAGAGAGGCAAAAAGAGCCACGCGTCTTCTGGCCTCTCTCCTCCAATCACCGCAGCTCGCGGTGACAATGTTTGTGTATGATGCGTACACACACATGCACACACACAAACGTGTCTCAGTGGTAGCATTGTCCCACACGTTTACGTATAGCACCGAGTCTGGCATTGCGCAATTGCATGCACAAACTTCTGTTGTTCGGAGTTTACGTAAGAAAGCTGAAATTGATTGTGTTCTATCAACATATTCTATCCATAACTGATCAACGCATTAGCATTATCCTTTCAAACGTTATTAGAGTTGAAAGTGGAGAGTGTATAAAGGGTTTCTAAGAAATGAAAACGGGACTCTGAGACACACCTAATCACACTATTCTACAGTAAAGTGTTCTAGAAAAACTGCTAAAAACACAATTTCCCATTTGTTTTAAGATCCTAAAACTGTACCATAATGTAGATGAAGTTTTGCTCTTTCAGAAAGTATGAAAAATCTCAGATTGCCTAGGTTGAGTCCTGACACAAAATCAGTGTGTGTGACTTTTTGTTGTTTTGTGACGCACGGTCACATATGTAATGCAGTTTATTGCTTAATCAATGAGATCAAATTTTAATGAGAGAAAGCATTCTGGTGAATACATACAAGTTGTAATTAACATTCTTGCATTTGTGGCATCATTTTTCACACACGCCGCCTCCCTTCCATTTGTATAGAGGTCAGTGATTGGTACAGTGACAGCCAGCAGGTCAAAGGTCAGTGCAGTCTGACATCAACAGTAGCACATGGCTACCTGCACCACTACCCCACCAAGGTAGTCTAGGCAGTCTAGGCAGATTCCTTTGCACACTGATGATTTTCATGTACTGTAGAAATTTAAAGAATAGCAGGAAATGTGAAAATGTTGCACAATTTTACTTCCTCCTGAATACCAGAGAATTTTGTAGCATAGTTCCTACAGAGTGCATTTTTATACTTAGGCAGGCCATGATGATGGAATGCACGATATCTCTCATAACAGTACATAAGACACTTTTCAGCATGTGAGTTTACACACACAGATAGAGATACATGCATGTATCAATATGGTTAGAAATGTCTGAACATCTCAGTCTTTAGCACCACGCTAAGATTCACTGATTGTCAGTGCACATGGACACAATAAAACCTTGCACGACAGAGTGTACTTAACTGACATATTTCACAGACCACAGGGAAGGAACACATCAGTAGGTGAGGGCAGCCTAGACTGCTGATAACTAGTGTCCAAGCATTCTAGCATTCTAGTGTGTGTGTGTGTATATAGGCTCTCGTAGTATCTTCTTGTGTCTACAAATAGGAGTCCACAATTGATGAAAGCAGACTTTCCTTTAAACAGTTGGAGCAGTGATGGCATTATACTGGTGCTGTTGCATATTCCTGCTGATGGTCATATGTAGCCTATAGGGTCCAGCATGCCTTCCCAGTTTGGTTTACAGTAACATCGCACTTGATCTGAGGATCCTGAGTCATGGCTGTCACAAAGAAAATGAGAAACAATATCAACAAATTGAATTCATTAGTGATCTAGGCAATTAGCGCGTGAAACATTTTGTCTAAAGCCAAAGAGAAACACAGGCATTGCATCACTTCAATTTGAGCACGAAGGGACAAATAACACTTTAGACATAAAACAACTGGATTGCTAAGGCTAGCAAGTCATATCCACTATCAAAATTGGCACTTCTTTGAACATGAACAAACAATACAGAATGCAGATTAGATTCACTGGGACTGATTGGATGTACAGTGAAATCCTTTTTTCACTGTACACTGAAATCCTTTTTTCACTGTACACTCTGCTGTACACCCTGGTTGATCCTTGGAACCATCTATATAACATCATCATAACCGTAACCCCCCCCCCCCCCCCCCCCAAAAAAAAAAAAAAAAAAAAAACAACAACAACACACAAAAAACCCCCCAAAAAACCAAAAAACCAAAAAACCAAAAAAAAAAAAACCCCAACCCCCCCCAAAAAAAACATAAGCACTAGCTCATTTACAAATTGATCAAACATATGAGCAGTCTTAAGGTTGTAATTACCCAGTATACATATGAATATCTTTTGAGAAATAAAGGAATCATTGGTACATTGATGTATGAAAAAGAAAAGAAAGTTCTAAGGGTTTGAAAATGATTTATTTTCTTTCTGAAAATGTTGTATATTAGGTGTTTACACCTCTTAATATCTATTCCTCATGTGTTTAACCATTCTAACAGAATGAAAATATTAATTTGTGAAATACAGTATAAAATGATAATGAACACAATAAGATCATATTAAATGCATAGTTGAACATAACACACACACAAATCATTCAGTACAGCTCCAGAACGGTAGAGGACAGATGGATAGCGTGAATTCATTTCTTTAATGTTTTGTTTATCGTGTGTTTGAATTTGAAAGTGGAAGGCCAAGAAATGGAACCTAGTTGTATCTGATCAGATAGCATAATATGTTTTATCTTTTTTTTTTATCATGATGTATAGAAAATGTTTTTGTTATAAACTGGAATCTTGTCATAACCAAGTTGTACCATAATGTAAAACAAGATATTTTTGAGGCATGAAATTTTCGTGAATTGGAGCTGACAGTCTTTTTCGTGAGTTGCCTCAAACATTCAATGCATATAGTGGACACAAGAACTTTTGTGTGCATTTTTATTTCGCGAATCTTGGCTCTAGCGAAATTCGCGAACATTCCTTGTTTTACATTACACTGTTAGGTTCACACAAGAAGGAAAATGGACCATCACAATCACCTTGTTATTACCCTAGGGAGATAAGACCGCATAGGTGCTCGCCAGTACATTCTTCCTTTGTTGCTTGTTCTAATCTTTTGATAAAGTGGTATTGAGCAGGCACACATACAATGTATTCTTTCTCCAGGTCAATAGCACAATCAGGGTATGTGTAACAGGGGAAAAATGAGAAAATTTGGTGAAAATGTGTTTTTTGCTGTTTGTTGTAGCCGAGTGTTCAAATTTTCATTTCATGTGAATAAGTGGAGAAAGAGTCAAAATTTTGCATTTAACTGCGCATAAATTAGCATTTTAATTAGGGGTGTCAAATTACATTGAAATGACTAATATATTGGAAAAATTCTTTTAAAAAAGGGAGAATGTCTTTTTTCATCTGAAATCGCTTGTAGATATTCCTGATAATTACCCCTTCCATTCACCACTAGCCAGAGCCATGATGACATATCACAAAACATTAATTAATGTCATATTTTCACTACTCAGAATGGATGATCAATTTTGTAGGCATTACTTTGAATTCATATTTTTTATATTTTATATATTTTATAATATTTCACTTTTAATTTGCCAAAGAGTGAAGAGGTGAAACTTTCAGGAATAGGTAACAGACATTTACTAGCCGTTATTACAAAGTTTTATGAAATTAGGGCGGGTATTTTGGAAGATATGATATTTTTCATCAAAGAATTATCCAAACAGTTTGACCTTGAATGTGCGTATAATGTTTTGAACCATTCTCATATTTATAAACACAGATAGAAGAATGAATATGAGATTTATGATGATTTGAGTTGATATCCAAGCTGTGACACTCAAACAATGACATATTAAGCCAAAATACTATGTTTTTGCTTATCAAATGATGTCTTTAAAAATTGAAAAAGCATTGAAATAAGAACACTTATCATATGACCTTCATGTATAGTAGAACATGGGCATGGATCAGTCTTATTTTTCCTCAGCAATTTGTAAAAATATGAAAAAATAAGTTCTTATTGCTCAAATTTGCTAAAATTTTCACACAATAGATTACTACATATGTACAATTCATCGCTAAAAAACCAAGGATATTCAACAAGGGGAAAAGATTCTTTTAAGCTACAATGAAATTAGGATATACCTCACTGAAAATAATAAAAAAACGGCTGCACTTATTTTCTTCAGCATTTGAAAATGGCTCAAAACTCAAAACTGGATGGTTTGTCACAAATGTGCTGAATGTTCACTTTCCTTGAACTAGATTTACTATTACTGTCTAAAAGTGCAGTTGGGGATTTGAGGATTTTTTCTTGACTTCTGACCCTTTCATAAGTTTAAGCAAGGAGGTTCGAGAAATGGAGTCACTACAGTCTTATTCGTTTTGATCCCATGCTCGAAGCCGCCACTCAAAAATATTTGAAGTATGTATCAAACTGGATCTGCTGCTCAGATGCGAAGACAATTGACTCGTGTCTCATTGCATAATCACCAGCCATTTTCCAAGGAAGATATGTCTTTGTGATGGTAATTGCTTTTCACTATCCCCACTTACAGACGATGGGCGGTAGACAATGGTAAAGGCACGGGGGTACGCGAATAGAAATTGCTCAAATATTGCTGAAATAGATATCAAAATTACTCAAATGTACGTGATTGTATGCTAATCTGACATATCAATTTATAAAGAACTATACTTCAATATGATACCATATAAGTTTCATTTTGCGGAAATAAGGAGAAAAGTGATAAAAACCGGTTTTCCATGAGGGTAAAATTTCAAACACTTTCACAAAATACAGCTCAGATTTACACTTTTGCACATATTTTGAAACGGAATTGACTTTTGTTTTATATGCTTTATCATGAGGTGAAATTTCATTGCATTTGATATATAAATGAGAAGCATATACCCGATATTATGTTAGCGTTAAAATGAATCTTGAGATTGCTCAGAAAGATGGCGGCTTTAAGCATCGAACATCAAAGGCACAAATGCACCTGTGGAATTCTTTTGTCCATCCATAGAAAACTGACAGCAGATTGAATAATTATAGTCAGTTGTAACTCCATCTCTCGAATTTCAAGGTACGGAGGAAAAAAGGTAATTTCAGTATTGAATAAAAAAATATTTGCATTTTAGCCTGGCCTTTGACCCTATGATGACCCTAAAATTCCCAAGAGAACCACTGTCAGGTAGAACATGCATAGATATGTACTAAGTTTCATGATGACACCTTGAGTCAATTTCGAGACATGGAGGAAGAAGTGAAACATAGCACTGTCACTTGAGCTTTGACCTTTGACCTTTTGCAAGAAACCTCCAAGAGAATCTCTATTGGTTAATACATTTATATCTGAAGTTTCAAGAAAAATCCTGCAGGCATTGCATGGATAAGGGAAATAGTGACATTTTGAGGAGTTGACCTTGACCTTTGACCCATGACCCCAAAATTCCTTGGAAGAATAACAGAATTCAGCTCTTATTCCCAGTGTGCATCATCTCTGTGTACGTACAAAGTCTAGTGAGGTAGAGCTTAGAGGCGGGTGTGGGAAGGGTTGCCCCTCCCTATCGACGGAGCTTTTGCGTTTTTAAAATTGAAATAAAGCGATTTGAAGCACCCTTTTTTTGGTGGGAAATTCGGAAATTGTCATTCCCCAAAGTATACTAAGTCTACAGAGGAGACCAATCAATGGGAGGGTGGCAAGTTACCCCTCCCATATTCGAGGGAGCTTTTTTTTTTCCATTTAGAACTGAAATTCAACTTTGGCACATTTCTGTTGGAATATCTGGAAATTTGTCAATTAGAGAAGTTCAAGTCTGTGGAAGGAGACATAGCAGGAGGATGTGGGAGGGCGCCTCCTCCTCCTTTATGAGGGAGATTCTGTATTTTCTGATTGCAGTTAAACGTTTTGGTGCACACATTTTGTGGCATATATTTGGACAACTCAAAGTGTAGCCATAGTCTACTTGTATGCACAGGGCAGGGCAAACTGGGAGAAAGCGTGGGAGAGTGCTATCCTTCCTGTATGAGAGAGCTTTTGCCTTTTCATAGTTGAAATTGAGATATCTCGTTTATATACGCATATTTGATTAAATATTTGGAAAATGATCCCCCTAAAATGATCGGGGATCTGAGAGAGGAAAAGGTTGATTAAACAGGGATATTTTTCTTATACATGAGGGAACTATTGATTTTTCGGAATGTAAGTGGTGCTTAAAGATAATAAAAAGTTTTGGTACCTCAAAAGTTTCCCTGAATTTCCGTGTTTCAGGTTAAAGTACCTTTCATATAACTAACACTATGAGACTTACTCACCCAAAAGTGCTCTCATTTCTTAGTAATTATGCAAGTAACTGCGACCAGCAGCCCCATATGCAAAGCGTAATGGGGCTTCGCATTGTAGCATTCAGGATCATGACAGATTTAGTATCGCGGGTAAATATTAACTTAAAATCCAAAAAAATTCTTCATTTTGAAGACTTACCAATTAAGATGAAGTATTGAAAACAGGCTTCGGGCAACGCTTGGTTCTGCCAATAGTCCCTTTCTGTTCGAATTGATGGCTGAATGTGACTCGGTCGAGAGGACCTTGGGAGAGCTACATACACTGAATACTACAGCCAGTGCATGCGAACACAATCACATGCGCACAAATTTCAAATCCATGAACGGATAAGATGTTTGTGTGCGCATGCGCTGGCCGTAGTATTCAGTGTATGTAGCTCTCCCAAGGTCCTCTCGACCGAGTCACATTCAGTCATCAATTCGAACAGAAAGGGACTATTGGCAGAACCAAACGTTGTCCGAAGCCTGTTTTCAATACTTCAAATTAATTGGTAAGTCTTCAAATTGAAGAAATTTTTGGATTTTAAGTCGACATTTACCCACGATACTAAATCTGTCATGATCCTGAATGCTACAATGCGAAGCCCCATTACGCTATGCGTATGGGGCTGCACGCTGCTGGTCGCAGTCAGTGGTTTCGTACATGTACAATACTACCTTGCCGCCATACGGCGGCGGCTCTGGTACGAAACCATTATTGCATGATTACTAAGACATGAGAGCACTTTGGGGCAAGTAAGTCTCACAGACAACATACTTTAACCTGAAACACAAACTAAGACAAGGAAATTCAGGGAATCTTTTGAGGTGCCAAAACTTTTCATTATCTTTAAACAGGAACTTTATGTCAGGGCGGAATCTTAGGAAATTCAAATTTAAGTGGGCGTTGTAATTTTTCCCCCAATTTTTCCCCAATTTTTCCTTCATTTTTTTTTCGTTTTTTTTTTTCACGAACCAAAAGTGTGGGGGTTACCAGCCCTACCTACCCCCCCCCGGTTCCGCAGCACCTGCATAGTACATGTACAGAAACTCACCCTGCTAAAGGTACTGGTATATCACTGCAATAATACTGATAGGGGTCCGGAACATAGTCTGTTTCCATGGCGATGCGTGCCTGCTCCAATTCATCTTCCATCCTGAGATGATTCTCCTGAGGAAGAGCCCAGTAGTCATTGCTCTCAACCTCCATGGACTGTGAATTACAATGAGAAAACAGTATGAGCCCAGTAATCATTGCTCTCAACCTCCATGGACTGTGAATTACAATCAGAAAACAGTATGAGCCCAGTAATCATTGCTCTCAACCTCCATGGACTGTGAATTACAATCAGAAAACAGTATGAGCCCAGTAATCATTGCTCTCAACCTCCATGGACTGTGAATTACAATCAGAAAACAGTATGAGCCCAGTAATCATTGCTCTCAACCTCCATGGACTGTGAATTACAATCAGAAAACAGTATGAGCCCAGTAATCATTGCTCTCAACCTCCATGGACTGTGAATTACAATCAGAAAACAGTATGAGCCCAGTAATCATTGCTCTCAACCTCCATGGACTGTGAATTACAATCAGAAAACAGTATGAGCCCAGTAATCATTGCTCTCAACCTCCATGGACTGTGAATTACAATCAGAAAACAGTATGAGCCCAGTAATCATTGCTCTCAACCTCCATGGACTGTGAATTACAATCAGAAAACAGTATGAGCCCAGTAATCATTGCTCTCAACCTCCATGGACTGTGAATTACAATGAGAAAACAGTATGAGCCCAGTAATCATTGCTCTCAACCTCCATGGACTGTGAATTACAATGAGAAAACAGTGTGAGCCCAGTAATAGAGGTGGGCTATAGAGGGTGACATTTTCAGAACATGCTCATCACACCTTAGTTTGATGACTTTTTGCCTACTGATACCATTTTTGAAAAAAAGAATGAAAAAAATGCAAAACCCGGGGTGCCCCGGCCAAAATCGTAAAAAATCCAAGATGGCCGCCGTTTCGGCTTTCAAAAGACATTTTTGGCCATAAACTCGGCTATTTTGGGGTCTATTGTGATGATTTTGGTGTCTAACCCCATGTTTTAGGGGTCAAGGAAATGGATTATCATGATAATTTTAGTGAAAAACCTAGGCTTCTGCATGAAACTAACCTTTTCCCCATATTTAGGGTTAAATTTCCTTCTCCTTTACCCCCTACCCCAACCGCCATTTTTTGCACTTTTTTCCATATTTTTTTTTTTCAAGTCATGTTAACTACATACCATACTCTTAATAACAAGTTCTAGCAATCTTTTTTTTCCTACTGACAATACAGCAAGAAATATACAAATAACTTACAGTATACATGTATGTGTCATGCCAATACTGGTCATGTGGCTGGTGCATTCAGAATGCACGGTAACTGTGGAACCAGTATTGTACTGTATCTGCTTTATAGTGTCCATTAACATTTTGGTCCTACACAGTAAGACCTTTAACAATATGAATAAATAGATCTATATAATAATAAATATTCCTTCTTCTTTACCCCTACCCCAACCGCCATTTTTTGCACTTTTTTCTGTATTTTTTTCAAGTCATGTTAACTACCATACAACAAGTTCTAGCTATCAATGTGGTGTTTTCTTGCAAGAATACAGCAAGAAATATACAAATAACTTACATTATACATGGTTTACATATGTGTCATGCACTACAGGTCTGAATACCAAATGTTTATCAGCACTACAAAGCAGATACAGTATAAGCACTGGCTTACTGTCACAATGTACATGTACCATGCATCCTGAAAAGCCACACTATACCAATATACAATGTGCATGACACATATATGTAAACCATGTATAATGTACGCTATTTGTTATTATTTATTATTATATTTATCTATTTATATTGTTAAAGGTCTTAGGACCAAAATGTTAATGGACACTATAAAGCAGATACAGTATTTAATACTGGTTCCACAGTTACCGTGCATTCTGAATGCACCAGCCACATACCAGTATTGGCACGACACATACATGTATACTGTAAGTTATTTGTATATTTCTTGCTGTATTGTCTGTAGAAAAAAACAACAAACTGCTAGAACTTGTTATCAAAAGGATGGCGGTTAACATGACTTGAAAAAAATGCGAAAAAAAAAAGGCAAAAAATGGCGGTTGGGGTAGGGGGTAAAGGAAAAGGAAATTCAACCCTAAATATGGGAAAAAGGTTAGTTTCATGTAGAAGCTTAGGTTTTCCACTAAAATCATCATGATAATCCATTTCCTTGACCCCTAAAACATGGGGTTAGACACCAAAACCATCATAATAGACCAAAAAATAGCCGAGTTATGGCCAAAAATGTCTTTTTAAAGCCGAAACGGCGGCCATTTTGGATTTTTTACGATTTCGGCCGGGGCACCCCGGATTTTGCATTTTTTTCGTTCTTTTTTTCAAAAATGGTGTCAGTAGGCAAAAAGTCATCAAACTAAGGTGTGATGAGCATGTTCTGAAAATATGACCTAAAATTGACCCTCTATAGCCCACCTCTACCAGTAATCATTGCTCTCAACCTCCATGGACTGTGATAACAATAGCACGCAGAGCAGATGAAGTCCTTGTAATAATACTGCTGTTAGAAGTCTCACTTCAAGGCACATGTCATCATGACAACACAGAAAGTGACAACTCTCTATTCTTAGGTGCTGATTGAAGTATACACCTCTCATTGGATGAATTAAGATAAAATGCCCTATTAGTGTTTTGTGCAAGTGTGTGTGATGAACTATGTCAAAACTACCACTAGAGGGCCTCTTAAGCAATCACTTTTCATTTGAATACCTACAATGGCATCTTCACACAATTCATAATGTACATCTTACAACATACCTGTAGTACTGATTAAAGAGGAGACAATGTTTACGAATTTATGTTTTGGCCCTCACGAGCTTTGCCCAAGGATGATGATGATGATCCACAGCATTTGTATGGCGCCATATATCTGTCACAGAAACATTCAAAGGCGCAGACTCCTCCAAGACAGTTAGCAATTAAATGTCTGGTGAAAAATGTGAGTCTTGAGTGAGGCTTTGAAGTGATCCAGTTTGTCAATTTCACGGAGGATCCAGGTATCAAACTGGTCAACTAGAAGCACTCACAAACTCACAAATCACAGCAGACAATGCAAAAAGCCAACAAATTGGAGGAGTCAAAAAAAAAGAAGGACCCTACAGACATCAAAAATACTTTTTGAATAAGTCTTCATTTCCTTCCACTACTGTATGTAAGGATGGCTTTTCAACAAAGATGGGGCCTACTACATAAAAGTTTGATATCTAATCATGTGCGACTCAAATCAAGTGCAAATATCAAACGAATTTTTTTATTTGATTGCAAGGTCTGTTGCATTGAAAAGTTGTGAGTGAATGCTTTTTGCAAATTTTGCTTTTTCTTTCTCTTTACCCGATTAAAGAAAAAAAAAAGGGGGATGAGGCTGAATCTACGAATAGACAAAATCATTGGGATAGTGTGTCATCTGCATGTTGTGCTGGTATACTATACTTCGTAAGTATACCAGGCTTGAGAGATTCTGTTTGAAACTACATGCATGAGGTGACTTTAATAGAACTAAATTATTTTCTGAGGGAAACAGCTCTAGAGAAAATAGTGTTACTAAAGTCAATGAATGCACATAGTTTCAACCGGTGCCTCAAACAATGGCCTTGTATATTTGTTTTATATCCCTCCTAATAAAGTTCAGATAAATTAGCTGCCAGGATTCTGTAATTTACCATTCAGAGCATCCTCCTTGCTTCACTTTTTTTGACAGGATTCACAGTGAATCATGCTTCAGTTGGGAAAGCAGGAGGGCAGTGTGTACAATCAAGAAACAACTGAGTGCTTAAAGCCACCAAGTACTGTGCACTATACCATAATGTCCCCCCCCCCCAAAAAAAAAAAAAAAAAAAAATACAACGGAACCCTCCGCAACAATATCTTTAAAAATAGTGAATCAATCCAAATACAAATCCAGGGTATGAAACTATAACTCATTGCCCACATCTTGTGAAAATCTGATTATAATTTTTGGGGGACATACTGTACAGTATATCCCCAAAAAAATTACAATCAAATTTTTGCATTTCTAACACCCAATATGATCAAATTGTCTAAGTGCTACTTCAGGGTCTTATAATATTACATCTTAGCTCTATTTTGCAGAAAACCCCCTGTAATCTTGTTAAGCGGTCAGAGAGAAATGTGGTTTTTGTGAAGCATGTCATGATTCTGATTCTTCCAAGTTTAGCACTTGGATGCTCTTGTGTGTGAACACTCTAGACAGAACTTGGAGGGAAGAGATTCCTGACATGCTCTACAAAATTCTTCATTTCTCTGAGACCACTGAAGCAATTTGAATGGGAATCTTAATTGAGTAATACATGTATACAGTAAGTTTCAAGAAAATATCTTCAGGCATTGCATAGATATGGAGGAAATAGTGAAATTTTACGTATTTGACCTTGACCTTTTGACCTTTGACCTTGACCATGTGCACCTAAAAGTTAATAGGCACAACTTCACCCCCTAATACACATACATGCCAAGTTTCATTAGGATACCTCAAAAGGTTTTGATAGTTACCCTGTCCACAAAATTTATTATGGACGGACGGAAGGACGGACGGACGGACGGACGGACGGACGGACAACCTGAAAACATAATGCCTCTGGCACCACTTCGTGGGCGGAGGCATAAAAACCTTGTACACACTCTTCACTTTCAACCCTAAAAACTTTTGAAAGGATGATGCTACTGCTTTGAAAGTTGGCATTAATTATGGACAGAATGTGTTAAAGCCCCCGTCACACTAGAGCGGATCGAGCCAACGAATGCCCAGCTGATCCGAAAATTTGGAGATACGCTCACATCCGTTGCTCGTCGTTCGTGACCCGCTTGACGTTCGTTGTATCCGCTAGCTGTTCGGAGAGATTCGCAGAGATCCGCCGGAGCCAAATTTTGATTTTGGACATGTCCAAAATCTTGAGCGGATGACGAACGGAATGACAATCCGCTCTGTGTTCGCTTAGCATCCGCTGATTGAAAAGTTTTTGGTCGCTCTGCATTCGTTTCTCAATCGTCCGCCATTCGTCCAAATTCGCCCAGCAAATCTGCACAGCAACACACGTTAACCAAACGTAGATGTTTGCCCAGGGTAGCCTCTTCAGTGTTGCCACTGCTCTACCAGAGGGCCCTGCCATCATTATTACCCCAGCGTTGCCAGGTACCCATTTATACACCTGGGTCGAGAAGGACATCGTGGGTAAAAAAAAATCTTATCCAAGGATGTAAGCACTGGGCAGGATTCGAACCCGGGTCCTCGGTTCGGGAGTCGGATCCACTATGCCACAGCCCCCCCCCCCCCCCCCCCCCCATATGACATTTCATTATACATAGTCTGGCATTAAGTAATAAGAGAACATTATTCTAAACCACTGCTATAAAAGTCAACCTGTAGTAAATGGGAATCTCTGAATGGAAATTGGGAATTGTGAAAGTTCGACTCCAGTTGGAGGCACCAGACGCAATGGAGGATGTTGGACTGCCAACATCATCGTCACGTGATCATCAGAAGGAAGTACACTTTTAGGGGAATCTTGAATGAGTGACATCAGGAGTACTTAGTGGTTACTTGTGCTTCCTTCTTTTTGGGGCCATTTCACAGTCACAACTATCTAAAAAAAGAAGAGTGAAAATGTTCAATCTTGAAGGAGTGAATAACAGAAAAGAGTGAGTTTCGAGTGAAATTGAAGTAACTTTGGAGTGACTTTGGAGTAAAAATGTTCATTTTTCACTGATTTTGGAGTGACCTCAGGGATCACTCCAAAATCTTCGAGTGATCCCTGAGGTCACTCCAAAATTAGTGAAAATGAACATTTCACTCCAAAGTCACTCCAATGTCACTCGAAAATCATTCTTTTCTGTTATATTTACTCCTTCATGAGTGAACATTTTCACTCTTCTTTTTTTAGAGAGACAACATTACTTGACACTGTCACTGCTCAAAATGATTTGGTAAAGTGTGCGTCATCCGAGATCCGTCACGTGATTGCCGCAGTATCGCTCTGCATATGTTGGGCATTTGCTGCTCATTCGCTTTGTTCGCTCAGCATCTGTTGGACGGACTGTACGCATTCGCTTTCATTCGTTACTTTATCCGCTCGTTACACGGTTAGCATATGCTCATCATTCGTTAGGCGAACGTTTGAAAACCACATTTTGCTTGCGAATTCGAGCGGATTAGAGCGTATCTGGACTTTGCCAAATTTTGCCCATCCGCTAGGCATTCGCTGATATATACGCTGTAGTGTGACGGGGCCTTAAGAAGGCATGCTCAATTTCAGTTTAATTTGATAATCCCTTCATTGTTGTTACTCTGGTGGTTTACATCCTGTTTTTGCCCCATTTATCACACAGCCAGCATGGCTTGGTAAAGATTAAAGCGCTTGAATAGACACTGTACTTAAGAGCCTCTTTTCTCAGTTTCACACTTTTCGAGAGTGTGCGTTTTCTTTCCAATGTTTTGTTAGGTTCAGAGCTACCAAGTCTCACGCATTCTGCGTGAGACTCAAGCATTTAGGGCCTGTCTCACGATCTCACGCAGGGCACCCATTTTTCTCACGCATCGGGTGAAGTCTGCAATTTGTGTCAAAAATAAGGAGCATAGCTCAAAGGATTCAAGTGATAGTTGCAATTGAAGGTATATTGCCCTTTTGTCTGTCAAAATTAGTAAAAAATAGTCACTTAAGTATGCACCAGATTGCATCATTAAGAGCTAATCATTCAAAAAAGCTCCCTACCATGGGAGGGGTGACACCCTCCTCGTTCGCATGCGCATGCGCGTGAGCGCCGAAACGCCGAGTCATGAAAATCTCACTCATAAAAGTTTTTTGGAACTTGGCATCTCTGTAGGTTAGGAGAGTCCATTTGATTTGAGTCATACGTCATTTTAAAGCTTAAAGTCTGCTCTTTCAGAGTATACTCTTAACTAAAATTTCATGTCTGGCGACTTTCTGTTTGTTTTGTGATGCAGGGTCACATATGATACTCTGCATTGTAATGTAACATTCTGTTCCACAATGCCATGGGTATCCTTTTAGGTAGAATGAGTGCTTTATAAGAGTCTCTCTAATAGACATAGTATTTATTTTCTCCCACACACTTTTTTTTTACATGCATTGAGGATAAGCATGTCTGCAGCGTGAGATACTCATTCATTTGTATGTGAAAATTGACCTTGTCTTCTCCATATCAAAAGCGAAGATGGTACGATACCCATTCATTCGTACATGAAATCTCTTGCGAAGCAAAAACATCATGACCGAGATCACCAGTGTGATGTAGTTTATTTTACTTTTTTTACTATTTTCTATACTATTTTCTATTTCATATTTACTATTTTCTTAGGGAATATAGTAAGACTCTTATGGAACAAGGATTTTCATGGTAGAAATATGTTTTGTCATTTTCAGTGCTCTCGACCAATCATTGGACAAGGAATCATTTGTGAGGGATGTAATTACAAATATGCGACATCTGTGAGGAACTTGTGGGCGAGTGAGTTTTTCTAGTGCTATGATTGACAGTTAAGAAGCCTATAGATGCTACCTCATAATTCTCCAAATTTACTGTCATCCATAAATTGATCCACCTTCCTGACTTTCAATCACTAAAACCTTGGGTGCTAACATGACATAGAAATTGTAAAGTGAGACTACTATGGTCAGCTAGAGCTGAAGTAATGTTTTTTTTTTTTTTTTTTTTTTTTTTTTTTTTTTTTTTTTGGGGGGGGGGTTATTGGCACTGTACAGTCATGATTTTCACAACCTGTGGTATGCATTTCTATGAATATGTGTAGAAGAGTTCGCACTTGTGCTCTTCTTATTGGACCAAGTTGATCTTTTATAATTACTGCAGCAACAACTTTGACAGTTGTGATGACAAATATGACTAACATTAACCCATTGAGGATGGACTGAATTCGCTACAACACGCATTTTCCCATAGAGCCTTGCCCAAGTATACTCGGGACTCGTCCTGAACGGGTTAAGCAGGGCTATCTTCACGAGAGCCGTGTAGGTTGCCCACCCAAAAGGCCCAACATCTATATGGAAAGAACAACAATGGTGTAAAATGTGAATGTGACAAGATTCACTACCTACATGGCCATTTCATTGGTTTTTACGGACAATCTAACACAAACTGTAGGACTCATACTTGGCTGATAGCTACGGGTCCCAGTAATCATTCTTACAAGATTTAATGAGTATTATATAAACTTACATTTCTAGCATGCTCAGCCCTTTCAGGGTACATCCGACATCAGCCTTGGTATAATCTTGCTAGTAATGAGGTAAAGCATATTTCTATTACCATTTCCCTTGATAGTCAATGTTAGTGATAGACCTGGTTATCTCAAGCAGAATGATTAAAAAGAGTTAGACTCATCTTTTTTCTGTGATGGTGAGTACCTTTGATATCTAGAGCAAATATGATTTTATCATTCACCTACTTTAATAGATAATGGTGGCAAATAATGATACTGTATACGCTATATATTTCGCGGGGGTTTTATTTTCGTGAATTTCGCGAGTCGGGAGCTATTCGCGAAATTAACAACACACGAAAATATTACCTTCCAAAATGAATCCCTTGCCTTGATGATACGAACATTTTCAGTACTATAGTATACCATGTCACGGCTTACCGAACAGACCATACTGGCTAAGCTTGTTTACGCACGTCGACGTCTACTTACGAATACTGTAGAGAGCCAATCCATTATCGCAAGGGGACCACTCGTCAGAAATCTAGCGCGATGGACTTAACCACTTCAAAAATGGTGAATTCTAACTTACTAGATCGCAGAGTTTGGTAAGTTTTTTTCATGTGCACAGTGTATAACTAGTATCATTCTTATTTGCTAGTAAGTTGAAAATTCACACTTTCTTTGCCACTTCATATTTTCTCTGGTCCCCCAATCGCGAATTTAACCACTCGCGAAAATGTGTGACAGCGGCAATTCGCGAAAATTTATGTACGCGAAAATTATAGCGTATACAGTAGTATTAAGTTAAAGCCAGTTAAAGCTATGATAATGTTATCATTATCATAGAATCAGAGTGCAGTAACCTGCAGGGCAAGCAGTACAGTTGATTCCTGAAGTGGGGGTTCCATACCACTGTATGACTTATCTCCTTTAAAATATCTTTGATTTTTTCTATTTTTACTGCACTCGTAAGTGATTTGATTTGCAATAAGCCAGTTCACAGTTACATGTAGCACTAGTTTGCAATGACCTCTCCAACCACACACTTTGCAAATCATGGAATAGTCTTCAAGAAGGGCAGTTAAAAACAGCCATGCAGGAAGTGGTAATTTACATGTCAGTGCTGCATGAATGGCTTTTGTCAATGTTGCTGAAAAGAATCACATTCACCTGTAAATACCAATCTGCACCTGGATCATTTATAATGTAGTTGTCATAAAGCCCTATCTAGGTATTGAATACCTCAGTTGCAAATCCATTTCAACAGAGGGTCTGCAATGACCTTTAACTGCACATGCACAGATTGGAACTGTGAACTGGTTTACCGTACTGCCAGCAGGACCTGTACCCTTCTGGCTCTAGAGGGCAGTAACGTTGACAGAATAATCTCACAGAACTTTTTACACAAGCTCTTGGATCATCTGTGAAGTTACATTTGATGTCAATCATAAGTCATATTTGATATCAAGTGTAACTTGTTCATGCAACAAATGGAGGAATTTTATTTGATTTCACAAGTTGCAACCAATTGTAGCTCTTTATGCAACATGCCCCTGATCAGTCATTTGGAAGAAAATGAGGAAAAGGATAATGTCTTCATCTGGGGCAAACTGAAGCTTTCCTTGGGACAACCACAAACAATCATTATTCTTTCCCTATGCAACAAATTGTGCAGTGCTGTTGTGTGTGCCAATCTTGTACACTGTGATCCAGCCATGAGATTTGTGCATACTGAATTGACCAACTGCTGAGATCATATGTTTTGATTTTTGTGCAATATTGATTTTTAAGTTAAAATGCAGAATATTTTGCCAGTATATCAAAGAGAATATCGCACGTTACACTGGTATCATCCTTCCTCTGGCAAACCCTTCCAAGCTCCTCCTCAGCCTATCTCTGCCACATATTAATCCATCCCCCTCACTTTCGTGGCTCAAAACCACTCTAAAACACTAGAACTTTCCTCAGAACAATTAATAAACAAGGCATATTGATATGCAAAGTGATGTCTTACCTGTCAGTATATTGCAATTTGTGATTCTAGTGTTTTTCAATTGATCTATTGACCTTATCCAACATAACCAATATAAATTCAAACTTGACTGCCATCTTTAGGTGATCTTGTACCTGTGGTGTGAGTTTTGAGGTCATAACTCAAAGCTGTGGAAAGTTATTGAGAGCAAATACTACAGTTCTTAAATCACAGGAACTTCATTGATATTTTGACCTTGTTGGAATTCAACATTTTGAACTTGACCGGCATCTCTAGGTGATGCATCTATGGTGTGAAGTTGGTGATCACAGCTCAAAGCTGTGGAAAGTTATTGAAAGTACACCACATTAATCATAAGGTAAAGTTCATTGACATGTTGACCTTTAAGCTTGTCAGACTTCACTCACATAAACTTGACCAGCATCATTAGGTTATGTACCTGTGGTGTGAGTTTGGTGGTCAGAGCTCAAAGCTGTGGAAAGTTAGAGAGAGCATACCAAATTGTTGAAGATGCCATGATGCTGACAGAAAAATGATGACAATGTCTTGCTTCCGCTATGTGGGTGAGACAAAAAATAAAACAAAACGACACTAAGAAGCAGTCTTTGCAGCTGGACCTTAATGAGGAAGTGGCTTTTTATTGTTTGTTCTCAAACAAGCAAAATTACTGCTCTGCATCAAATCTCAGCATCACACTACACGTAACAGCAGAGCTAATGCTTTGACAGGTCATAATGCCACTGTAGCCTTCCTGAAAGTACAGATGCACATTAAGTACCGGTATACTAAAGCATTTTGAGGTGGGTTGGGCAGTATAGGATTGCATGTGTAGTGCAGTTCTCTAGCACTTTAAATTTCTCAAGGCTATATTGTTCAGTCAACCCTGAGAGTGAATCACCAGAAATGCTTGGTCAATGTAATACAAATAATGTGATAAGTGCTACTCACATTATATCAGATAAAACTGCGGACAAAGCAAAACCCAACTTCAAACAGGGAGGTGCACATTTTAACCCTGACCTACGTGAAGATAAGTCCTCTTCATCAAGTGCTAAAAGAGCTAAGAATACATCGGTTGGTACTCCAAAATTATATGCAGGTATCAACACCAGCAATTTTTCGCTTCAGCACTGAATCAGTAAGACTCTAGAAAAGCACTCTGAGAGCGCAGACCTCCGCCAAGCAGTTACTTTCCACCGATGATCTTGCTCTTCCCAAAGAGATTTTTCTCCTCTCCACCACTGTGAAAAAGCTCTTTGGGCTCTTCCATAGAGATCAGTAATTTCCATTCATGGGTATACAAGCTGAAAAATCGCCCGATTTCTCAATATACTGGTAGAAGCCTTTGTTACGTGATAAACCTTCAGCTGTGTGCGCGCTAAAAGCTTAAAGACTGAGGGTGCAAGCTGAGTCCACAATATTTCTGTATGCTTTTTAGTGAAGAAATGTTGTTACCATGGCAACACATTGTTCAACAATGACAGAAGATTAAGTTCGCACATCTAAGTACTATAGCAGTCACATGTGCCAAATTTCAAGCCAAATGCTCAGACTGAGGGAGTTTGCAGAATCCACAATATCTTTGTATTCTTTTTAGTGAAAAAATGCTGTTACCATGGAAATGCACAGTTGAACATCGATAGAAGATGTGTTCTGCACATCTACATACTGTAGTGGTCACATATTGTGCCAAAATTCAAGTCAAATACTCAAAAACTCAGGGAGCTAGGTTGATCCACATATTTTTGTAAGATTGGTATAAAAAAATGCTGGTGCCATGGCAACAGATTTATTCATGAACAAAAAAGGCGTCCTACACATTACCTTGATCATATATCCCAAATTTCAATCAAATTGCTCTAAAACTGAGAGTTAGTTCGATCCACAACATTTCGTAAGATTTAAAAAAAATTTGCTGTTGCCATGGCAACACATCATGCAATACGAACAAAAAAGGTGTCTTGCATATCTACCTTTGATAGCGGTCACAAATGCCAAATTTGGGGTCAATTGCTCAAAAAATGAAAGAGTAGTTTGATCCACAAATTTTTATGAAAATATGCCGGTGCCATGGCAACACATTATGCGATGCTAACAAAAAAGGTGCCTTTCATCTACCTTTGATAGCGGTCACATATGCAAAATTTGGGGTCAATTGCTCAAAAGATGAGAGAGTAGTTCGATCCACAACATTTTGTAAGATTTTTTACAGAATTTGCCATTGCCATGGCAACGCATTATGGAATACTAACGAAAAAGGTGCCTTGCACATCTTCCTTTGATAGCGGTCACACATGCCAAATTTGGGGTGATTTGCTCAAAAACTGACAAAGTAATTTGATCCACAATTTTTAATGAAAATATGCCGGTGCCATGGCAACGCATTATGCGATGCTAACAAAAAAGGTGCCTTTCATCTACCTTTGATAGCGGTCACACATGCCAATTTGGAGTGACTTGCTAAAAAAATGAGAGTAGTTCGATCCACAATCTTTAAAATGAAAATATGCCATTGCCATGGCAATGCATTATGTGATACTAGCGAAAAAGGTGTCTTGCATATCTACCTTTGATAGCAGTCACATGACTCACACGTATGCCAAATTTGTGGTCAAATGTGACCCGCTGCAACAAAAGGATCCTGCAGTCGCTGACGGGTGAGCCTAGAAAATCGAGTTTGAAGTCAGATCATCAAAATCCGTCAAAATGTTCAGATTTCTGTCTTTGACAGGGTTTGGAGTCTAATGTATCTTCTATCATCTGCCGAAATTTCGAAGCTAAATGATCAATGGAAAGGCAAGAAAATAGTGCTGTTCTGGGCCATGATTTTCTGACTTTCAACGGAACAGAAACGTGTCCGAAGATTTGGATTTAGCGCCACAGCTAGACTCCACCCCTCGCAAGGAGGGAGTGATCTCATTGGTCAGTGCGTGGCATCCTGGTTACTGATTGGTCATGCGTAGATCGCTGGCGCTAAGCTTGAATGAACATCGCGGAGGTTGCTAGGAGTGTACCTTCTTTTGTCAAACAGTGAGAACTGTCTTGCTTCCCCTGTATCACGATAGCGTCGGAACGAAAACTTTGAAGGCGGTTTTCTTGAAACACTGATTTCCCAAACCACTCGAGATGTGCCAATGAAATCATCGATATCTCCGCATCCGAGTACTTTTATGAGCCATGTTATTTATGTCATTAAAGTGGAAGAGTAAGGAATAATATCAGGTCATTTTCAGAAAATTGTCCACCCCGACTTTCGGATCCTTTTATTGCAGCGGGTCACAAATGCTCAAAAACTGAGAGAGGAGTTCGATCCACAAAATTTTGCAACAGACTGACCGCCCGCCCGACCGGCCACCCGACCTCAGAGTGATTCTTATACCCACATACACACCATGTGTGGGTGGGGGTACAGTGTATAATAAAAACTAAGGGGAAGGGGTGGTGGAAAATGTCCCAAACAAGCAGTACGGATGAAGGGTCATCTCAGCAGAGCACACACAAGGCTGGCAAAATGAAGGATAGTACTTGACTGTACCGCCTTGTCATGTCATCTAATTCATCTCTATTTACATCCCTGTATTCAGAGCATAGAGGAAACTATAAACAAAGTCCTTGGCCCATGAGACTGGAGGCACATGAATAATTTTAGAGCAACTCTGCACCCCTGCCCACTGTACACAGAATGATTTCTGCCAAGTTTGGTGAAAATGTCATCATGGGAGAAGAGGTGATGAAAATGTCAACTTCATTCCTTTGGTCCCTTGCCCCGAATAGCCGTCCCCTTCAAATGGCTAGTCTGGTTACTACTGTCACTGTTATAAACAACTAACATTGTCTACCACTTCCTTTATCTAAATTAAATATAACACAACTATATTACTTCTAGGTATGGAAAGATTAAAAAAGAAAAGACTTACTCTCTTTTGACCCTGTTGAGCCTCACTGTCACCTATGCATAAGCCCAACTACCCAACTACCATAACTGCTTACGCATGCAAGATTGAACCATGGGCATTTCATTTACAAAACAAAAGAAAGATGAAAATGCAAAAAGGTATACACCCTAACAAAAAATCAAAATGCGATTTAAATGGTAGCAGTTTCATCAAAATGTGATGTCAAATGAATGTTTAAAAATCTTAAAGATTGATATGCTTCCGCTACATGTATATCATAGTGGTATAAGTTGCAATGACAGCGTATTAGGGTTCCTGTATCCAAATCAGGGAGAGTGTAAAGAGTAATCAGGAAGACACATCTTATTAGGCCAAAGATCAGAATCACAGAGACTTTATATTTTGTTGCTATGGAGAAATTTACATATATTCAGACAGACAATCAGCTGATGTGGTGCTGCCATTTATTTGCAACTCTCCAACTGATCTACACACAAATCCTTATTCATTCATAATATATTATTTTGTTGTTGCTGATATGAAGTGAAATTGGACACTTGTATCCCTTGCATCACATGTTGAACATTGTGTTACAAAAAGCCAGGCACAGTAAGACCTCTGTTATCCAGCTATGTCTGGAGTGGCGCCTTTTCAGATACGTGGTTTGGCCAGATATGGGAGAAACAATGTACAGTGCACTCCTGTTATAACAAAATGCTCGGGACCGGCAGTTTTCTTTCGTTATAACGAAATTTCGTTATAACCCAACAAATACAATATATAACAAAAACAAGGAACCACGTATATTATGTTTGCTGAATATTCATCATACACTGCAAAGCTATGTGAAATGTGATGGAATAACTGTATTACAATAATAAACGCAAGTTCCCCTCAGAAACTGTGTGTGACACAAGGAGCGAACACACAGTGGTGTGAAGCGTTCACCCATGCAGAGACGCTATAAATGCTTGTTCCGCTACGTATTTTCGAAAGCAATTCGCATTTTGTTATAATGGAGCACATTTCTTTTGTTTTTCTTTGTCTGTGGCGCTCGGAAAAGACTTCGTTATAACGGAAATTTCGCTGTAACTGTGTTCGTTATAAGCAAATTTTGTACCATAGACTTTAATGGTGATAATTTTGGGACCAGAAGATTTACTTCGTTCTAACGAAATTTCGTTACAACCGTGTTCGTTGTAACAGGAGTGCACTGTACAAACATGTCGCTGTGGACCAAGTGGTAGTTAGATAGGAAGCGAATACTACAGTATTATGATCTGACTTAGCCAACTTGAAATTCTAGTTTATTTTCAAAGGAAATTGAAACACTTCAACATAAAATCTATAAAATGTTTCTGTTGGAAATGTTATGGGTGAATCGGAAGAGTTTGGAAGGAGTTTTAACTGAGTTTGAAATCACTTTCTTCAAGTCCTAACATATCCTGATGATAAAGAAGTTTGGTTAAGAGATGGTCGCATGATTGAGGCCTGACTGTATGACTATTAGGGGAAGGAGTCAAAGCTTCTGAATGAATTATCAGTCAAAAATTATCTTGTAGTGAGATCTTTGTGAACAAACCAATGGTAATGATGAGAGTTCACATCATCACCTCAGTTAATTTGCATTCATGAGCAATATCAATATTCAGTGAAAGCACAAGGCAATGTAACAATCTTTACTTTAAGTCTGCTGTTGATGAATATTCTACCCTTCAGTTTCGCAGACTTTTCTTTATTTGTAAGTCAGTGTAAGGATAGCGTGGAATTTCATTTCAAGCCTGAGAGGAAGACATCCCTCTAATGATGCTTACTCTGGAATTCAAATAATTTTGCTGACACTTTTCCTGATTTCATAATATGATGGGTCAAATTTTCCACAGAAATAAATGGGTGCAATTCCCTAAACACACCAAATGAAGTATACTTTGTACTGACCCTCATGTAGTGGAGCTGTGCCTGTAGCTTCTCAGCCTTGGCTCTGAGTGTCTCCTGCCTCACCTGCTGCAGGTCTGGACTCTCCACCTGTTTCTGATCATTAGGTGAAACAGAGAAAACATGGAAGGGCATGATATGGGAGTATTTGCACATATTGAGACCCACTCTCAAAAATTTACAGTCAATCTTGTTTATCTCCGATCAGTCAGACTGAAGAAAACTTTTGGGTCCACTTATGTCAAATTTGCCTCGGCTTGTTCAGCAGACTGCTTTATTGATGTTCAAAATGGTGTGGGTATACCACAACATTTTGGGCCCCTGAAATCCAAATGCATGTTGATTTGTGTTGATTTATGATACCCTCAACATCACGTTTGTGGTGAAACGAATATCTAGAAACATTCCATACACGTATATTTTTAATATCTTTTTCTTCTATTTTTCTTATTTGGGAATGCCCACAAAAAATCCTTCCAAACCAATATTCCTCAGATGACCTCATCTGTCAATCATTGCTAAAGTACTGAAATGTTTAACAAAAGACAATGGAATGCACCTTCCCCTCGACTCAGCATAACTTGCATGTTTCTGTGATATTAATGTGACTAATAAAAGACATGGCAAGGGAACATGCAAGTTATACTGTGAAATTGTTCATCTGTAAAAGTAGCACATGATGTTGGACCATGTCCTTGATAACCAGCAGTTGCATATAAGCAGTTGATATGATGACAAGATTTGAAGGGTGGCCAAGTGCTGGAGGTGTGATGGGAAGCAGGTAGGCCCCCATCACAATCACTAAGCATCCATTCACTGAGGGAGAGGGAGAGGGGTTCAAAGGAGCTTCCCTTGAAGCGGGAATTCTCATGATGCCCACATCAAACACAGGGATCTGACCAGCAGGGACATGGGGATGAGTTTAGAGAGTGGTCCCCCTAGGGGTGAAACTATACGAAAAACTGAGATAACGCAGCTGCAGTGAGTGACCGCATAAAGCTACAACAATTTACCACCAGGTCTGTGAAACTGGCCAGATGGTCCTAAAGTTGCTACCACAACTTTTAGGGTGAACCAGGAATGCTTGTTGTACTAGCTGCTGGGCCAGGAGGAATATATGTAGGATGCCCCCAAATTCATAAGAAACCAAGGTGAGGTAAAGGAGGATTTTCTCACTTTGCCTAGTAATCCCATGTACTGACTGACATGCAGAGACTCCCATAGCTGGAAGAGCACCAGCCCCTCAGATGGTGTAGCCAATTGTCAATACAGAATTCCCTGTTATAACAAGTTCAGTCATAATGAGTAACTGCTTTTAATGAGATGATCGAGTCGGTCCCATTTTCCTTTGCATGTAAACCTATGGCAGAACGAATAGGTTACAATGGGCTTGATATACCAAGAATCCAGTTACACGTGTATAATGAGGACACTTTAAGCACATCATGAGAAAGAAAAACATTTACCTGATCGGATACAACAAGGCTCCATTTCTTGACATGCTGCTTTCAAAAACACATGACAAATAAAACATTGAAAACCAAATTCACGCTATCCATGTTTCCTCTTTCCCGTTCTGCAGAGTCTGTGCTGAACACAAAGTACTAGGTGTTTCAAAAAACATTTCCCACTTTTGATTCTTAATAATTCAAAAACTATATATCAGATAACACTGTCATTGATATGAGTGATAGCTGAATAGTGTACAATTTGGTTGAAGGTAGTTTAAATATGAAAGCATAAATAAGTTTCATGAAATCCATGATTAATTTCAAAGTTAGGTTCCAGACTTTGCTCTATTTTCAACCCTCTGTACAAAATTTCCCTTTGCACAGGGGTCAATGGGTGTGTATGTGAGTGTGTGGTTAACACTCTGACAATGGTCCTGAACAATGGCCAGGGTTTGAATGCTTCATTATTCATTCATGAGAAATTCCACTATCACAGCTAGTCTTTATTCAGCCTCTGGCAGTATCTGTGTAAAGTCAAACGCCTGTCGATACTGTCGTTGAGTCGCGTCAGTGCTCTCCCTACTTCTGAAAAACAAAATTACGATGAATACCTTCTGTTCTATCGTAAACGTGGTAACAGGAAGTAAAGAAAATCAATTAGAGTATAATACACTTGTGTATATGGAGCCTTAAATAAATCTACTCTGAAACAAATCGCCCCAATGATAAATGCTGCTGAACTCTTTACCCAAAAATATCTCTTTTTATCGAAAAAGCGAAAAATTTGTCAGACTATTTAATTAGTAGACAGTTGTATTAAAATGAGGAACTTCAGATCATTCATGCTTATTTATATCCCAAATTTAGTGATATGTCAGAAGCAAAATTTGAAAATGATTGCCAGCTGGAATGAAATGTGGTGTTTGCAAGCACTTTACCGTGCATGAATTCAGACTAGCAGTGCCCAGGGCAATCCACATGAATTATTGATTAAGCATTCATGTGCCAGGGAGCGCGAGACTAACACCTAGTCAACATGTGGTTCAGGCATGTCCATTGTTCAGGGCCATTGTCAGCACACACTCACATACACATCATTGGTTCCTGTGTGAAGTTCAATTTTTGTACAGAGGGTTAAAATCTGACCAAAATCTGAAACCTTACTTCAAAATCAATCTTAGATTTAATGAAACTGATTTATGCTTTCACGTGCAAATTACCTGCAACCAAATTGTACACTATCCAGCTATTACTCATATTAATGACAGTTTTATCGAATGAATGGTTTTTGAAATATTTATGATCAAAATTGGGAAATGTTTTTTGAAACACCTAGTATATGTGCATACAACGTTTTGAAGTGACAACAAGAACAATGACTATGGTTTTTTGTTTCTAGCGGGGATGGATTCATTGTTTAAGAATTTCAAGAAATATTGTTATCTTGGTATGAATCATTCACACAAAATGAGGTGAAATGTCAAAATATTCTTCAAGAAACTCACTCGTGTCTTTGCCTCAGAGGTGTGTGAGCATCTTCAGTCTAATGCAACTGCATGTTTCCAAACAAAGTTGGTTGGCTGTTGTGACATGACACTAGTGCCAAAAGTAGGTTATTATATTCAATCTATTAAAATTCATTACTTTTTACCAATTTGGATTGGGACCACAAAACTGAATACTTGTACTCAGTGCACGATTTCCTTTGCCATGATGCTCATGGAAGACATAGAAGTACTAAGAGTAATTGAATAGGGACTGAGGGGATAAAAGGGTACAAGTCATGCCCCATGTAACCACAAATGCTTGGTTCACACTACATTCCCACTGGCTATGGCGATGCCGTTTGTCAAAATTTGGTGCACCAGGAATCTTGGCCATTTTTTTTTTTTAATGATTTTAAGTTTTGGCCTTCTTCCATCACAGCTTCAGTTGGTGTTCTTTCTTCATATAGTTGACGTGTTCATATGTGTCGTTTATCTCATTTTATTGAAGTTTATCAGGTTACATTAAAACAAGTGTTGCAACCTAAACAAGTGTGTCTATACCTTGTTCTTTGAGGTATCTTCTGTTTTCTATTGTGTTATAATTTCAACCCGCAGCAGATAACACAAAAAAACATTACTTTTAGAGGGAATGGGCAGAAGAGAGGAAAGGGGAGATTCCTATTCCCACGCTAATCAGAAAGCCTGACATGTGAATAAAGGTTTGGTATTCAGAATACGAGTGTTTCATACCATGAGTTGTTTGTGGAGATTCTCTGATGTCTGCCAGTCTGGTGAACGCCTGTCTCCTCCAAACTCTACACAGGAACTTCCTACTACACCATCATCTTCTAGCCTTTGGATGTTTGTAGATTGCGTCTCCTCACAAGATTCCTCCCTTCCTTGTACACTGTCACATGATTCCAGTGCCTCCTTCCACTCATTCAACTTTCCACCTTGCCATGACAACCAAGATGATGATGTTTTCTGGACTTGCTGGTCATGTTGATGGCATGGTGAAAGATTTCTAACAGTCTTTTCTTGTATGGCTGGTTGCTGTGTGATGGCCATGAATGGCATCTCCTCCATTGGCGAACTTTCTTGGGCTTTCAAATAGGCTCTTTTGGCTGGTGGACAGAACTAAAATCAATCAAATAAACAAAAACACCAAGCAGCAAAAGCTTTAGTCATAATCTTATTGTATGGGATCCCTGAAAGAAAGAGCCCTCTTGTACAATTGTACATGTACATGACCAGGTAAAACTGACATTTTACTCCATGCTACTACACACTATGAATATTTTGAAAGGTTTTTATTTTGGCTACTTTCACCAGTACAGTGCTATTCGCAAACCTATGAAACATGCAAAAATATTGTAACTCAGATCCTGACATAAATGTCATGTGCACGCATACATTTTTCTGTTCCGTATGGCGCTCCACAATCGCGAATTTAACCAATGATTTGCGAAAAATTAGACTTGCTACATAACTACATAAGCAATACTTGCAGTGTTGTTATAGGTACTAAAGAAGTTATAACTAAATTTGTCATTGAAGGTGCAATATATTGTATAGCAGGGATGCACAATAACCCATTTTTTCTACTAATTTGACCTGTCATTGTTAGACCAGTATTGGACCAGTAAGTGTAACCAGTATTGTAAAGTAAGGTATTTCCACAGCACATTTTTGTAAATTGATGCTGATGGCCTTTTTGTGACATTAAATTTTCACTAGCATTCAAAATTCTTGTACACATGTATGTATTTTTAAAAAAATCATGCTGTTGAAAATATCACGTTTTCAAGAAAAAAACCCACAAAGGCACCATAACTCAAGATCCCAAAGGGAGATCCTGAACTTTGTTCATTGGTTATGAATTGTATTACATGTAATTGTATGACCTAACAATTAAACATACACACAAAAAGTTCTCAAATGGGTTTTCCAAAAGTCACCTGATTCATGTTAGCACATGAATAGTTTCTCATAAAATGGACATGCATCACACAGTCACAAGCAAATTTATTTTATTATTTCTTACTTGTCGAAAACAAGAAAAATATTGCTGGAATGTTACTTTTAAAATTTTACCCGGACAAGAATAAATGCATGGCCAACAGGAACTTTCATGTATTTGATGCTCTTACCTGGCCTTCTAGTTCCTCTTGATGATCGAGTGTTGTTTTTCTTTTAGTCCCATACACCTGAAGACATGTCTTGGACATGTTCCATGCAGGAAACCCCAGCTGAGATATGTCCATTGTCTTTCACCCCTCAAAGGTCTACAAGAAATAGTACAGTCATTGCACAACAGATAATATTACTAAGACTTACTGTTTTGTTCATACTGCAAAAACAGAAATATTTGCGACATGGAATTTTTGTGAATTGGAGCTGATGGCCTTTTCCACTGCATGAAATTTTCTTAAATTGCCATTGGCATTCATTATACATAGTGTAGACTTGTAAACATTCTTGTGTGTAAAGCTTGGCTCTTGCAAAATTTGCAAAATTCATATCACATGCATGTGAAGTTTTCTGGTTTTACAATACATTGTATCAAATAAAATAAATTTTGGCAACATGTGCTAGGATGTCTAAAATGCATATATGTGTAGATCAATGTTCACAATGTTAGATTTCCATAACAACCAACCTACATCTACCCAATATTTCAGAAGTGCATAGTGAGGCCGTGAAGGTATAAATGAGTCACAAGAGCAAGCTAGCCTGCAGTAGTGACCACGCACGCATGCTGTGCTGTCAGGAAGATGAGAGAGACACATGACCAACGCAGTGCAATGGCTCAGCCAATCAGCAATGAGGCAAGACCTGGTAAGCGCACAACAGAGAGGAGAGCTTGAGAGAGTCCAAGATATCATTAACTCTCTTCGTGCTGCGACTGCACAGTGATAGTAAAAAATGTCATTCTCTGAGTAATCAGGAGTGAGTGGTGGAGCGGCAGACATTCTCAGTGGGTTCTGTGCAACATGAATTATTCATGCTTGAGATCTCCACTTGTGCATTATACCTTGAGCAAAGTGCTGCATGCTGCTTAATTCAATCTGTGTACATGATATAAAACAGGCAAACTGCTGTGCAAAATGTGAGTCCAGTAAACCTGCTCACGAGGACTGCCTCCTGCAAGAGCACTGCCCCGCCTCATGAGGCCCCCCCCCCCCCCCCCCCCCCCTCCCCCCCCCCCCCCGGACTGATATATCACTTAAAATGGTAAGTGACCAGAATCTGTCGGGCCCGGACAAAATTCAGCCGTGTTCAATTATGTCAATGCACTTATTCAGGGCTGCTGAAAAATGCACTGCAGCATACCTTGTTTGTGCAAGCTTGCATCAGGGACATTGCAGCACCCTTTGATGGCTGAATTCTGGCAAGTAAACTTGGCACTGTTGCATTTAACTAGAGACTACATTTAGTCTCTGCATCATCAGCATAATATACAGAGATTTTGTTTTCTTTTGCATTTATGCAGACACCATCACACTCTGAGTTTGCGACAAGCAAGAAATCTTGTAACAGCATATTTTTCGATTTTAGCGCTTTTTTTGGTGACCCTGGACCTGATTCTCAACACTGGACTTAACATTACATATTTTGTTATTCCTGTTTGCGTTAGAAAAGTTGATGCCAATTTTGCTTTTTTTTTGGTGAAAACTGGGAATATTGATGGACTTTTGGAGATGACTAAGCATGCTAAAGTCAAAAGAACTTCCTGTAGACTAGTGGGTTGGTGTTGGGAGTTGACCTAAAAAATTATGACATAAAGCAAGTGGCCCTTGATTCGACAGGGTTCCATGAATAGACCACTCTTACAAATAAAAATTCACTGAAATTCATGAATTAAAAATGCCGCATATCAAGTGCGAAATTCAAACTATGCAACTACCTCCACATGTGTTCCGAAGAGCACAACAGTGGGCCACCTCGCCGGACCCCCAAAATCATTGTCCCAACCCTCCCTGTTCAACTCGCAAAAGCAGTTCAATGGGTAATTAAAGTTGCAGAGATATAGACTCGTTTCATTCCAAGTTTTGAAGTTACTATCTGGTAGTCCGTTTATTTGCGATGAATCTGTACAGCGTGTATACCTATAGGCATGATGGCAGCCGTTTATGAGATTTCAAAAACTCAAGCATGTATGCGATATTCATATTTTGCATTCCATCCATGCCAGAATTTGCGGTATCACCATGGTTTGTCAACGTGTTGTGTATGCGTTAAATCTCTCGCACAGCGTGTGGAGTACACATGGACTAGTGCGTACTCGGGCCGCTGTTGTTCCTGATCCATATTAATAACCTTCCCAATACTATTGAGTCTGGAATCAAGCTTTTTGCAGATGACACTAAACATTATGCTAGAAGCAACACCTTCGAAGATTCTCAGAAATTGCAACTTGATCTGAATAAGATGAAGAAATGGGCAGAGGAATGGCAGCTTAGATTCCATCCTGACAAGTGTATGGTGGTGAAGATAGGCAGGTCACCCTCCTAGTCAAGTCATGAATATTGCATGAAAAGTGGCAATGAAACTGTAACCCTGAAAGAATCTGAAGTGGAAAGAGACCTCGGAGTGCTTGTAGATTCTAAGCTCTCCTTCAAAGATCACATCTCCCAGGCTGTGTCCAAGTCCAATAAACTACTAGGGGTAATACGAAGAGCTTTCATAAACAATGATGAGGACACCTTCAAACTTCTGTAGGACTTGTGACGCCTGTCTTAGAGTATTGTCAAGAAGCATGGTCACCGTACAGGATTAGTGAACAGAGGAGACTTGAAAATGTCCCACGTACGGCCACAAAGATGGTACCAAGTTTGAAGATCATACCCTACAAAAGCCGGTTAAGACGCCTCAAATTACCAACACTTATCCATCGCAGAAGGAGAGGTGATATGACTGATGTTTACAAGTATCTCCATGGCTTAGAACACTGACACTGACCTGCTACACCTTATCAATGAAGACAGAACACGTGGTCACACTCTGAAACCAAAGAAGACATTCGCGCACCTTGATGTTAGAAAATTCTTCTTTTCAAATAGAGTGGTGGATTCGTGGAATAAGCTACCAGAAGAGGTAGTCAGTGCCCCATCTGTGAACTCCTTCAAAAACAGACCAGACAACTACTGGAAAGAATTACCATCTGTATATGACCCTGAAGGATACTAACAGATGTCTTGAATCCTCTCTCTCCACACACACACACCTTGCCATAGAACCACTCATAATTGAAATCTCGATTGATTCAAATGACCACCAATCGATCGATGAACAGGCCCAGACCTACTAGCATCGATGGATTAAAGTAAAGTAAGTAAAGTAAAGATATCGTGTGATGTACTATGTATACAGTTAAATGCCCACACGTGGCACGCGCACTAATATCACATAGGCAGGGCGAGCGCACAGGGCTGTACCTCACGAATGTCGAACTACGGTCACCCGGTGCCAAACAATAACCACAGGCTGTCGAACGATGGTCCCAGCACAAGCGTTCAGATTATGCACGCTATTTTGATTCCACAACGTAAGATGTCGAATCAAGGGCCACTTGCTTTATTTCCAGTTGCTGGTGCTGGGCTCGGTGATGAATGTTGTCTGCTGAACCGAGCTCCGCCGTCTGTGTTAGCGATTTATGTGCTTTTTCCCTATTGACTAACACTAGCCAGCAGGGATTATCATTTTCTTCATTTCAAATTCGGTGCTTGTGTAAGCGTTTGCCATGCGAGACCAGTATTCACTTTCATAAGAGATGCACGTTCTATGTGCAAAGCCTATGCTAATGCAATGGTCGCCAACGTAAAGAACATGAACACTACAGACATGGCCATAGAAATCTGAGCCTGGGAGCAAAATAAAGAAAATTGTGTTTTGAAGAAGGGGTGAAATTTGTGGCATTTTAATCCGTCTTCCTTGTCTAAAACTAAGCAGTTTTAGCTACATCTTTTTATACGTATTATTTGTATAATTATTTGACTTTAACTACGCGCCATCACTTTTTTCATCGTGTAATTCCCGCGGAGCTCGCGGTGCTGCGATTCCAACACCTACCTACAACCTAGTGCTGGTGAGCGATAATTTTGATCCGTATTGCCTCGTTAATCTGACCATCGGTGTCGGAGGTCAATTTAACTTAGTTATTTGGGGGCTAGCATTAGCACTAGCATATATAGCACTAGTAACGAACTTGAAATCACCCATTATTGACTGGATAAGATGTCTGTGTGCGCATGCTCTGGCCATCATTTCAGTGTAGCTCTCCCAGGTTCCTCTCGACCGAGTCACATTATTCATCAATTTGAACAGAAAGGGACTAACGTTAGATCTATCAGGAAGAGTATTGCCATTGGCGGTATAAAAATAAAAATAACAAACGTTCACGAACCATGTTGTTGTCAATACTTCAACTTCAAATCATACTTGCAGAATCAACAACAAGTACCGTAGTAGTATGGAACTTCGTCTAAACCAACCCATGTAATGAGTGGCATACCACAGGGCAGCATTCTTGGACCGGAGTTATTTCTCATTTACATTAATGATCTGCCTGATATCATTGGTGTGCCAACGACGACAGTTAAACTATTTGCCGATGACACCAAACTCTACTCTGTGGTAAACAACATCAGTGACCACACAGCCCTTCAAAGAGATCTTGAAAAGCTGAGCAAATGGGCAGACACATGGAAGTTACCTTTCAATGACAATGTAGTTCATTAATATGGGAAGAATAACCCATGCTTTGACTCCAGTCTTACATCTCAAGGTCCCTTCATCTCATCTTCTACCACTGAGAAGGATCTAGGCGTCATGTCCGACAATCAGCTGAAATTCTCAACTCATGTAGACAACATCACAGCAAGTTCAAATCGTAAGATGGGAATTATCAAACGGTCATTTCCTTCACTAGACGAACGATCATTCACTCAACTCTACAAATCTACAGTACGCCCATCACTTGAGTATTGCTCCCAGATATGGCACCCTTGCTTGAAAAGGGATACACAGAAGATAGAGAAAGTCCAAAGACAAGCAACCAAGCCAATACCCAACCTCAGAAATCTCACATATCCGGAGAGACTAGCAGAACTGAAATTACCTTCATTAAAGGACAAGTCCACCTTCATATACATAAGGGTTGAGAGAATGCAGCGATATTAGTAGAACATATCAGTGAAAGTTTGAGGAAAATTGGACAATCCTTTCAAAAGTTAAGAATATCTTAAGTATCTGCGCAGTCACTGCTGGAAGAGAAGACTACTACAGTGTACACTGTATGATGTCACATGCGTTCAACTATATAAGGAAAATAAAAAGAGAATTTCACAAAACTTTACTTTTTGAATAAAGTGCACATTTCTTTGAATTGCTACTGACGTGTGTTAGGGGTAATATTATTCCTCCCGCCTTCTGAAAGAGAGAAGTTGAGTGTTCTTTTGTTATGCGAGAAAAATGGAAATATGTTGAATTTTCTCTATTCTTTCTTTATATCGTTGTACTCATATGACATCACAAGCTATAGTAGTCTTCCCTTCCAGCAGTGACTGCGCAGATACTTAAAATATTCGTAACTTTTGAACGGATTGACCGATTTTGCTCAAACTCTCACTGATGTGTTCTACTAATATTGCTGCATTCACTCAACCCACATGTCCATGAAGGTGAACTTGTCCTTTAAGTTACCGCAGACACAGAACAGATCTTATCCAAACGTTCAAGATTATGAATGGGCTGGAAGACATTAGAGTCCAAGCAAGTTTTTTAATTTGAGAACTGACAACAGGACTACTGTAAAAGTGGATATTTTCGCGCGACTAATTTTTCACGCTTGGCTGGGCCGGGTCAGAAGAGTTTCGCGTGTTTTTAATTTGGCGGAATCAAGACGTCACGCACAGGAACGCATGGCAAGCAAAAATATTCACATGCTTTTATTTTCGCGCTAGTTTCTGGTTGCGTGAAATGAGAGAAAATTTCAACACTGCGAAAATTTCCACATTTAGAGTAGAGGGCCCAAGTTCAAGGTGACGAAGAACAGATGCAAAACTAAAAAACGGTCAAATGTCTTCTCACAGCTGATCATCACAGAATGGAATAATCTCCCAGATCATGTGGTAAGCAGTACATCACTCAACTCTTTCAAATCCAACTTGGAGAAAGCATGGAAGTCAAAAAAGGACAAATACAACCCTGAACAACAATTCTTATGCCCATGTTCTCACTAAAACCGCACAGCACAGAAAACAAAAGTTTGCTAGTTACCGTATATCGTATCCAGATGATGGAGCAGCAGAGGGGCAAATAAGTTTTGGATATTGAAGTAAACTTTAATGCCCACAACCATGTATGTTAACCAGGTATGTTCACTAATAGTAGTAGTAAGTCTTCAAATTGAAGGAATTTTTCCATTTTAAGTTGATATTTCAATATGTCCGCGATACTACCCTGTCATGAATGATCCTGAATCAGTGAATGCCACAGTGCGTAGTCTGCAGCCCCATTTTAGGCATTACGCTATGTGTATGGGGCTGCTGGTCGCAGTTAACTGCACGTTTAGAGATAGATTTAGAGATAGATAGAGATTTAAAATAGTAGTAATATTAGTAGTAATAACAGTAATAATTAGTAGTAATAGTAATAATTAATAGTAATAATAAAATTTTCATTAAAATAGTAGTAATCCGACTAGTCGGATCAGGCCGCTAGGTGCGGCAGTCTTGCATTGTGCGAACACGCCTGCGCCCGTGTTTTGATGGGCGCTCTGCATCGGTTGATTAAAACTCGATTTTTGAAAAAAAAAACCAGACAGGATTTTTTCTTCTTTTCATCATGGATAGTGGACATGTGTGTGTAACAAAAAATCACAGTGCAAAGTTGCGACAATTTATACGTCAGATGTGAGATGAATAACAGTGAATAGGGGGCCTCATGAGGCGTTCACCCCCCCCCCCCCCCCTCCCCCCGGGCCTCATGAGGCATGGGGGCGGTCCTCATGAGGCGGGGCAGTCCTCGTACCGTACGCGGGAGCGGTCCTCATGAGCGGGTTTCCCGGACTGATACAGAGCCCAGCCCCAGCCCGAAAACAAAGGCTGCCATTGCCAACGACAACTGGCAACGGGCATTGCTATGCCATAGACCACTTGAGTAAAATATCCCGTTTACGGCACTTTAAGCATTGTTAAGGGTTTTTCCAACTTGTAAACAAATCAGGCAAATTATTTTCAACCATTTCATATATCATAGACAAGATTATTCATTAACGCAATTGTTTTCATAAAAGAAATTTACCATTGACCAACGCAGTTTTCATGATTTACCAGGGCAAAACCCGGCACAATTTTCGCCGATAAGGGCGATATGCGACGTTGTATTTCTGCTTGCGGCACGATGTACAATCCCTATGCAATATGCGCGTGCTCCGCGATCTTTAGCTGAACGCCTTCACATGTCTCGCGAACATTGGGTAAACGCCAATTCCCATTGCGAAAGCATGTGAAAATAGCGGGCGCACATGCATTGGCCGCAAACAAGATCGCAATTCTGGCGGTGTTATTGATGTCTTTCTCATGTTTTTCTGAATTTTTTCGATGGTAACATCCACTTTCTGAACAAAAATGGCGGCCCACATCGGCTCGCGAAAGTTCTATTTTATGTGAGGATATGTTTTCAAAATCCATGCCGTCCTGTCTATCACCCGGAAACGTAATCCCTCCGTTTTCCAGTATCATCTCCACAATGTCCCTATACCTAAGGCACAGGAATACAAGTACCTGGGAGTGACAATCACTCATGACTTGAGCTGGAACAAACATTGCCAGAACATCAGACACAGAGCAAGCAAGACATTAGGGCTTCTCCGCAGAACATTATCACCATGCACCAAGGAAGTAAAGGCCAGAGCCTATACCGCACTTGTCCGGCCCCAACTAGAATATGCATCACAGGCCTGGAACCCACACACAGCTAACATTAGTTACAATGGTAAACTCTCTTGAGCAGGTGCAGAAAACTGCTGCTCGGTTTGTACATGGAGACTACAGGTATTCAACATCTTCCTCAACGCTGGTCTTGGCTCTTGGTTGGAATAGTCTCCACACACGACGCCTCCTTGCACAGTGCACCCTCTTTCATAAGATACACTACTGTCAACTTCTACGTTTACCACATGTGATTTTCCCAGCTACCTACATAGGAAAGCATGACCATATAAGCTCAAGTACATAATCCCAACCGCGACCATAGATGTGTTTACATTTTCCTTTTTTCCCCGAGCTGTTAGAACCTGGAACCATCTGCCAGGACCTGTAGGCTGTGGTCACAATTACCAACCCATTAACATTCAGAGAGGCTGCTCTTCCAGTCATCCGAGTGATGCAGCCTCTGTTGGGTCACACATGCTCTAACTCTAAGAAAAGATGCATGTTTTTTTACTAGCACTTAACTACACGCAGCGCTGTCGCGAAGCGACAGCGCTGCACCTCTATTCCTTCGCGGACGTTGTTATCGTTCACTGTTTCCTTCATGAATATCTTTATTAATCGTGGAAAACTAAAATATAAGGAATTATCGTAATCTATGACCATCATTCAATAACCGGTATGCGATTTTTTGTTTAATTACGTCTAAAACTTACCGAAATCTATGGCTGAAATCAGGTCTGTAAACGTCCTTACTGCTTCACTCCTCATCTGCGTGTTATATGAATGGCATTGACACTCTCGTATACTACAACGTAGGTAGTCGGGGCGGAAGTGATGAGATAGTCGGATGACCCCGACTAAAAAAGTTCAAATCATTGCCGGTGCAGCACGCGCGGATCTACTACAAGCTTTACGTAACACATGAAACGCACGGGCGCACGGGCGTACGTAAAAAGCAACCACTTCTGAATGCGCATGCGTGGTAGTTTGTTGCTTTTGTGAAGCTCTCGAAGGAAAAGATGCCACCGCACGATCTACTCCGAAAAATTCAACAATAAGGTCTGGATACCAACAAAACGCCGAATTCAACTCAACCATCAGGAAAATACGCTGTAGGTAAGTGTTGCAAATTATATTACTCTTAAAATCATACAAAATAAAAAGTATTTTATGTGATTTTGCCGTCAATAGTGACGGTCGTTTACAACGTTGAAACACTAACACATGTCAGACCCTGTGGTTGTGCGCAGCACAGTGTCTGGTCAGGCTAACTAGCACTATGCACCGTCACTTTTATTGTACATTACAGTGACATTTAAAATCATCCTGTTCACCATGTCACCTCTCACTGACGCACGACACGTCTACCATCCCGGGATAGTTTCAAGGAACTGCTGAAAGGGATTACTACTTCAAGGTTCAAGGTTCAAGAGTTCTAGTCTACGCCTTCGGGGAAAATATTTGTAGCTTACGCAAACATCAAGGTATGGGACTACGTCTTCACTTGCACTGTAGCCCACCGCCGCACTACGTGGGATACTCGCTGCTGTTTGTATTTGCCCCACAATTTTAAACGAACTAACGTTAGACAATGCGAAATTCTATGACATTCACGAAATACTCCTAACTAAACAAGAAATTCTGACGTAACATTTGCAGAGTTACCTACAGTATTTCCAGGACAGGTCCTTTGTTTTGCACAAGACTCCGTCGCGTCAATTCAAGTTATCGACTTTGAAAAAAAAAATTGTCGTGAACGTAAAGCGCCCCCAGCGAAACTTACTTAGGTCTATAGCCAATCAGAACAGAGCTTTCGGCAAAAAGGGAAATACCACCGTTGTTGTTGTTCATGTTCATCAACACTCGCCAGCGCACCCACAACATGCACAGTGCACCGTATTAATTATTATGGAGTATCACAGGTATTGTCCGTAATACTGTACTCGAGTGTAACCACTTTCAAGGTATAACTAATGACAATAACATTTAGTACTGCATATTCTCAGTACAGTGATGATACACATTAAAACAAATGTGGAAAAATTAATGCTGATAACATTCTCTTTGCAATGTGGTATGAAGCACGATTATGCCGTATGAAGCACTACATGCAGTAGTACCACCCTGTCCGTCTAAAAAAAAAAAAAAAAAAAAAAAAAAAAAAAAAACGCGTCCGGAAGCGTATTGATCCAGATCCAGACAGGTTATTGTTTTTATAATAGGCTGCTGAGTGCAGGTAATTTTAATGAGGGTTGGGGTGAGGATTCTAATGGAGATTTTTACTTAAAGGGACTGTACAGTACTGGTTGAGGTAAGGGATTCATGTTTTGAACATTTCTAAGTGAGATAATGAGAAACCTCTTATGAAATATGAAAGAGCATGTAATTTTAAAAAGTATTCAGCATTTATTTGATAAAAATTGGTTTTGAAATGGCTGAGATATCCAAAAAAGTGATAATAATAAAAGGTGACATGCCACAACTTTATTAGGATCTCTTTGTTTCACCTTGTTTTTGGATATCTCAGCCATTTCAAAACCGATTTTCATCAAATAAACTTTTGATACCCTTTAGAATTGCATGCTCTTTGACATCTTGTAGAGTGGTTTCTGAATATCTCGCAAAATGTTAAAAGCTAAATCTTCACCTCGACCAGAACTGTACACACCCTTTAAACAAAATGAAATGAATTTCCGAAGTTAAACAGACAAAGATAAACTCACATTCTCGCAAGATTTGCAAAGGACAATCATCCTATAGTCCAATTATATTGAATGATATGGTGTTGCTGTCAAACTTAATACATGGCGCCATTGTACCTGGATATTCATATTACTCTTTTTCGGAAATTTTTCATTTTTGCCACCTGAAATTTGCATTAGATCGCTGAATTTTAATCAAAAAAGTGTAAAAGTGCCCTCGTTTTGGAGAGAGAAGCCCCTTTCGGGGTCATCCCAGTAGACCGACACCCACGAGTCATACAGCCAACGAGTTCGACATCGAAAACAGGTCCATGAGTCATACAGCTCACGAATCACAGCCCATGAGTTCGACACTAGGCAAATAAAACCCATGAGTCCGACACTATTAAGGTGAAAACGGCCAACGAATTCGACAGATACAACACGCGCTTAATGTGTCGGTCTCGTGGGCCTTGTTAGCTTAGTGTCGAACTCATGGGCTGTATGACTCGTGAGCTGTATATCTCATGGGCTGTATGACTTGTGAGCTGTATGACTCTTGGGCTATATGACTCGTGGGTGTCGGTCTCGTGACGTGCACCCGCCCCTTTGCCACGGTCTCTTTCAGTAATTTACTGTGGACTTTTAAGTACATAGTAAAAAGAAGCAAGGGTGGAAACTATGTACAATATAGCATAAAAATGATGTAGCCGTTTGCCTTGTCCCTGTATATCTGTTTTTTCTTGTTTTTTTTTTATTTTAAACATGCAGAACAAGAGGCGACAGATCCTCCATTTAATTCATTGATATTGTCTATGAATTTCTTACTTTTTTTTGAATGAAAATTTGCAAATTTTCCACAAAATTGTGCACCAGATCGTCAAATTTCACTAAAGATGCAAAAGCTCCATTGTGTTCATTGCGTGGTGGTGGTGGTGGTGGGGGGGGGGGGGGGGGGGGGGGGGGCTCATCATTGATGGGATATAATTGCTAAGCATTTGCCTTGTTTGTTTTCATTGTTCCTCAAATGATTTCTTTAACACCGCAATGCAGACTATAGAATGTCTCTGTGAGTACTGTACTGCCTTCTCCTTCTGAAATTAAGCAAATTTTCAAGACAAAAAAGAAAAGTGTTTTGTATAGCTGAAATGGCCATTGAGAACACAGTTTATGATGGCTCCATGTCTAAACTTCTTTGTATGTAATTGTCAACTTGCGCAAAAAGTTGCATTGCCTTCATCCGGCATTAGCACATCTTTATTGAAGAAAAATGCCATCTTGACAGCCATTTTGAAAAATGGCTGCATTAACGATATGAGTGACTTTTTTCTTGAAAATTTGCAAAGGAACAATATCTAGAATTAATATTATCTAAATCTTTGATTTTGTCAACCTGTATACAAAATCATTTTGTCATCTTTTTAGAAAAAAAAAAACATCGACGACAGCCATTCTTAAATTTAAAGTTACCATAGCTAGCTCCTGAGGGCACAATTCACCGATGGCCTAAATAATCTCTTTATATTTTGACAAAGTTATCAACTTGTGTGCAAAACCCTGTTGGCTTTTCCTTTTTATGAATTAGCATTGTCTAAACATTTGAACTAATAATACATCTATGGTAGTCATTTTGAAAAATGGCTTCTATGGCCGATGAGGGCCCCTATAACGATGGCTTGATCATATTGTTTGATTCCTGTAATTTATGATTGTCAATTTATGTACACATCTTGTTGACTTTTCTTTCTGAAATTGCCATTTTTTAAAACAAAATAATTATAAGAATGGCAGCCATTCCAGAATATGGCGGCCAAGCCTGATGAGGGCACTTTTTTACAATAATCTAATACAAATATCAATTTCGACCACAATTTTCAAATTGTGTGCAAAATCTTATTGACTATTTCTTTGTGAAATCAGGAAACAAAAAAAAAAATGGAATCCATGGGGCCAGTTTGAAAAAAATGACTGCAGTGGTAAAAGGGCACTATCTACAATAATGTAATACATAGGCCCTAGATGTATTTCAAATGGAATTTTTAAATTGAGTGCAAGATTTTATCGATTTTCCTCCTGATAATAGAAAATTCTGAAAAAAAGGTTGGTATAAATTCATGGCAGCCATTTGTGAAAAATGGCCGCCATTGCCGTTGAGGGCGCAATTTGCAATTGCCAATTATCTAAATCTATTTGAATGTTATTTTCCATCGTTTGCAAACTATTTTTGATTCTCCCTTCTAAATTTTTTTAATTTTTACGAAAAATGGCTGCCATTCCCGTTGAGGGCGCAATTTGCGATGGGCTGCGATGGGCCAATATCTAGATTTATTTTAAATGTTATTTCCCACTCAGTTGCAAAATCTTAATATCTAAATTTATTTTTGATGTTATTTTCCACTCATTTGCAAAATCTTATAGATTTTCCCTTCTGAAATAGTAATTTTTATGAAAAACAGCATTTATGTCGGTCATTTTGAAAAATTGCTGCCATGGCCGTTAAGGGCGCAATATGCGATGGCCCACTATCTAAATCTATTTTGAATGTTATTTCCCACTCATTTGCAAAGTCTTATAGATTTTCTCAACTGAAATTTGTAATTTTTTAAGGAAAATGGCATTTTTGGCGGCCATTTTGAAAAAATGGCTGCCATTGGCGCTGAGGGCGCTAATTACGAGGGCTCAATATCTGAATTTATTTCAAATGTTATTGTCAACGTGTGTACGAAATTTGGTGCTTTTATCATAAAATGCACAATTCCTCTCATTTTCAGGCTATGCCGCTCCACTAAGGCTGCTGAGTGCAGGTGATTTTGATAGGGGTTGGGGTGAGGATTGTAATGGAGATAGAATTTTTACTTAAACAAAAGGAAATGAATTTCCGAAGTTAAACAGACAAAGATAAACTTACATTCTCGCAAGATTTACAAAGGACAATCATCCTTTATTTTTCAAAGATAAAGCAGCCAATAACCTCTCTCCTCTCCCTCTCTTTTCTTTTTGGCCCCCGCGAGGGAGCTCCTCTCTCTGGAGTACCGTTGCGAGTTTTGGGAATTTTATAAGTGTCACTTTTTTTTTTCTTTTTTGTGGAATACCACCTATGAAAAAAAGGAAAAAATAGATATATGGTTTCTATTTTCCTCACCGTCGCTCTCACTATTGCCGATCTTGAAATCTAGAACAGTAAGTTTGTCAGAAAAGGAAATCTGGCGTGATGCCATTACGAAATATCCGCAACAACTTTGACGGTTTCCTCTGGTGTACTAATTGACATCCGCCTTGCTTTCTCATACTCACTAGTGTGGTCATCAGCATTTGTTTGTTTGATTGTTTGCTTTTCTCAGACCAAGCTGCCCTTGCAAACGGAGTTTTTGCGATAGTTCTACCTCTGTGACAAGTGCTCAAACCGAAATTTTGATAACGGGCTTCCAAAGAGAAAAAAAAATCACCAACAATATTGAATCATAGGACCAGAATAATGTCGGGATATTGAACAGAAATGGAATATAGGAAGAAAATATGAGGACATTTATAAAGCGCGTACTAGTATATTTTGTGTGCGTGTGCATGTGTGTGTTTAGCAGCACAAGAAAGAAGAATACAGCTGCCTTTTGTTGTTATTGTTGTTGTTATTATTGATTTCATTGTCAACGTGGACCTGATATTGAATGAAATCGAAATAAAGAATATCGTAAAACAAAATAGTGTGTGTGTTTGTGTGTGTATATTTTCGTCGATACACGTCAGCATTACTTTGTGGCAAATTTGTGGCAGAAAGGGATAGATAGGTTTGAGATGGCAGATCTTCGAAATATAGAGCGGAGAGATGTTCATTTTGGTGTTATAGGAAGGGATCCAAAAGTAAATTTTTATGATGCAATAATTTTCATTTTGAAATATATCATTTTTAGATCTAGGTCGGAGGGAAAAATTCCTACTTTTGAGGAAATTTGTAAAAGAATAATAAGTTTTCGGGATGAAGAAAAAGAAATTGCTTTAAAAAGAAATAAGTTGGGATTACATTTGCTGAAATAGGAAAATGTTTCTAAAACAAGAGCTTAAGTATTGTTTTGTTTTGTTTTTCTTTTTTAGTACAGTGTAGATATCAGTTGTGAAGGCAATATAATGTGTTATTGGCCGCGTGCGGGGAGGGGTAAGTTTTTGTTTGGCATAAAGGTTATAGGATTTTATCAGCAGTTAGGAGTTTGATGAGTTTTGTTTGATGAATTTGAATGTGAATTTGGAGCGTTATTTGGGTGCGGGCGGACGATGCTTTTCTACATACGTTTCCATTACACGCTTGCATGTTTTACGTATCAATCAACATTTGGAAGTCGTTTTCATTAGGAAGGAAGTTGGTATCGCTTCGGGTGTGTTTGTGTGTGGGGTGTACGTGTGTATGTGTGTTGGTGTTTGGTGTGTATGTGTGTGGTGGTTGTGGGTGTATGTGTTTGGTGGTTGTGGGTGTGGGTGTAGGGTAGGTTTTAGTGAATCGGGGTTGGTGGGGATGGGGATTTGATTTTCAATGAAATTATTTCATTCTAGCTTTGTGTAACGTATTTTTGTCGCTTTTTTATATGTATATACCCTTGTGAGAGTGAGTAACATGATTCAGTATAGTCAAAGAATATAATGTTTTTTTTGTACATGTCAATACTTTCTCGTGAAGAAATGGTCAGTAGGATTGATTTATAATCGAGTTGTTATGTTGAAGAGAGATGATTCGCAGTATAAGTTGATAAATGGATTTGTGTTTTGAATGGCATTTGTACCGTTTATGTTCATGGTACACCCAGAATGGGTTGATTTATGAATGATTTGAATGAAATCAATAAAATATAATTGAAAAAAATACTGATTACGTTAGCTATAAGGATAACTGTTTTTTTTTTAATGGGCTTTATTCTTAGATATAATATACCGTATCCGTGCACTTACCCCCTGGGCAACCACCCTCCGGATAACTACCAAAAGGATAATTACCCCCAGGGCTATTCCCCTCTAGGGTAACTACCCCTCCCCCCGATAACTACCCTCCTAGGGCAATTACCCTCCAGGGAAATTACCCCCTAGGGCAACTACCCCCCGGATAACTACCCATCGGGTAACTACCCCCGGGATAACTACCACCCGGATAACTACCGCCCATATAACTACCCCCTAGATAACTACCCCGCGGATATCTACCCCTGGATAATTACCACCCGGATAACTACCACCCAGATAACTATCACCTGGAAAACTACTACCCAGATAAACTACCACCCGGATGAGTACCCCCTGGATAACTACCACCCGGAAAACTACCCCTGTATATACCGCCTGGATAACTACCCCCCCCCCCCCCGATAACTACCCCCGGATAACTACCCCCGGATAACTTCCACCTGGATAACTCCCCCCATAACTACCCCTGGATAACTACCACCCGGATAACTACCCCCACCCCCGAAAAATATCCCCATCATTCGGTTCATTTCCTTTTCCCCTTAATTCCTTCTCTATTTTCTGTTCCCAAATACAATTATTCGACACGAAGTCTACGTTCACCATCAGAAGTGTTGTTACTCCAAAAATCCAGAGGAAAACATGAATGGGGTGATCGTGTTTTCTCCGTTATAGGACCAAAATTGTGGAATCAGCTACCTATTCAGATAGGGCAACTGTCATTTTAAAAAATAGGGTACATGCAGGTAATATGAGACTGCAGGTAATATGGCACGCGTGACTTAAAAACCCTTATTACTCCACCTGAACCACTTCCAAAATGCATATAGCGCCATCTGTAGTTTTATATCATCACTGTGCTTAGTTCTTGATGATTTTCCTGCTCGCTGACTGAAAGTTTGGTGAGAATATCACCAAATACTGAAAAGATATGTAAAAATTACAGTATTTTTTAGCCTTGATATAAGATTTGACATTTCACCAATTACACTGGTGTAAGTAAAGTTATTGTGTGTGAAATCAATTCTTTGCATTTTACGTAAGCTCATTGAATGGTTTAACCAAAGAAAGTGTGTTTTGGTCTATGTACTGTACTAAATATGTGTTATATGGCTTCAAAGGGGACCAACAAGACCCAACAAGCTGCAGGTAATATGAGACGTCAATATGGCGGACAGGTTTTATTGACATCTCTGACTTCAAGTGACTTGCCTAATTAGATAGAAGCCAACATCAAAATACCTCATTTTCTTTTCTGACAGTTTTTTATATTCAAAGTATATAAAAAATGTATCACAAAGTACAACACACAGCTATATGAACATGTATGTAAATCAATATTTGTGTACTTTAGATAGGGTGCTTCCAAATTAATGCCATAATTAATTTGATGTGCTATAATCTTCAGTTTAAGTGGTTTTTTTTATATGTGTTAGATACTGTACACGATTACTTCAAACATTTGAATTCACAATTTTCATGGTTTTAAACATAAAAGACTGGGGTCTCAACGTTTTGTGTGATATTTCCGCGGTTTTTATTATTTTTTATCAATTTTCTTTTTGCAACTGAGCTAGGCCAGGCCTAGCTCAGTTGCAAAAAAAAAGGAAAAAGAATGATAAAATATAATAAAATGCCCATCAGGATTATCTTTTTTTCTTTGAAATTTTGTGCAACATTTGATACCTATTTTGTAAAAATAAAAGTAAAAGACCTTTACGTAATAATCTCATGTCGGTAATGAAATCTCATGACGGCGTCAAATTTGAGAATTTCTGAGATTTGTGTACAAACACACGGAAAATGGCGTTTCATGCTTAAAATCAATTTTTGGCTTAAAATTGTGTTATTTGTCTCAGTTATAGATAATAGTCATATGATATCTATTAAAATTACATAGTCAAACAACACCAATAGAAAAAAACTCATGAATTTAAGACATAAGATTGTCGTTTTAACATTGACACAATGTCTACCATGCACAGTCTCATATTACCTGCACATGCAGGTAATATGAGACTTCTGCGATGATGTCATAATTTGCATATTAACTGTCAACAAAAATATTTGATTGGTGCAAATGCTATATAAAAGGAAGGATGAATAGTTGCTAATTCCCAAAAACAAAGTTTGATGGGTTTCTCTGTATGCATCTTCATGCCATTTATGCAAATGAACTTAATAGTCTCATATTACCTGCATGTACCCTATTTAAATCCAAACTTAAAACCTATCTGTGAAGAAAAAAAGGGGTAGTTTTCCAGGGGTAGTCATCCTGGGGGTAGCTATCCGTGGGGTAGTTGTCCTAGGGGGTAATTGCCCTGGAGGGTATTATTACCCTATGGGGTAGTTGTCCGGCGGGTAGTTGCCCTAGGGGGGGAATAGTCCTGGGGGGTAATTATCCTTGTGGTAGTTATCCGGAGGGTGGTTTTCCATGGGGTAGTGTTCCTAGACCCGTAATATACAAATGTACGTCCATTTTTCTTCGGTAATTGCTGTACTATTCCCATTCTATTTGTTGTATAATGGAAACATGAAAATGTATATTTCAGTTGTTATCTTTGACGGAATCTCTTCTTTCTTCTCTCCTCTTCCTTTCCTGTCTCTTGTTCTTCGTAGACTTGTTTTGTTACCGTCTTCTCTCCTCTCTCGGTACTGTCACGCGTCTTACAGTGTATACGTGTGGGTAATCGAATGTGTGTACGAACGTGTTGTCCTTGTCATATTTTCCCGGTACACGTGGTTGAGTGAGCAGTGTCCGGGCACTAGCATTGGTATTCTATATTTTTTCCAAACCGGTGTATCTCAAAATAATTACATGTATATTGTTATAGAATAGTATATAATTTACTCATTATTTGTCTAGCGATCCACGTCCGACAAGCTATGCTTTTTAGTGGATCACTATTTTCCATAATCGAATTTATTTTCCGCTCGCCCACGAAGTATTTATACAGTGTTTTCCTAAATATTGTACATGTTATATGTTGTTCTATAATATGTCTCGTATATATATTACATGAATCTTATGCAAACGTTTGAACAATATTTCATCACATGTATACTTTGTACTATGTTTTTTGATTTTCGATGATTGGAAATAAACTATGATTGAATTGAATTGAATTGAATTATTCTTTTAAGTTTCCACAATAATACCAAAGTGAATTGATGTTTCTTGTATTAATTGAATTAAAGTGAATAGATATCATTTAAAAAATTAAAGATCCTCACCTTGGTGTACACTCACCTCGCTGATGTCATTATGTTACATTTATCAGTGAAAATTCAATTTAACCGTGATTACCATATATGATTCACTAATTGTTTAGTCGACGCTAACTAAATCATATGACAGAGTGCATGTAAAGATTAACTCATCGTAGAACGTGGACACTCAAATTTCATTGAAACGTAAATAGTTCCAGAGAAGTGCGAGATTGCATTTGGTCGAAATAATTATGAACAGAATAGAGTGAGAAGAAAATTTGTCGAAGCTCATCTAAACAGGAACTTGATCATTTTCATTACTGTGACTGTAAGAACAGCTGATATTCAGGAGATATTACTGTCGATTTTGATTATATTTGATGCTATTACGTTGGTGAAGTGATGTCTATATCATCCATCACTCTGGGAGGCTAACCAGCCCACGTTTCCCGTCATCACGAGGAGATAGACGCACTCCAAACAATAATCGACTCCAGTGTTTCCGAACCTACGTCATGATCACCTGACAACTATATGTCATATCCTCACGTTCTAGAAGTAGGTCTGAAGCAGGAAATGGGGGATATGCTTAACAACAAAATTTTAATGAATACTAACATAATTTCGATCATCATAATACATGGCCAAATGTGATTCTTAGAAAAGAAGTTTTCAGTTCATTTCATATAAAATATATATTCAGGATGTAACAATTTGCATGAACTGAGAAGACAAGCCATGGTTTCACCATCTTATCTAAGTTGTTATTGATCTTCAGTAATATCACAAACATATCCCTAACCCAAATTCAAATCGTCACATCAGACTAAACCTAAACCCTGTCACAACTCTAAGTCCTTTGAGAAAATAAGACCGGAGCAATTGTCGTAGGAGCAATGTCGCGTCACCGGGAGTAGCACACACCAAGTACATTTGTACTCGAACATCCATTGCCCTCAAAGACAGGAACTCATTCAACTTCAGCCCTTCTGCATGGCCAGCTAGTTATTAATCCCAAACTATGTACAAAAATGTGACAGACTTCTATTTGATTTCTGCATGTCTTGTAACCATGACGCAAAATGCACCCCACAAACTTATTGCAGAAAAAAGGAAGAGGAAAAAAAAAGATTAATTAGGAAAAACCCTTACCTACGGGTAGAAACCCGTGGTTAAAGAAAGGTTTCAACCAAGATCTTTCGCCCCATTCTTTGCCCTCCTCTACTCCTGGACCCTTACCATCATCATTAGGACAGATCCATGGGTCGCCCCTTTCTTACTGGCAGTACTCCGTCACAGCCAGCACACGCTGTATCAAGTTTTGAATGCCAAGTGTTTGATAATTATGATGACCATCTTATATTCACGAATTAATCCTTTGTGTGCTTTGAGTGCCGATTCGCAAAGGAGATCTCGTAGCGTTGAACACACTGTCCAAAGTCCCTGGCGCCAAAAGGGATAAGAATCACTGGATACAGTTTTCTGATACGAGAAATCCACGGTTTACTGTCGATGCTTAAAAAAAAATAAAAAAAAAAAATAAAAAAAAAAAAAAAACTTTCATAGCGCGTGAACCTCCTCCACCCTTTCCAAGACAATGATGTGCACGTTAACCTCGATCTAATCTTAATAATGGTCTCACAGTGTAGACATATCTACTGCTCCATCGTAAACGGCACGATGCATCACAACTTTTTAAACGAGTTTTTTTTTTTATATTACTTAGAAGTTGAAATCAAATATGATTAAAATGATCATTGAAAGCGTGCACGAGTGTCTTTAGGGAAGTGATACGACATTTGCCCCTACTACAAATATTGCTCTGGTCTTATTTCATTGAAGGAGTTAGGGTTAGGATTAGGATTAAAGTGTGACTGGGTTTTTGTTTGATGTGAGGATTAGAATTAGGGTTGGGGCTATGTTTGTGGGTAGGTTCTACATTTGGCTTAGCTTGCAGATATTTCATGGGAGCAATTATCGAAGGAGAAAATACCATTGAACCATTTAGAGAAAAAAATAAAACTTTAGGTAACATAAGATCAAAGCCAATCCAAACGGGTGTCAATGATTTTTTTTTTCTTTCTGTACGACTTATCTTTTTTGTTTTTGTTTGTTTGTTTGTTTTTCTTTGCATGTTTGAAATGACTTCACCTGGACCCAAAAAAAGGTAAGATAGCTAGATGTTATTATTAAGTACAATACAAACCACCAAAGTAACAATCGATCTTGACAGCTCATAAGGGGCTGCTACGGGCTAATGAGGTCAAGGGTCGACAGTAATTATTACTGTAATTATTACATCGTTAGAGATTCTTTTTAAATCACGTTACAATAAAAAAAAGTTTTTGTTTGTTTGATTATTCTAACATATCAGTTTTCTTTTGAAATTAAGAATTCCTAAACACTATATGCAATCGAATATGTGCGCCAGATCGTTGAATTTCAGTGCTTGAAATGCAAAAGTTCCCTCACTTGGGAGGAGGACCAGCCCCTCCCAATGCTCTCCTTCGCTTGCCACCAAGCGATCTCAATGTTCAATCTCATCCAGATTGAGCATATTCTTGCCCCTATACCTCTTCCGGAGAAAAAACAAAACAAAACAAAACAAAAACAAAATAAAACAAAACAAAGCAAAAAACAAAACAAACACACAATCAAAACCATACACAAAAAACTCCTGCGTACTGCCATGCCCTTCCGAAGGCCTACCTATACGACCTAGCTCGGTCGTTTCACTCCTTCAGCAAGGTCCACTATTTCCAATATTACAACATCCCAATAAAATCATAGTTGCGGGCCCGACTTATTACCATATTATGGATACGGGTAATGTGTTTATGCAAAGAACAATAATTCATCTGATAGAGCAAGTGTCATTGCTCATAGGCTAGGATTCCTGTTAGAAAGACCAATCTTTGAGAAGCAATGTCATTCTCGTTCCCGAACCATGTAGCATAGGGGCTGTGATTTCCTGCTGTGCCATAGACACGTTGCATTGACGTTCACATAATTATGTGAGCATGGCTCACTTTCACTTTGCCCGCGGGGCAGACTACACAACAATCAGAAAGCCGTCGCGTTTCATTCGTTTGATTTTCATCATTTGTAATGAAAAAGTAGTCTCGAACCCGGTCATTCAGGCTTAGTCCTGTGTAAAGAGGGTTATCACCGTGTTTGACAGCTTTACAGAGAAATTCCCGATAGTGTTTCGCTCATATACGAGTAAAAGAAAACGGAGGATAACAATGAAAGTTTCAGCACAATCGAGCAGGAAGTAAAGGACGACATGGATTTTCAAGTCTTCCATGTTTGCTCGAAATAGCGGTATCAGTCACAATCTTTATGCACATCATAACATCATAACTAGTTTGAAATAGTTAACTATCATTAGGTTTCTACTTTTCTCCCTGATTTTTTTTTCTTTTGATATCATGTCTAATGTTAAAAATAATGAATAATCGTTGCTTCTTTACGGCGATGTAGGGAAACTTGTCATTCAGATAGGGACGGCTCGAAGAAAGAATTTATTTACGTGAATGAATACGCAGTACCCGCTGCATGCTATTAATGGACCAAATCTAACAGCGGGTGTCAAGCGGAAGCCCAATGATCCAGTTAATACGACGCCAACGATCAGGAGATCGTAGGTTCGAATCCAGCCCGAGCATTGTTATACGCCCAGACTATATATATATATATATGTACATAATATATATATATATATATATATATATATATATATATATATATATATATATATATATATGTATATATATATATTATCGTGGCTACTGCTTAAACACTATATAAGTCGATAATAGGGCAATTCGTCCATGACTTGCAACAGATTAATCTCGTATTTGGGAATGATAACGGCAGAGCTGATCCTGTAGAGACTACGCATGGTCACCCTAACCGGATCATTGCAATATATTGTTTTTCGCCTCTTCAGTTTTATTATCAGTAATATTTTTTGCTATCATCATTATCATACATCAAAACGATTACTTGGTCCTGCGTCATTCACCAAGACTATACTTCAAGATAAAATACGACGTGTGACACTTAGAATCCATCATTTCACACGTCCTCCAGCAGAACATAATCTTTGCGAGATATTAGAGTCTGTGATGGCAATCTCATCTCCAACCTTGTACGTCATGAAAGCTGACATTCAGTTATTAGAATTCTAAATACATTGCCGTACATTGCGTAAATTTGCCCCTGTCTACCTTCAAAATACTCTTCATCTTCACCAACCACCACGTAATCTCCGTTCATCAAACTCGCTAACATTACAGGTACCTCGAATCAAGCATAATTGGGGGGATCGGGCTTTTTCATATATGGGCCCAAAACTATGGAATGGCCTACCAAAATCTCTTAGAGAAGCATCTTCCATTGATAGTTTCAAAAAGAATCTCAAGACATATATTTTTAATTTGAATTGAAGATATTGTATACCTGTATGTATAGTATGTGTACGTGTATAGGACTATTGTTTGTTGGTTTATTGTCTTATTATTTTCTGTGATACTGTTGTAACGTGACACAAAATGTACTCTGTTCTATAGCGCCTTGAGTATCTTTTTTAGGTAGAAATGTGCGCTTTATAAGAGTCTCACTATTATTATTATTATTATTATTATTAAATACTTCCAGAAACAGGGAAAACGACGGATCTAATTGTATTTTGAATAATATGTGTTATTCAAATGATAGCGTGAACACGATCCGTATTAGAAACCGTGTGCTTCTGTGTGAACTTCTGTAAAAGTTATACCCGAGTTCATTTTTTGCCTGATTTGATGGTATGCAAAACGGAAGGATGAAAAGAAAAATCCTGTCTAGCACCGTCAGACTAATCCGTGACGTGTAGGAAAGAGCGTTGAGTAGACGAGACTGTATAGGTCATGTCTGGGACCAATCAGATCTGTTTTAATTGATGACGTGAATGCCCATAACTTTCATTCTCTGCTGGTAGGCAAAGTATAAAGAGAGTATGACATCTGAGTTAAACTCAGTGACTGTGCATCGGTCGAAGTGTAGGAGTGAAAGTCTTTCCTGACACGTTTTGTCGTTGTCTGCCCTGTAATCTAACAGAACTTCGCCAAGTAGTATAACACTAAAGTCTTGTGTTCTGTGACAAGTGACAGCTATTCTTCCAGGAGAACAGGTACGTTAAAAAACTGTATTCATAGTCTTCCTCAGGGGAGTATTTCAATATAAATTTTCATGTTGAAATTCGTTAGAGTGCATGTACACGATCAATTTCATCAGAATTTTTCTGGCGGCTTTTTGGTGTTTCCCACTCGTCTGTCTTAATGTGTGTTTTTGTTTTATTTAAATACTTCAGTTCTGTTTAGCTAATTCATTTTTGTGATCTTTACATTCATTTTAAAACAAGTTAATTTCACGTTGAAACCCATATCATTGTCCATTTTCGCCACGTTTAATACAAAAGGAAACCTTATAGAATTGCGTTTCTATTGTAGTTTCTTTTAAGCAAGGATGTCTTCAAATGAAAAGGCTGTTTTCAATTGATTCATCCACATTTTTACCATTACTCACAGAAGTTAGAATTCCTCTTCCACAGATCATTTCTTTTCTGTTTTACTTTCATGTTTCCTCGTTCTTTCGGTGCTGTCATGAGCTTTCACGGTACTTGAGTTACATCGCTGGTGTAACGAGATTCTTGAGCAAATTAATGACGCCACTTATTTTTTTTTCTTTCATACAAAATTTAAGCAGAAGATTAACTTGAGAATTAAAATAGGATGAAAATACTTCTCTTGGTACGTACGACAATATTCATTCATTATTCTGAGGAAGGGCCTATATACTGCATTCATTGTGCGGCTTCTTAGGCACGAGACCCTTTTGATCTCTTTTCAATTAAACATTGTTACTATGTTGTGCGAAAATTATATTCCGATAATTGATTAGCTTGTATGGAAGGGTCATTGAGAAGACTCTCACTTTTTCTAAATCGTTATTCATGTCAAAGTCATTAATACCATGATAATTGTAAGTGTTACAGTCATTTGGAAAAAAGAGTAAATACCAACCAAAATCTCATGAATGAGACAGACGTACATCATAGTGCATTCACCCCATTACATTACTCAGATCACATCTGTCCTGACTAGCCTGTAACGTATTGTCCTTTATATTGAATGTTAAGTCGTATCAATTTATCGAATAAAGTCCCAATCTTTTCAGGGAGCCCGAAAAAGATTACAATGTATAATACAATTATCTTCCTCTTCTAATTTACAGATTTTCATCACAATGCCGTCAGTAAGGGTCTGTCTTTTAGTCTTCCTTACAACCTTCGTCATCGACAGGTATGACTCGATTAAAAGCTATCGTTCTTTGAGACGGAAGTACAGAATAATTTGCTTCCCAATTCTTTCCCGTCGTACTCATGTTAATTAGTGTAAAGATAAACAGACTACGTGCTGACAAATATTTTTCAAATAATATCTACACTTTTGAGTACGTAGCAGTAAAATATCAAATATTTTCCTACTAGACCATCATTATAAAGTGAACGGGCAAATAAATTGACAGTCCCGTCAAGCTAAGGGTAACATTCTACGCAAGTTGGCTACTATGAACAGACTTAGTCACACCTAACTCGGTCGAAGCAAAGAGGTTCAACATCCACTATCTGACTATTGGGTGTCGAAGTTTTTCCACTTCTTCCCCTTCTCCCTTTATTTGCGCAATATATGCATGTTGTTGCCAGCGCGTGTATACATTCACGATAACCCCCCCCCCCCCCAAAAAAAAAAAAAACACTCAAAAACAACCCACCCTGTAATATCACCTGTATTGATCGCACTGTTAAAGTGGAAAATCAGATCCAAGTCAGGCAAAACTATGAAGTTATTTCACGTTCAGGTTTGACGTGTATCAGCGAAAACAAGTAGTATCCGTAGCAGGTACATTTGAAAAGTGGACATCGTTTGTATGGCTGTATTGTAACAAAATAATTATGTTTCTTTGTTTGAGCTTTAAAGGAGTTCATAGATGAGAATGATGAATCTGGTCCCGGCCGTGGTTTCTTATAGATCTGTGCACCATGGGGATTTTTGGATTAAGGAGATGAAAGCCTGGAGTGTCGCATGGGATATCAATGTAGGCTTACATTTACTGTAAATTGAACGTGAAAAAAGTTTGGAAAAGATTTTGGTAGCAAGTGCGCGCAAAATTTGTACATGAATAATAGAGCTGTGTCAAAGTTATTGATGTCAATTATTTAAAGAACATTTAACCTTTTGAATATGGAGTTGTATGCACCAAGTAATGACATTTTGAGCATACCCGCATTGCTTTCGTTTGAAAACCCCATTTTTTTTCTATCTGCCATTTCCCCAAACAGTGTTGCATTAATTCAGGAAAAGAAGAATAAGCATTGTATAGTAGCATCGGTCGAGATTTTGTCAATATCAAGTTTCCTAATATTTATATAAAATATCAACATTTTTAGAAGAACATTTTTATATCATATATATGATTATTTCAAGTAAGATTAAAAATAAGATATCTAGAGACGGTACACCATTTACCAAGCTATTGAGGCTGCGAACATCACGAGCTAGGTCAAATTCTACATTTTGGTGAATATCCAATTGCAAATCATCATGATCATTTTATGCTATTTGTCAGATACGAATCAAACAATTAATGCTGAATCTATTTGAATTTTCTATACTAGCTGGGTTCAATTCGTTCCCCAAGAATAGTCAACAAATCTGAAAAAGGCATCTGGATGAAAACCACGCCACAAAACTTTCGCGTTCTTTCTGTGATGGTGCGTCAACAAGACATCATTTATATAACGAAAAATCCTTTAACATCTCAAAAGACCATTCTTCTTTTGATTTCATCAATGCATGTATTTAAAAGGACTTGTTTCCTGAAAATACATGCATAAGATAGGTATCGGATACTACCATTATGAGTACAGCGTGTATCTTCATCCGAATAAGTTTTTGTTCTTTGCTGTTATCAGGTCTGCTGCCCTCAGTTGCCCATGTTGGTGGCCAGAATATGACGAGGAAACATTCTGCGAGTATAAAGGAGATCCGGAATGCCCACAAGGCTCCCAGGTCACATATGACGTATGCGGCTGTTGTAAAGTTTGCACTCCGGTAAGGACCAGCGCACTTATTTGCAACAAGACCTCTCTGTTTGCAACGATTCACACATGCGATAGACACGACGAATCACTTTCATGTTGAATGATGCATGCGTTTCATAGTAACGTGTTTCATATTATGGTTTTCAAAAGAAGCAATTTAGCAGGTCGATTTAAAAACCTCTACCCCACCAACCCCTCCCCCCCCCCCAACAACAACAACAACAACAACAACAGTATTTTGTCCGCGGTAGCTGTTAAAAATTCAAAGATAATACCGTCTATTAACGAAAATATGTGATAGTAATTTGAAAATCGTTTTGAAAGTAATTTGACAAAACGAGCAGGCTGGTCGACGGGCTTTTTTGTTTTCGTAGGCAAGCGAGAAGCTGAAACTCCTTGATCTGATTCTGACGTCCACCGGTACGCACTTACCTTACTCGATGGGGTACATGTACCGTATTCTCTAATTCGTTCATTTAAAAAAGCATCAAAATTCTGGCGCGGCGTCGAGATTGGTCTTGTCAGCAACATGTTGACGAGGGTCTTTGGTGCGGACAGTTGGTTGCCGACTCGCTCGGTACAGCAGAGTTCGCTATCCAGCTGTTGGATCTTCCAAGGGTTAAGTTTAAACTTTTTTGAACTTTGAACTGAGAAGTTTGAAGTTTGAAATTCGACTCACCTCCGTGAATGTTCCTAATGATCCTCGGCCCCATTTTATCGAAACTTATAATCAATTGCAAGTCCCGGAAATCAATGATTTAACCCTCCCAAATCATTCACAAGTCCATAAATCAATGATGATAACTTACAATCTACTCTATATATTCGTTTTATCAAGAGACCTACAGAGACGAATTCATGACGTAAAATTTATTTATTAGTTTTGTGACGTAGGCCCTATATATCACGTCATATTAGCAACGTATTTATATCGTCAAATTTACGTCAGTTTCGTGACGTATTTATCACGTCATATAGATAACGACGAATTCATGACGTTAAATTTACGTCAGTTTTGTGACGTATTTATCACGTAATTTAGCGACGTATCTATGACGTAAATTTCACGTCAGTTTTGGGAAGTATTTATCACGTCATATTAGTGACGTATTTATGACGTAAAATTCACGTCAGTTTTATGACGCGTTCATCACGCCACATTAGCGACGCATCTGTGACGTAAATTTCACGTGTTTTGCGACGATTTATTACGTCATATTAGCGACGTATTTATGACGTTAGTTCACGTCAGTTTTGTGACGTATTTATCACGTCATATAGCTAGGTATCTATGACGTAATATTTCCGTCAGTTTTGCGACGTATTACGTCATTTATTAGTAACTATAATGAGGGATAACAAGTCTTACCAGACATTGCAACACGTAACACATTGCAACACAATATGTAATGCAATACAGACCGGATTATCAATATAACATTGTTTGCACATGCTAGGACAACCAGAAACCATATCGTATACATTGCAACAACTGAAATGTGCAAAGTGGATTTGTTGAACTGAAATGTATTAAGCATGCATAGGGGTAACAAAAATTGCTCACAGGAAAACATTACTAATTTATCATTATCATGATAAATTACACGGCCAATTATGATTTCTCTGTGACATCACATTTTATTTCCTCTAAAGCTGGATTACCACATTATATGCAAGGCTTTAATATTTACACTTTTACACAATATGACAAGCATTTTTCACAATTCTCTCGATAAATTGCAACTGATTGACAAATTGCCCTACATCGACGTAATAAACACTGAGTTGATCAGTGTTTAAGTAGTAGCCATAATAAAAAAAAAAAATCATGGGCGTACATAGTCGAGCACGATTCGAACCTACGACCTCCTGATCTCCGGACAGGCATCATTTCCACTAGACCACCGAGTTTCCGCCCGACAGCAAGTGTTGGTTCTACATCCAGCGGGCACTGCGTAATTATTCAAATTCATGAAATTCTTCCGTCGAGATGTTTTCATTGCAACTGATTGACAAATTGATTGATAAACCACTGATATAGTGACTTTGGAACATTTCGAAACACACCAAGTGGAGGCAAATGATTTGCGTTTTAGTCTGTGCAAAATTTACGGAGGTTGCATAGTTTTACTAACAGTCTCCAAGAAATATGCATTGTTTATTTCAAATTCCGAGCAAGCCATTTTGGCAAGATTCCCACCAGCCGCAGCTTCAGCTCCACGCTAGCTGAGCAGCACACTCAAACAACGATTAATCGCACTGCATTTATAATACGCAGTCAGTGCAGCTGAGCGCGGACAAGTGGTTGTCAATACCCGTCATCAGGATGACTCTAACGCCTATTGACACGTGTATCTGGGCCTTCAGGCAAAATAAAAGTCTGGTCCAGCGATACACAGTTCTCAGCCGATCATGAAATAGACACCATATCGCCATTTTGTAGTAGACCTGTGTGTTATTTTCCGAAGAACGCGCCAAAATAATTATTAAAGATGCTCATTTCAAACTGAGAGAGTTTATATTGCAATCTCATCTCATCTTTCCTCCAGGTTGTTGGACAGTCTTGTGCAGGTGCCTGGATGATATTTGGTGACTGCTCCGAGGGTCTCGTGTGCTATAGCATTTACGACGGAGAACCCATCAATTTCGAGGCGGAAATCTACCCGAATTATCCAGAAGGCCTCTGTGACGAGCCCAGACCTATCCGTTTTGAAAATTCTAGCAAGCCGACCACAACAGAGAACGCTACTCCTCCGCCCTCAGGTGTAAGCGAACATACAACCACAGCTAGTTCTCCAGTGATGACCACTGGAGGTGATTCCAGGGAGGAGCGAAGAGAAAGAAGGAGGCAAGAAAGACGAGAGAGAAAAGAAAGAAGAAGGCAAGAAAGACTGGAAAGGAAAAACAAGGAGCAAGGCGACATCGTAAATGACCTCCAAGTCTTCCTCAATGAATGAGAGTTATATGGTCTTTTCATATTAAATCATGTTCTTGAGCTCAGGAACACTTCAATTATTACACGGAATACAATTGCCAGTATCTACTCCGACTTGGTGACAGATATTAAGTATTTATTTTTTCCTTCTATCATCACTTCACTTTTGCTGTTGCTATTCTTCTTACATAAAATAATGTAATGTCAGTGTGGTTCACATTGTTGTTCTTATTTCGAGATTGCCTTGTTGACTATACTCGTTTGAAATAGGAGGTGTGTAGAAGTCTTTTTACTATTTATCGTAGAAACAATAAATAAAAGTATAGTATACAATGAAACGTGCTATTATATCAATCCATCTTCAGGTCTTATGAGGTGCTAATAAAGTGAAGAAAAAAAAGGAGAGAAACAAATAAACAAAAAAAAAACACGGCAATCATTCTGTCGAATGAATGGAGGTACTCTTTCATTATCTAGTTTTTACGAATGCTCACAAGAATTAACTTGGAAGTAAAACGTAACTTTCTGACATTGCGCCGGTAGTCCCGGCAGCGATGATTTTGGACTTTGTGTACGGTCGGAACTCACTAAACTCGTATAATATTACGCCTCCCTCTGCACTACCTGATCATAAATGTGTAGCCGTCAAAAGAAAATTAATGATCTCTAAGGTTTATTTACGTACACATAATGTGTATAGTTGACAGCAACAGGTTTGTAATACTTTGCGGAAACTTGGACATGAGAGCCCAGAATGTGATGAATGCTGCACTGATTCACTCTGCGTCTCATCATTACCGTTAAATGTTACCTACTGGTAAGGACATGAGAGCCCAGAATGTGATGAATGCTGCACTGATTCACTCAGCGTCTCATCATTACCGTTAAATGTTACCTACTGGTAATATCACTTATCAGATGAATTTCACGTGTTTCCCACTATTCGATTAGACTGAATTCATTATCAGTGTAAACATTAAACCTTGTGTCCATGGCACCGCACCTTCAGCAATTTTGAATAAAAGTACCTTCCTGAAGGGGAAGACAATCAACACATCAAGTTTTCTTTTCTTTTGTCGGGTTGCAGTCGTGTCGTGAGGTTGTAGTCATCAAAAAGTTCAGCCCATTATATGCTCGCAGTTTACCCATCTATATATCCTGTACTTTGATTCAATAGACTGATGGTTGATTACGTTTTCTTGCACAGAAAAGGGAAAGAAACAATGGTAACATCATTCTGTGAAGTCCTGCACAGCACGTATATACAATAACACTCAACTACCTGGACGAACAAAAGGCTATGAGACTCATAACCCCTTGTCCGTCCAGGCAGTCGTGTCTATTGTACGTGCGCAGAGCTTGAATTCTTCTGAGGGCGTTGATAAATAAGCCAGTTCGTAGTTCTACTTTGCGCATGAGCAGAAAAAGGTCATTGGTACCAAAACGCATGATGGTTTTTAAATTCACGGAGATGGGCATCTGTCATATAATGATTATTCATGCAATCCTTGTACGTGATACTTGCCATTACATCCACCTGACTGCAAACCTGGTATTTGGCATTACGAATAGAAACATGTTTTAATGCATTCAATACAAAACAAAGAAATGGATGCTTCCCCCGAGGGTTGTTTGACCATTTGACGCGTTTCATCAACGATTCGTGGTCACCGACAAATTTGCTATCAGCCAATCAGACCAAGGATTTCATTAGCTTTTGACAGTTGTCAGTGTAAATCCTTGCGTCTGATTGGCTGATAGCAAATTCGTCGGTGAAAACTCCGACGAACTCGTTGATTGGTCTCGCTGTGCGAGATCGGTTTTTTTTTTTTTTTTTTTTTTTTTTTTTTTTTAACACGAATTCCATGAATTGTTACGCCGGGCAAACTCACCGGTGCACATTATGTTGCTTTGAATATGAGTGAAGTGCCTAACCAACTAAGAAAATAGAAAGGTCATTTATACCAACGTGCACTTGAGCTAATTACGAACTGGCTTATTACTTCTCACTAGAGACCTATTGCACTAAGAAAGAAGAGAAAACTGTCAAAAATTATCGCTGCACGGGAGCATGATCGACACTGTAAAATGACTAAAAATGACAAGAAGTGACAAGTGTTCAACACTTTGCCCCGAATTCAAGCAGGTGGTACCAATGAAACCATGGTTTAAACCATGGACAAAAAACCGTGGAGCGCCAAGTCTCGCATGGAATATTTCGTTACGAAATTGGTCATTTCGTCCACAAAATGACCGTTTCGTTAACGAAATTATAATTTCGTAGACGAAATGTTCATTTAGTTACAAAATGTCATTTCTTTACAAAATAATCATTTTGTGACACTTGGCGCTCCATGGTTTTTGTCCATGGTTTAAACCATGATTTCATTTGTCCCACCTTCGTGATTTCGGGCCAACGTGTGCAAATATTTTTCTTAACGGTTGTAGCCTTGTAACTTCATATTCACATATTCTACGTTTGTATTGAGGGTGTGCGTGTGCGTCTCAAGCCCGCCGCACACTACAACAATTTTGCCCCGATTCACCGGTCTTAAGACCTTAAGACTAGAAGTGTGACATCACAGTCTTGCCAGTTTCCAGTCGTACGACTGGGTCTTAGCGCCAGTCGTAGAGATTTGACATATTGAATATCTACGACCGGTCGGCTTTCAGCCATTCACAATGCAGTAAAATGCAAGCGCACACAGAGTGCGCACTGCGCGCGCTTCACAGTCGTAAGCAAAGATAGTAGAGATAACAAGATACGAAGGCGCGCGATAACAATGGACACAAAATGGCTACCCTACATGACGATACAAAAGAGAGCTAAGTACAAACTCAGTACACCTAGAAACATCATTCATTTCCAAAGACAGTGGTATTTTTATCATCTTAAAAAGATTTAAAAATTATAGTCGTAGCTTTTTTTCGATTAAGGGTATTATTTTGAAGAACGGGATTTTAAAGTAATAAGGATTATTTCGTGGAGGTAAAAATTTGGCAACAACATGATCTCACAATCAAAGACGCTTGATAAACAACAACATCTTCAAAGACAGAAAGACGCCCATCACCTGAGACGCGCTGTCCCCGAAGCCGCTGGCACTGTTGTTTATCAAGTGTCACGACAGCGCGTCTCAGGTGACGTGCGTAATACGCTTGAGGACCGTGCGCTGTCCATTTGTTTTGTACAGGATTAGCGCGCACTTTCGTGTCTTATTAGTTAAGCGTCTTTGGTCGTAAGCCTACTCGTTTAAGGCCGTGTCACACCATTCCGGGGGCCTGTTTCACAAAGGTCGCACTTAGTAAGTCAGACTTAGCGCTAGTCAATCTTAGTCTAAGTGCGACTTTTTAAGTCTGTTTCACAAAGTCAATCTTTAATTAGGCTAAGACTGACTTATTCGATTTGAATAATAATGTACGAGCCAAAAATATGCAAATTAGCCATTTGTTGTCTGCTGATGATTTTTGAGTAATTTCTGGAAGGGAAATTGCTTTGATTTTGCTTACGATTCATATGACATTACTGTATCATTCGTTATTCACAGTGCTCATTTACTGACTCATATTATTTCTCTTTTGTACATGAATAGCCGCTCGTTTGATGATTATTTTGATATAAGAGATGTTTTGTGCATGAGGCTTCTTTAATCCAGTCCCACATGTTTATATTGGACTGTGTGAAAGTTAGGATGAATGGGGTTGCTCGCGCAGCTCCCAGCAGCTAGCTGGCATTGATTATTATGATCTCTGCATTCTGTACAACCATTCACATTGCACAATTGGTAACTGTGGACCTTGGTAGAAGAGGATTCTGGCTAGCCTCTTGTTGCACACGAAGAGAAGTTTTCTTTTCCAACTAACTAGGGTTGGTCGTAACTACAGAAGTGAGTGTAGCTTAATCTGTTAGTCATTAGGTAGGTCCTTGAAATTATGTAATTTGAGCAAGAGATGATTCATCGAAGGTTAGGAAGGGACTGAATATTATGAACTCTGTGTGTGTTGTACCGGTACTTGTATTGTAATTTGTAGAGTCTGCTCATTACTAATATCATGTCATTAGACAATGTCTACATTAGCCCGACCAGATGCTGTTAATACGCTGTGCGAATAACTGGGCTGTGTATAGTTATGTCTACATATAAACTCTTATCAGTTCTAGTATTAGTATGACTATCAATTAAACATGGCTATGCGTAACAGTTCGTGTAGAGTCTGTGCACTGTGTTATCAATCGAGATAGGGGCACAGTGCCACATCTTCATGATTTTGAAGAAAAGAAAGTGCATGATTGCCCTAGACTGCATGTATAAGGTTAGTTAGAACCATAATAAATCATGGCTATTACTAATGGCTATCAATTGGTCGAATTTTAAAGTCAAATTGCTGGGCCCTGAGTTGAATTGGAAAGTAATTGATGAATTTATGCGTTTTCGGATTTTGGAATGTGTTTGAGAACTGCATCAATCAAGATTAGGCATAGAAACTACAGACCTCTACTAACGTTTTCCGTGTATACGTTACTGTAGCCTTTGATGCGAGGCAGAGGTGACTGTCTATTGGCTAACCGTTTCCTCTAACTGACACAAAATGCTTGGGGGGGGGGGGCGGGATTGTTATGTCTTATTTTGTTTTGTTTTTTGCTTCCAGGAAAAAAAAAAGCATTCATGAAGATGTAACTGGTACCGTAGAAATGGAAACTTGGCTAATTTCATTGGCAGTCATGTGTAGAGGTAGACCAATAAATCTGCCTCTTGTCGGGTAGCCTCTTGTTAACTGTATACGGTCGCTAATGCAGTCGACCATATACAGATACAATTAGGCTACCGAACAAGAGACAAATTTATCGGTCTAACCAGTTAGTGTAGATAGACACAGCCCCGTCCTGTACACAAGAGGTATAATATTTCTAACACGTATAGGTCTAACTAATTTGTTAGGTTTTTCTAATTTGTTGTGAATGCATGATATTTATAATGGATAGGCATGCATTAATATTCATGGGCAAGCAGCTAAGAAGATAACACAGGCAAGAAAGGATTGGTAGAAATATAATTGATTTCCAAAGTCCAGATACATGTAGATTATATAGCTCTTTATGAGCTAAAATTTTGGTTTTTAAACTTAAAACAGTTCAAACTATCAGTACATTTGTAGGTAGGGATCTATTTTTATGACTATTTTTAATTTGGACCATTGTTCAGTGAATAGTGTAGGAGTAGACCCTCTACGAAACTAGTGATTCTCTAGTTTGTTAAAAAGACTGCCATCTCACTCAGGATAAGATAAAGTGGAAGAAATTAATGAATATTAGGAGTTGATTATGCTTTTGAACTTCCCATTTTGGAATTTAAGTCTGACTTTACGCATGGCTTCAGGCCATGCGTAGAGTTACGCAGGACTTGGTGGGACTTACGCATGACTTAAGCTTTGTGAAACAGGATTCAAAGTCCTGCGTAAATTTACGCAGGACTTAGGGATTTACGCAGGGTTTGGGGATTTACGCATGAGTTAAGTCAAACTTAAATCTTTGTGAAACACCCCCCGGGCAAGCTACGCGGGTTTGTGGCGAGGAGGTAGTTTCCAGCACGTAGAAGATTTTCAACGGGCGAACAAGAATGTTTGCAATTTTCATTCATGCCTTGTCATACCGTACGGGGGAAGTTTTGCGGCTTGACTTGCGGAGAAACAAATTTACTCCCCGGAGCTCTTCGCAGTTGGTCCGCACCTGACAGTATCTAGCGCGTAGTTGCCTGGAGGTGCTCACGCAAGTCCGATTTAACCGCAGCCAAGTTTTGAGCATGACCAAAACTTTTTCCGGGTGAGTCGCGGGAATGCCCGTAGAGGTCCACGCAGAACGCCAGTAGGAGGCCCTTAGCGGCAGCACTTCCCAGGCAAATATGGGCACAGCATCTGGTGTAAAGTTGATAAAATATTGTGTACCTTAGCTGTACTGTAGTCAATATCAAAGGTGTTGCCGGACAAGGACTTCGTGTTAGCTTTCAAACTGATATGTCCCTCATATCATATAATATATTTAAACTTTTTTCATCTAACCCTATATACTGACAACAGAAAGAAAAAAAAATATTTGTGCAGTCTTTTCTATGACATTATAACAATACATCACTCAACGCAATCATATTGTATAATATATCCAGTGATCGCTAGTCCCTTCATACACAGTCATTCGCAACCATTGCGTGTTTGTGGGTGAACATGATAATTATGCTGGTCTGAACCGTGGTATACCTATCACTGGACATTCGTGCGTGATGCGGTCGATGCTGTCCACTGTGCGACCTGAGCTTGCGAGCTGGTGCGAGCTGGAGCGGGGTCACACCCCACAAGACCGACACACATGAGTCATACAGCCCACAAGTTCGACATTAGGCAAATAAAGCTAGCTCATGACTTCGACACTAGGTAAAAACAGCCCACGAGTTCGACAGATACTATACAACATGGGGTTTAATGTGTAGGTCTCGTGGGTCTTGTTTGCTTAATGTCGAAATCATGGGCTGTATGACTTGTGGGCTGTATGACTCGTGGGTGTCGGTCTCCTGACGTGCACCCGCTGGAGCGAGCTCCTGCGAGCTGCACTGAGGTCACACAGTGGGCAACCAAAGCTCGCAGCAGCTTGCAAGGTTTTGGGCATGATCACAAAATCTTGTGACCTGCGGTTAGCTCGCAGCAACTCGCAAGCAGATCGCACAGTGATAATGGGCGACCCCAGCTCGCAGCAGCTCGCAAGCCGGGCAAGCTCGCAAGCCTTCAAGCCTACCTGCTCGTCCATCCAAAAGGGTACAAAACTCAGAGAAATTGTGAGAAAGTTTACTTTTAAAGACAAATTCAAGTCCAGTTATCTAGATTTGTCTTATTAGAATGATTAAAATCTTACAAGTATGCCTATGACAGTAAAAATTTAACCAAAATCGAAAAAAATAGGGAAATAATGACATTGTGAAGTTTCGCTAATTTCTGCGGAACAGTTCTCGTGCAGTTTACATTTATATGCAAATGAGCCGATGCCATCACCTCTCATTTTTTTTTTTTTTTTGCTAATTAGTGTACAAAAGTAATGCCAAACATTCATTGTTTCTGTTATCAAAGTGTAAAATATCCTGTTACTCCTGGTTGAATAACTTGAATAATGATCAGTTAGACACATCAGGATTTGAGACCTTATAGGCGAAATTGAGCTTGAATAATGAACTGGTCAGGGGAAAGGTCTGGGGTAATTGTCCAGGGGGTAGTCCTAGACCCATTGGCTTTTATTAATTAGCGAATACTATACACAGACACCTGTGTGTATGTCATACATTGTTATAACTTTTTATGAAGACCTATATATCCGGCTTTTTGAATAACACAGTAACAAGCGAGTTTCAGGAGAAGGAGTGCAATGTCCTTTATTCGTACATGCTCAGATTGCAACTATGTCTTGTCTAAAGAGACTATCTACTCTCTTTGGTACTGACATATTTAGAGGGGTCTAGGACCCCAGACCCTTTCCCTGACCCTTACCCTAATCCTGATCCTGAACCTAATTCTAACCCTAACCAAAAATCTAACCCTTTACCCAACCCTAACCTTAATCTTTACTCTAACCTTACCACTAACCAATATTTAGCCGGGGCGGGTGATTGTCCTCGGGTGGTAATTTATTGTCCTGATACGATTTAGAGAAACACTATCAATTAAGTGTTGAAAATACATCCATATCTTCAATTTGTCTCCCTCTAACAATGAAATTTGTAAGATCACAACTGCTGATCTGTAATTTAACAAACATGTCGGAAAGAAAAGTAACCCCGGGTCTCGAGCCTGTCGTCTACTGCTTTCCGGGCAGCGACACTACCACCAGGCTATCCCTGATTGCCGGCAGCGATACAATGAACTTGGAACAAATACCCAAGCTCCGAAATTCCGACATTGTTATGTAGTCCAAGGCGGACAAGGCATCTATAAAAATGCAAGAGAATATTAAGTAGAGGGGTGAAAATTGAGGTTTGAATTTGAGAAGAAGTCAATCATAGATTTGAAACACTCAGAAATATATAAAGAGATTAAGGATCGCCCTTGAAGATGCCTTCGTTAGATTTATATCTAACTAATTGCCATTGTTGGGTTCAAACAGAGCATGTATGTACTTTGCGATTATACATGTTAAAATGAGAGGGGCAGGGCTAGGGTGAATACGCAAATTTTATGTAAAAAATCAACGGTATATGGATCAAAATTGCTGAACAGAATTACTTAAATATGTCCATAATATCTAGACACGCAATGTTTATCATAATGGGAATAAAACGATGAGACTTCATGGTTGACAATGAAACCAAGCCAGCTTGCAAACAAAGCCTCTGGAACAAACCTGCATTTGTTTCTTATTTAACACACCTAGTATGCTGTAGAACGCGGAGAAACAGGGGCGCCAAGTTATCAAGTTCGCTTTACAAATATCTACATAAATAAAATGCCTATCATGTTTATGCTTATGATTACTCAGAATGTAATTTTGTTCGACTTGAAATGAATCGATGTAGTAAGGTACACTATCGGTTAGAGAACTATGCTCTAGCAGTAATGATGTATTGATATTCAAGTGATCTAAATCTGTCACACCACCCAACATCACCCAATATACACTCAGCAAAAAAGAAAAAAGAAAAAAGAAAGAATTCATATCTTCCATACAAGATTTTGAAAAAAAAATCAATGTATTATATAACTTATTAAAGGGAAACAAATCAGTGTATAATATAAATCATTAAAGGTAATTAATTGGTTATCAGCCTAGTAGGTCAATATAAAGGAAAACTTTACGTATGAGTGAACACATTCGTTTTTGTCCTCCAAGGCACATAAGTAAAGATTGCAAAATTGACATTTTGTCTTTCATTTGCAAATGCCCTTCCAGATAACAATTAAAACAAAAGACGAGTTTAACAAAAGGAAAAGCATGACTGAAATAGCAAAAAATAAGTTTTCGTTCTCTTTATAACTTCAAACAAAATGAAAGTGCGAAACTAAAGGGGAAAAATAAGAATTTTCTGTCGATTCAGACTGCAAATGACATAGGGATTAAGGGCACAAAGACGATTAAATGAACAGAATATTTTAATTCATTCTTTAATTTAGTAATTTAGGAATTCACGAGACAATTCACGGACCAAATATCATTTACAATTTTTCTAATTTGAGAAATCAATTCAAATTCCTCCCAATATTTGTTAATATTGCTTCTTCTTTCATTTGAATTTTGATTTGACAGAAGATTCTTCATTTTCCTGCATTTTTGTTAGCCTTTATTGATCTTTTTGGCTACAAATATATTATAGAAATCAAAGAGTTATTTTGGCAACTTAATTCATGTTTTTTATCTTGCTAAATTTGTCTTTTGTTTTTATTGCAACATGGAAGAGCACTTACATATGAATGTGCAACTTTTGTGCCTTGAAAAAGAAAAAAGTGTTCACTCATGCGTAAAGTTTCCCTTTTTATTGACCTACAGGGTTGATAGCCAATAGAATTACCTTTCATAATGGTGTATAATACATTACATTTTAGCCAAATATTGTATAAGAAATATAAACTTGAAAATGTGTTTACTTTCTTCTTTTTTTTTAACTGAGCGTATTACACAATATTCAGCAAGTGTGAGAAGCAAGTGCGCTCTGAATGATGGGAATCCTTAGCGAGCATCGGGTGTGTAGGCCTCCGTCAAAGAGCAGGACCACGCCCATTCATTAAAGGGGCATTCCAGACAATTTTCATAATTTTCCATCATATAGTACATAAATCGACAACTCCATATATAGCTTTGCGGAATTTATCGTGGTCCTTGAGCAGAGAAACCAGTACTTTGAAGAACTTACTCTGAACAAGATGACAAAGGAGCCTCACGTATATCAGCAATGTAGCAGTGTAATTCCATTACAATACACTTGCTTGCAAGTTCACCTGTGTAAAATTTACGCATGCTTCCTTGTTTTGTTCCGCTCCCTTGAGCCCCAACTCATACATTCTTATGGTGACCCTGCCATGTCATCATCCTTGTCCATTGCAATTTGTTATAAATTTTGAAAACATTCTTATTCTTCATCCCAACCACCATGATCACTATGAATTCTGAAACTCTGTACTCAGTGTTACTGATTTATGCTTGTTTAAATGTGAAAGTTTAAAAATCATCAGGAGGTTTCCTTTAACCCCCATTATGTTAACTCGAGGTCCAAAGGACAAACAGCAAAGACAAAGAACAGTGCGGAGACCAACGCCCTAATGCCGACCAAGATACGAACAAACGAAATGCTATACAAAACACAAAGTTAAGAATATCAGCAAGGAATAAAGCATGACCATAGGTTTTAAGTACTCTAAGTACACAGAGTATTTGCTGACGAATTCATGCTCTAGTCATTCCAACGTGCTCTCCGTATGATTCTGGGAGTTGGATAATGGCAGAAAATGAAGTCATATGCCATTTAATTTCAGTGTAGAAAGTACGGTCGAGTTTAGGACCAGCAAGACGAGTTGAAATTGGCATGATGTTCATTGTTTATAGTCATATGGAACAATATATGATTTATATGTTTCAAATTACAATCATTTAGTTGCAGATGTATATTGATGTACCTTTATTTAACGTTGAACATTATAGAGCATAGATACACACGGTATAGACAATATCCACATTTACGCACAAAAGGATTACATTCAAAATGCATTTCCACCAAGGTCAACTTCTCCTCTATAACATGGGTGGGCCAGACTATACTGCTCCTTCTTTCCGCCGTGTCTGCTGACCACTTCTCAATTCTGACCAATTCTCCTCAAGAAATATAGGAAAGCGCACAGTAACTCATGGAATGTAAAATGATTAAATTTGTTCATCTACTTGTCATATGCGTCAAATCTTGAAACGTTGATGCTGTGGTTGATTTTCAATGTTTAGCTCCCTTTTTAGGCGGAGGTAAGAGCCACTGAGAATCCTGCGTTCATACGTCCGTCACCTAAGCTAAATCCTGCAAAATATCTATCAGTCTTTAATTTTCCATGATTTCCTTTTGTACTTTAACTCCTTTTTTTGTGCATCTTCTCATAAACAATTTTCTTGAAATCAAGATATGTTTATTGCAGAAAATTATCACATTATACAGGTGTTCAATTTAATTGCTACACTTTTTAATCGTCTCTTATCTACTCAGAAGCCTCACATAAATCCGTTTAAAATTGGCGCTGTAACTCATAACATAGGCTTATCACATGAAAATACATCATCTCCAGCTGCGTCTCGTATATGGCGACATTAACTAATTACTTCCTTTTCACATCTTCATTGTAATTTACGAGTCTCTGCGAAAATTCCTGCGATTTCCCTAGTGTACGGAAGTTTATTATCTGAAACTCACCCTGCATATAATCTAGCACATTGCATTTATGTCAAAGTTATCCTTCTTCCTTTTCGATATAAAATCAGAGCCCAACGCATTTAATATTTATCATGAACACATCTTGGGACAGGAGTGCGTCACGCTCAATATATGATTTCAGGAAAAATGTACACATAGAGTACCTGGAACTTCTCCATATAAGTTATTTTTTTACTTCCAAAAACGATTTGATTATTCCATTGTTTTTTTTTTCTTACATTGGGTTCGGAAGGAAAAGAGCACCCCTAATATCTTCATAAAGTCAAATGTTCCACTTCAAGATAATTTCATTTCAAGTTCTGGCATAATCCTGAGCACAATGTATTGATCTTACTTTTATTTACCTTAAGTCACATTTTTTCCAACGTCTTGAAATAATTTGTTTGGCTTATTCATTGCATATATGTTATGTACAATATACACGTAGTTATGTATCATCTGCATAGAGAGCTGATTTAATTTCCTTATATCTGAAGTTAATTTCTTCCTCAGAATTGCCGGTTCTTAGTCTGTATGTCATTATTTTCAATGCATAAGAGAAATAGGTATAAGGAGTGCAAATATGCCAATTCAGCTACTGATGGAGATACACTCGCCTGACTGGCCGACGTTAACTTGTAGTGTTTATTCTGAGCACAAGTCTTATATGAAAAAGAATGGATAGAGCAAGTATATAGAATAGATTGATAGATAAATCGAATAAATAGGGATAGTAGATCACCCTGCCGAACACCCCTCTTCACTTTGAAATAACAATTGGAAATCCTCTCTGTCAATAACACAACTTAACTATTTTTTTTCATACAAATTTGACCATTCTTTAGGAAGATGCGTCAAATTAGAGAAAAAAAAGACAGATTCGAAAGCTTTTCGAAAAAAAACAAAGCAAAGCAGAAGTCCCTGAACGTTTTGATGAATGTGTAAAGAATCGTGTAATTTGCAATTTGTAAGACCACCCTAATTTTTCTCCCCTTCGTACTGCCTATGCTTGATCTCCCAAAATAGTTTCATTTAATGCTTCTTCGATCTTTTTCCCTACATTTTTCGTTAGAATTTTGTTTTAATCCACATAATAAAGGAGGTAACTGTCTGTATTCATTCAGTTTTGTTTATCAACAAATAGAAATAATCTTTTTTTTTTCATCTTTCGCTTTCAACGGAGTAACTGGTTATTGTTTTTTCTTTGTGAAGATGACAATTCCCCTAATTAATGTTCTTTACCTAAGGCCTTTGTTACCAGTTCTCCAATGTCCAGCCAAAATGTTTTATAAGATTTGATAGTGGAAGTATCACTGCCCATCATTTCAATGTCACCTTTTGTTTTTATCTCCTTCAAGTTCCTACGAAAGTCATTTACCATTGCTTGTAGGTCCTCCACAGGATGCTAAAAAGTTATCATTACAATGGTCTGAATTCTCGATGTCTGCTCTGCTGACAAAATCTCCGATAGAAAAAGGTCATTATTTCTCCAGTTATTCTTTTTTCCATCACTACATTTCAGATATCGTCCACGGTTTTTATTTTTTCGGAAGTATTTTTCTTATTGTTATTTTGCTTAAAATAGTTAAAATATTGTGAATTTCTCTCCACCTTCATATCCCAAGACTTATTCTCATAATATCTATTCCTTCCTCTTTTCAGTTCAGTTAAGTTCAGTTCAAATTTACTTCATATTTCCACTTTCTCAATGATGAGATTACAAAATGATTGACAGTAAAACAAGAATACAAAATATATACAACCATATCTAGCGATTGAAGAAGAAGAAGTAAAAAACATACTTAACACAAGTGTATATGGTCATATCATCTGAGGAAGTCACAAGTAAATATCAGAAATACGATAAGGCATACATGAAAGCTATAACTCTTGTAAACCGTAGGTTCCCGAATTAATAGGCATAGAATTATACGGAGAACGGATACGTTTATCTTGACCAACTAAAATTATACCAGTACAAAAATCAATATAAAGAATGAACTAGTGAACCACATGAATATCGATCAAACCAGACTGTAGACGGATCTCGCTGTGTTTGAAAAAGAATGCTATATGTTTAATGTATCGGTACCATCAAATAACTTGGTGCTGCGGACAAAGACAAAAGACTGGGAGTACCAAAAAAAGTTTCTAAAAGCCTGTTATCTAGAGTGTATCCAAGTAATGGCTGTTTCAATCTGCGTTTGAAGGTGAAGAGGGATAAGGAAGAAGTAATATCTTGAGGAAGGTCATTCCAATATCTGGGTCCAGTAAATACAATTGTTTTCTTAGCAAAAATAGTGCGAGTACGGGGAAGGTGATAGGCGTCACTCTGACGAGTGGGATAACAGTGAATAGAGCGATTCCTTTTGAACATGTGGATAAAAACAGATGGTAGTTCATTAGTTGTTAGTTTATACATGATAATTCCGAGATTATAACAAACTAGGACTGAAATTTTCAGAATTCTGTTTTAATGAAAAAAAGCAGTTGGTATGAGCAAATTATCCGGCGTGGTTTACGATTCTTATTCTTTTCGTTCCCATTGCATTCTCTTAAACTATTTTCAAAAAAGAATATTTAGTGTAAACTTATGTATCGTCTTCTTCATAGAATCCCATAACTTGTTCATCTTTGTATCACACTTGATTATATTTTTGATTTAGATATTTCCTTTTTGTTTTTCTTCCACATTCACACTCTTCGTACAAATTACTCTTGAATTACATACGTTGAATGACGTTTGTGTTTAATCACATTTTTGATGACGAATTCCTCCAGAATTTATATTATTCCATAGTTTTGTCTACTTTCATACACTTTGGGTTTAAATTGCCTTTATAAATGTATCTATAACTTTCGAAACACGCATACACTCACAACAATCTGCACATAACCTCTTCTCTCGCTGGTTTGTTCGAGTGCAATCGATAGCTCAGATATGACACTATCAATATCAAGCATTCAAAATAGAACAAAGTTATTACCAGAAGAACAATTTCTGCATGCCACACTATAGTTAATTTCGTTTCCTTGGTTTTAGTATAAGGTTAATCTATCTTGAGAAAATAGATCTTCCTATGACTCCCGAAAGCTAGTGTGTTGTTTGAAAGGCTAACGAGTCGACACCATGGTGATCGTATCTCAGTCAGCTTCAGTGGAGTGCAGCGACCTGTTTCAACGAGATTAGCGCCCTCTACACTGTAATGTGCAAGTTCCACTGTTTCTGAAAAGAATTTTACGCGAGCTACAAGTAGCTTACTGCCACTGCAGACGGCAGGATACAGAAATTCGTCCTCCTGAGAAGCCGTAATAGTTCCGATAACCTGTCCGTCTATCCCAAACACTGTCATTTTGCTTGGGGATAAGAAGCACGAGCTGACCACCATTGTGCCCTGGAAGTTTGCACAAATTTGCCGTGGCTCGATGTCGCCTGTTGTGAGTACTGTTTGAGGTGCGTCGGAGCCTTCATGGAATAAATAAACTTTATTGTTTCCATTTACTACGTAGATGACATCATTTCGACCAGTAGCAACTTGACACAAAGACTCTCCTTTCGGACATCTGAACTGGCTGCATGTCGGAGTGCCATCAATGTTGAAAATTCGTATTATGTTCATATTCTTTCCATGCGAACCCACCGGCCGGCCGTCTTGAAGAAAGGCGATACACTGAGTTTTATCAATGCCTAACCTTAAGTTGCCAGATCGGATGCCCGACGTAGAATACACGTCAGCCATGGGCTTGTGAGCATAACCAACGACGAGTGTATCAGGTGACATTGCTACCATGCTTTCCATATCTTCGTGTAAGTTTATTTCTTTGATAACTCTGAGCCTGAGAGTTTGTAACGATGACGACAGGCTCTCCCCAACACTTTGGTGAAACTTGACGTCTCTGAGGGTTGACAAAGTTCCACTTCTTGCGCGACCAGGGCTCAGAATTTCTCGCATATCCCACATTGAGACGACATGATGATTCTTGAACAGCGCCTTCATTTGCTCATGTCCCACCAGACAAGCTTGGCATAAAAGAGCATCACAATTTCCACAGAAAGCAACAGCAGGCATATCCCCTGCACAAGCCGTGCACGTTGACTTCGCGTCATTCGAAGCGCACACAGCTTTGGCGGTTGCGATAATCCTGTCCATCGTGGTGTCTGCAACAAGTCCATCAACTCTGCGCTTGTCGAACTGTGTAGGATGTCTGCACAGTGGACAGACCATATTATCCGACCCCGAGTGAGTTCTGTCATATTCCTTCAGACACTTTTTGCAAAAAGTATGTTCGCAGTTCAAGACAGTCGCTTTTTCGAATAGCTCCAGACAGAGAGGGCATATGAGCTTTTGATGAGTTGGAGTTGGTCTTTCGGCCATTGCAACCAGTCTTCTCTGCAGACAGAAATCAAAACCAATCTGTATGAACTCTCCTTCTATCTTGGGTATTCTAAGTCTACAAGGTCTTGTGTAGCTTGGAAACTCGTTAGAATGAAAAAGAGGACATTTCGCCACCTTTCACAAACACTGATGAATAACAACACTGAAATTACTCTTGTTACAAAAAGGTTGATATCATCTCTATCGATGATTATCCAAAACTCATATCATCCAACCATGTGTCTTCCCGTATCGTAAAGTTTTTCTTGAGCACGACCCCTTGTCGTTCAAAGTAGTATTTTTTTTTTTAGGGTTTCATTTTGAAACCTCGTATGGTAAGTAATACACAACTTCCATGTTTGCCAAATTTTGATACATGCAGGCCCTATAATATTTGCTCTGTATAATACACAGCATACAGTGTTTAATTAATTTGAATAAACAATCCCATGTACATCATGTTCAATTTGACTTCAATATATTTATTTTTTTTCATAAATAGAGTAGAGTTTATTGAACAGATTGTTAGAAGTTTCATTAAAATCACTGGGTAAATCAAGGAAGTCATGGAATATTAAATTTCCACATAATTGACAGAATGTCCTACCCACATGCCCTAATGAGATAAGGTGGTGTCAATCCCTCAGGACTCGCCCCCAATATGCGTGTAGTTTAATCCTAAAATCTTTGTGTGGTCAATAATATAGCACGTATACTACACCCTTTCCGCAGACTGGCAGAAGTCGTTACTGGTTACAAGGCTATATATAGGGAAGAATTATGTATAGATCATCACCAAAGGCTATATGTGACACAGTGTTCGTGTGATCCCATTTCGATCCCCGTCTGCTTCTACTCGTTTGGATCTTTTTTTTTGATACGCGCAACTTAGAACATTGTGTGTATTGCAGTTTTAATATGATGAGCTGAGGGCAAGGTTTATGACGTGGGCCATGTTGCATATAAGTTGAGATCAAACATAAGTCAGAAATCAAAAATAAACCTTTGAAACTCAATTCTGATTGGCTAATGTCTGACTTATGTTTGATTGCCCCTTTTCCATGCAACAGATACTAGGAGTATTTTCTCCTTTCCCTTGCTTTACAAAATTATTTATAGTCCTAGCCAAACAGACGTTACGTGTACACACACAAAATATAGGCCTATACAGAAGAGAAAACAATTCCAATGATTTTGATTTCTCTCCGGTACCCACACGCCATCCATACTACACGTACTTGCATCGTACAGAATTAAAAAGCGAAATTGTTATCCTCTTTACATCAGAGTCGACAAATTATGAGCCAAAAAGCGCGGATTATGTTTGAAAACATGATAAACTAAGCGTATCTTGCTAACAGAAAACTTACCTGAAAACTCGGGGAAATCTGGTTTGAAAATTAGTCACCACACGTTCACAAGAGAGTCCATCTCTTTCAACAGGAGAGATACTTTAGCACATAGCTACAGTGTGCAATGTACACAATATCGATTATATTTTCTGCACAGCGCATTGCGAGTAGAGTTAGTTTCACTGACGAAAGGTCGCTCACCCACTTCCCACTTTCCGTGATAGAAAACGTATTTCCTGCTTGTCCTAATACGGATACGGATATATGTTCCTTTCGGAAAGCTATCATACTCATTTTCTAGAGCTGAAAGGAAGCGTTGGCTCAACTGCGAACATTGTTATGATTTAATGTACATACACAAGCGACCATAAATACGCTACTCAGTATACTGATAATTATACACAGTTGCCCTCTGCCTTCAGAGAAAAGGCGCTTGATTACAGGTTGCAACACGTAAAGACTATTAACGGTTGCTGAAACTGTTTCACATGTTACGTGTATGCGTACATTCATCGTTCCACTCTGATTACCCCTTACCCCATTTTTTATATTTCCCTCTCGAGGACTTTATGCTGTATTACATCATAGATGCAATATTCAAAGGAACTACTCAGTAATGTTTTAATGCCTTCAGATATCTGCAACCCGATCGGCTTGTGGCTGATCACTGGGTATTATGGCTGAAGAAAGGAGAACTGAAGAAGGAGACAGAAAGACTGATCATCGCTGCCCAAGAGCAAGCACTGTCAACAAATGCTCTGAAAGCCAAGATACAGAAGAGAGATGTGGATGCCGCATGCAGGATATGCCGGGAAAGAGACGAGACAGTGCAACATATCGTATGTGGCTGTAGTAAACAGGCGCAAAAAGAGTACAAAAGACGACATGACAAACTGGCACAAGTCGTTCACTGGGAGCTTTGCAGAAGACATGAAATACCATGTGAGAGCAAATGGTATATGCACGAACCACAGAAAGTTTCTGAAAATGATCAAGTTAAAGTCCTATGGGATTTCGATGTTCAAACTGACAATGTCATCCAGCACAGGCGACCGGATATCATCGTCGTAGAACGGGCTCGACAGATGTGCACAATCGTCGATGTCGCGGTACCGGGAGACAGCAGAGTAGCCGAGAAGGAGAAGGAAAAGATAGAGAAGTACCAAGACCTTGCCAGAGAGCTTCGCCGCCTGTGGAATATGAGAACGAAGGTGATCCCTATTGTCGTTGGAGCACTCGGAACAACGCCAAAGCAGCTGCGACGGCACTTGGACGACCTTGGTGTGCCCGATCGAGTGCAAACGCTCCAAAAAGCAGCATTGCTGGGGACGGCACGAATCCTGAGAAAGTACTGGAAGTCTAAGGTTCCAGGATAAGAAAGAGATAACAATAATGATAATAATAATAATAATAATAATAATAATAATGATAATAATAACAATAATAATAATAATAAAATTAATACTAACAACAATGATGATGATGATGATAACAACAACAACAACAACAACGATAATGTCTTATTCATCCAAAGTAGCCACTTCAGTGTTGCCACTTCTCTACCAGAGGGCCCTGACATTATTACTACCCTGATGTTGCCAGGTACCCATTTATACACCTGGGTTGAGGGGGGATCTGGTGGCTAAAAACATCTTGTCCAAGGACGTAATCACTGGGCGGGAATCGGACTCGGGTCCTCCGATTGAGAGTCAGGAGTCTTATCCACCGCGCCCCCACATAATTATGATGCTGTCTTTTGTCGAAGCAATTCATCAACACCTGCAACAGAGCGCATAACTTCTCTGTGGCACGGAGCATGGGTACAAAGGAGAGATACTTCTTTCTTTTCCTCTATCACCTTCCTGTTATGGTATATCCAAGGAGGTTTTATACATGGAGTTCCAACAGGCTGTAATTATTCAAACAGTTGTCAGATTTCTATTGATGTACAAAAGAATTCCACAGGTGCACTTGTGCCTTTGATGATCGATGTTCCAAGCCGCCGTCGTCTTACTGAGCAATCTGAAGATTCATTTTGAACGTTATCATAATGTTGGCCATATTTCGTGCTTATTTATTTATTTATTTATCGAATTAAATGAAATTTCACTTAATAATAAAGCATGTAAAACAAGTCAATTCCGTTCAGAAATTGGCGCAAAAGTGTAAATCAGAGCTGTATTATGTGAAAATGTTTAAAGAGATTGTACAGTTATGGTTGAGACCTAATTTCAGGTTTCTAACAATTTTTGGTGAGATAATGAGAAACCTCTTATAAAATGTGAAAGAGCATGTAATTCGATGAGGAATTCAACATTTATTTGATGAAAATTGGTTTTGAAATGGCTGAGATATCAAAAAAGAGCGATTCTAATAAAGTGTGGGACCCACACTTTATTACGATCGCTTTGTTTTACTTTGTTTTTTGATGTTTCAGTCATTCCAAACCCGATCTTTGTCAAATAAACTTTGAATTCCTCTTAAAATGGCATGTTCTGTACTATATCATAAGTGTTTTCTTGGTATCTCGCAAAAAGTTAAAAACCCAATTCTCATCTCCACCAAAACTGTACTATCCCTTTAAAGGGGATGGCTAGTAACTGATCAGTGGGAATCAGTGGGAATCAGTGGGAATGCTGGAGGTTGATTGTCCCAATCCTTGTGGGATTCATTTAAGAGTACATTTAACAGTACATACAGAGTACTGTTGTTGTGTGAAAATAACTAGCTTCAGAATGGTCTCATATTAAAGTAATGTGCAGTTTAATGTTTCCAGGTTAGCGTGCCTGGTCAGTGACGGGGCATTAATCTGCACATTACTTGAATATGAGACCGTTCTGAAGCAAATAATTTTCACACAACAGTAGATATATGTTCTCTTAAATGAATCCCACAAGGAGTGGAACAATCATCCCTCAGCATTCCCACTGATTCCCACTGATCGGTTACTAGCCATCCCCTTTAAAACTGTACCATCCTGGAAAGCTGGTTTTATCACTCTTCGATTTAATTTCCCCAAATGAAACTAACATGTAATAATCTTCAAGTATAATTCTTTATTGATAGATATATCAGATAAGTGCCCGTGTATGCCCAGTCGAGTAATTTTCATCTTCATTTCAGCATTTTTTCCTCTATTTCTGTTCGCGCATCCTCGTGTCTGTACCACCGAGGTTTTAAGGGATAGCGAAAAGTAATTACCATCACAAAGACATATCTTCCTTTGAAAGTAGCTGGTGATCATGCATTGAGACATGAGTCAATTGTCTTATCGTATCGACGCGACAGATCCTGTTTGGCACATGCTTCAAATATTTTTGAGCGGCGGCTTCGAACATAGATCAAAGGGAATAACTCTGTTGTTACTCCATCTCTTCAACCTCCTTGGTATAACCAAGGAGGTTTTATACATGGAGTTCCAACTGGCTGTAATTATTCAAACAGTTGTCAGATTTCTATTGATGTACAAAAGAATTTCACAGGTGCACTTGTGCCTTTGATGATCGATGTTCCAAGCCGCCGTCTTGCTGAGCAATCTGAAGATTCATTTTGAACGTTATCATAATGTTGGCCCTATTTTGCTTATTTATTTATTAAATGAAATGAAATTTCACGAGATAATAAAGCATGTATACATTGTAAAACAATAGTCAATTCCGTTCAGAAATTTGCGCAAAAGTGTAAATCAGAGCTATATTATGTGCAAATGTTTAAAACTGTACCATCCTGGAAAGCTGGTTTTATCACTCTTCCACTTAATTTCCCCAAATGAAACTAATATGTAATAATCTTCAAGTATAATTCTTTATTGATAGATATATCAGATTAGTGCCCGGGTATGCCCAGTCGAGTAATTTTCATCTTTATTGCAGCATTTTTCCTCAATTTCTGTTCGCGCATCCTCGTGTCTGTACCACCTACCCATTATAAGAAGGGATAGCGAAAAGTAATTACCATCACAAAGACATATCTTCCTTTGAAAGTGGCTGGTGATTATGCAATGAGGCACGAGTTAATTGTCTTCGTATCGGCGCGGCAGATACTGTTTGGCACATGCTTCAAATATTTTTGAGCGGCGGCTTCGAACATAGATCAAAGGGAATAACTCTGTTGTTACTCCATCTCTTCAACCTCCTTGGTATAACTAAACGAAGGATACAGGTGTATGTATCTGGCCGTTACACAGTGCTTATGAAATGTCGTATAATGAAACGAGGGTCAGAGGACCGTTTCATTGCGCACATTTCTAGACGGAATTCGCTTTCCTTTCTTATACTTTATCATTGGGTGAAATTTCATTTTATTTATTGAATAAACAAGCAAAACATACCCGACATTATGTTAGCGTTCAAAATAAATCTTCACATAGTTGAGAAACAGGGTGGCATCTAGCCCCGGCGCGGGGCGCTACACGTCGCATTAGGCTCCGTTCACATAGAAGTATACTATTCGGGTATTTGGGGCTCGTTTTCGAGAGCACGCGAATAGTTTGAATCGAACGATAGGATTTCCTCACACCGGTTCACATAAGAGGGCACTATTCGAAAGTACCGAACAGCTGCGAATAGTATAGCAAAGTGGGAAACGAGCTTGTTCGATTTTCTTGCAGCGTATACCGTCTCTCGTTTATGAAATAATGACAATTTCGGTCTGGATTTGCCCTTTAGCAAAAATAAGCATGTAGACTGATATTCTGATGCAGTTTAGAAATTGTTAATAAGATTTGCTGGGATGTAGGAGGAAGAAATCCTCACTGCATGGGATGATGAGTTGACGGTGCGGGTGATGGTGTACTCGGTGCCCGAATAGCGAATAGCGAATAGCGAATACCGAATACCGAATACTTCTTTGTGAACGCAGCCTTAGGGTCGCTGTTGCGGTTAGGCGGCATCAAACCTCGGTCATCAAAGGCTAAAATGCACCTGTAGAATTCTTTTTGGGCATCCCTAGAAAACCGGCAGCTGTTTGCATAATCATAGCTAGTTGGAACTCCATCTCTTGAACCTCCTTCGTAGACATGTTGTTAAACTCTGATTAAAGGCCTCTAACATATACTACATACAATTCTGGTTCTGTGTCCATGTCGACTTCTGCTAATGTAAAAAGTTTAAAACATCAAAAAATTCACGAATTGTTTGGTGGAATAAATAACATTTGTTATAGTTTTTATATTATTTCTGCATCCACTAGCTCCATCCCTCAAAAAATTTCCTTGCCTTTTGTCATACCATATAGCAGTAGAGTCATCTAAAGGGCCTATCTCACTGGAGAAGACTTTGTTGCCACTCGTACAACTCCCAAGAAAAGTAGAAATGACTAGTGCTCTCACTAAGAAGGTGACTTCAGGGCAACTTCCGCAATGTCTCCAAACAAGGGGATACCTTATATTCTACTGCAAAGTCGACGAGGTATTGCCAGTGGGTCTACGCCAGGTTGCGGAGACGTGTCCAAGAACATGCTAGACAATGAAAAAAACGTCTCTGTAAAAATGATTACATTCAATTCTCCTGCGAACCTCTTGAGACTTGGCCAGATTTCAGGAGGCATCTCCATGACGTCTCCATGACAAGGGAGACTCGAGATGTCTCAGGTCGGCAACTATAGTGAGATACCCACTTCAGGTAACAACACCTAATGGTCAATATGCAGGGGCGGATCCAGGAATTCCGTAAAGGGGGGGGGGGGGGGCAAACAATATTTTTGGTTCTACTTCCGGGTTTCATCTCATTATTTTTTTAAAATTTCTTTTGTTTTAACAACAAATAAAGAGGGGACGCATGCCCGGTGCGCCCCCCTCTGGATCCACCCCTGATACGCATCTAACAATAACTGGTGAACTTTGCAGCTGGCTAATTGAAAGTTAATCCTCCAAATGACAAGAAGTTGAGAGAGAGAGAGAGCAAGCTATCTATTCACGATGCTAATCCTAGGAAAAAAAGAGTTCTGCACATGGACGAGACTGACCTGGTCACATCAGCAAAAGTCAACATTTGATTGACACCATGGGAACTTTGCATTTCACCAGGAGCTAATGATTACTGCCTTGTGCTTTGGTATACTGTCGGCTGACCTACTACTTGGATCACTTGTTTTAGCCACACTGATTCACAGACTTTGGCTTTATACCTATAGGGTACTACATGTATATCATTCTGCTGGTGCATACATAATCATATGGGACAATTAATGTATCTACAATGGCTACCACATCAAACATGCTTACAATGACCTCCCGCCTACAAGCACACTAAAAGTGTCTCAGTTCTCAACTGAGCTGTTGGGGATAGGTCTGTCTGTATACATGCATATACAGGCATATACCTAGCAGAAAAGATTGTGTGTAATGACTCATTACATCTCTAATCTCACTCAATGATTTTGGGAAAGTATATTTTACACATACAGCACAAAACAACAAACAGAAGCACTAAGTGAAAAAAAGACGCATTCAAGTGTAATAGAATTTATTCTGCCCGCAATGAAATAATCACAATAAACATTTTCTGCACCATATAGATTGTACAGTCAATTTAACATTCACAAATATTAACAATTCAGCAGTTTGAAAAATGTATATGCTGAGGTTATTGATAACATAAGATATTAATGCAAGCTAAACATTTGATATCAGCTGGAAATATTGGCTAAAATGCATGTAAAATGGACAGGTCAAGTTGACACAAATACTGTATCATCAGACACCATGAAAAGTAGGTACACGTATATGTATGACAAAATATCTTCATTGTAGATAGCTTGAATAAAGCCTGCATGATTGGTGCATCATACAGTATAGTAGGTAAATCATTTGGTTGCAGAATTTAAACATTTTCACTTTACCCTCTTGTGCATAAAAAAACAAAATACACAGAGGAGTACAACGTGAAAAGCATTATATATATCATGATCCATTGCTTCAAGATACATATAAAGATTTTGGACTAAAAACAAGGTATTTTATATGAAACAAGCCTTTGCTTTTTGCTGCCCTTGGTCTTTATGACATAATTTATTAAACATGCATTTGCTGCAGCCAGAAGAATTGCTACTAAATGTGCATGTTTTTAGTCTGACATGCATTAGCATGTCACTGTATACTGCTTGTTACCTAGGAGCCATACACTTTTCAAGATGTTAGTAAAAGAATACAGTGTATTTTTAATCTGCAGTGGAAAGGATGTTTAGATATTCCACATGAAATTTTATTCAGCTTTGGTCGCTTCACATAGATTGCTTTAACTAAAATACTCTAGCACTCGTATTATGTACAAAAGTTCTCTATGGAGGATAACAATCTCTTTAAGGTTAAAGACATGACAACTTGCTGGGACAGTAACTGATATCATACAATGCCAACATTACAAAGGCAGGTGTGAAATACAGAATCGTGTGCTGGTTCCATTAAACTGGGCGTCAAAAAGAAAAATTGGGCAAATGGTGTGACATATGCTCAAAACTGACTTTTGGGACAATGAAACTAAAAACATGAAAGTGCATTCACATAGAATGAGTTGTATTGTAGGTTTGCGCAACTGCTAGCTTCTTGCTCCTATAATGATGCGTGCTGCAAAGCAGCTCAGTTGTCAAAAGTCAATTGAAATCAAATACATATCTTTGTTGTTGTTTATGCATGTACGTATCTACTTCCTGAGCATGTATTATCTGAATCACACCAGTATGAGAGATCATAATGACACCTTATGAGAACGGTTTCTTCACTGAAAAATAACTTCATTACAAAAAGTTAATTCATTATGTTGATTGTCACTTACATTTCACATAGCAGAATAGGCATCTATTACATCCACTTGCTCTTCTGTGGCATTTGTTATGCCTCTTTCCTCTTAAGCCATGAGGAAGCTTTCTTCCTTCTTTTCAACTAAACTTGTAGGAGTTATTTCTGTTTTATCCAATACTTATTACTTGTTTTGAGATACATTACAAATGAAAGGATTTATACTCATCATCATTAATTCTATATGGTAATTCCAAATAACATAACGTAAACAGGCATTAATATATATATGAGACAACCATAAATTACGTTGAATAAATTTCATGAATGAAAAATTACCATCAAAAGACTTTGTCTGAAATGGCCAGAGTTGTATATACAATCTACATTCTTTTTAGACCAAGACAGTAACCCTAGTTTATTATGGACAAGATAACTTATGTAGAAATCCTAGAAGCCTAGTGAGACCAAAAAGTGTTGAGACAAGACTCAGGCTATCAGGGTTGGTTACTAGTACTACAGAAATTATCTCAAATTTTCCTTGAAGATCAACATTTTATCATCTTGCCAATTCCAAGCACTCAATTATCATGATGAAGGTGTGAAAGTGAAAGAGTAGATGACAAGCATGCTATATATGTTGAGGAAACTATGGGATGGCCTGTGTTGATATTACTGTGAGTGAATGCCTTTTTTATCTACTTTCAAGATCACTTTCTGGATTTGTCCCAGCTTTACATACTGTTGAGTAAGCCAGTGACCCTTCATATTATGTTACTCTCAGAAAATTGTTTGTAAGCCCAAATCTCTGTGAATAACTATCACAAAATGTTACACATAAATGCATTTTCTCACACCACTGAATGACACAAGATTTTCTCGAGGGTGAATGCATATTTGACTACTTCCATAAGAATGCTTTAAATAAAAAAGATAGTTATACAATATATAATATATATAATACATATAAGTCAACATTCTATCATGGTGTGGAGTACTCTTGATATATAGCCCAAATTATACAAAACACGCTGAATATATACCTTTCATGCTAAACATACATTCATGTGTGTATATTAATGGGAAAAACAGGTTTCACATTTGTAGATTAAATAATGAGAGTTTTCATATCTATTTACAACAATCATATGGGCAGATGTGACAACTTCATTGCAAAGACCTGCTATACATAATATACATGTCATTAAGACATCATAGCTTTTCTTCTGAACATATATCACTAGTATTATAAATCAACTTTCATTCCAAACAGGAGTACATTATGTTTGCGTTATATAATGACAACATTTGTGCTTGTCATTCTTTTGGGGTTTGTTTTGATCATGACTATGAAGTCAGTGATGTTCATATAATGAGAAATTCGCACAACAAAAATGATGCATCTTCACTTAGTCTTAGGCACAGTGAACATCTACTTTTGTGACAGGGTTTTACTACATAAGTCTGTCCTTCAGTATAATTTGTATATAACATTTTTATTCATGAAAGTGTCAAATCATCAGACATCTATACATATGTGTGTACTGGATATTTATACAACAAAAATATACTGTTTACTTGATAAACTTGAGAAAGGTGATTGAATACTATCTTGAATACACATAGTTTCTTATCATAGAATATGTAAATAAACTTTTGTTTCTCTCTGGGACGTCGTTCTATAATCATCAGCACTATCAGTATTTTTTTTTACAGATTACATTGTATGATGCTGTTTCTCTTCTCAAATATATAATTTTTAATGAATACTAAATTTTGTGACCAAAGAGTGCACAAACTCTCAGAAGGCACTACAGGTATGTCATATTTCTTATATACTGTTACACACTGCCACTTGGTGGACTGAGCCACAAGGGATTTGAAAAGGAGCAAAGGCCACATCAGTCCACAGAACAACCAAGAAAGAACAGACAAAATTGCCTCACCTCAGGCAATACCTTTAGCATGCAACATACATTCCTCATAAATTACCTTTGAAATTAGCAGTGGTATCTGCCATATCTTGTCAATACTGCTAACAAACTCATCAAAGACAGCTGTAAAAAATAGCTTTTCAAAATAGTCACACCACATCCATTGTACATTGGCAGCTCACTAACTTTTTTTGTTTTGGTGTTGAGGTACATTTGACAACAATACACATTACACATAATACATAGTTTTTCAGAAATACATAGCATACATAGAGTGTAATATGTGGATCATACATAATAAACTACTAGTGACTGTACATGTACAAACATACTCAGAAAAAAAATATCAAAATCTGTGGGTGATTTTTAGAGTTCTCACAAACTCACTATCTTTGATTTCCCAACTGACGATGTTCCTCTCAGCACCGTTACTACTGCAGTGACAGTCCAAGTAATTATAGGGAGCTATATCCACAGGATTCCTAAACAGTGGACAGCTAATTGGAATTCAACTGACCAGAGTTTAATTTATCACTTTGTTTAGATATCATACTTCTTGTTCTCAAATCATCAAGTCCATTGCAAAGTTTGAAAAGCAATCATAATAAGAGTGAAGTATATAGTGAAAAAAAAAAAATCAACATACCAGGCAGCAGGTTTCATCAACGACCCTGAATTGTATCAAGAGATTGATTTCTCAAAATATCATTCATAATCATCTAACCATACATTTTGGTACCATGATAATCAACTGGTCTTCTCTACATCTTATGTACATGTATTCATGACAGAGGCTCTATTTCTCATTTATTTAGACCAGTAAAAAAGATATACATTTGATACTGCTAAATTCTGCTGAACTCTAGAGCACTTTGCCAAAAAAAAAGAAGAAAAAACAGCTAAAGTGACCATCTGGGAATGACTGCATGATTGAAGCTGAGAGGAAGGGGGGAGAGGTGAGAGAAGGGCATGATGGCCCAGGATACAGGCAATGGTCAGTGAAGGTCAGCAGGCATTGGCCCAGGATACAAGCAATGGTCAGTGAAGGTCAGCAGGCATTGGCCCAGAATACAGACAATGGTCAGTGAAGGTCAGCAGGCATTGGCCCAGGATACAGACAATGGTCAGTGAAGGTCAGCAGGCATTGGCCCAGGATGCAAGCAATGGTCAGTGAATGTCAGCAGGCATAGAGAATGAATAAAGCAGCAGGATATAATGCCCCACATATTGTAGGAATCGTGTGTCATACAATTTCTTTAATCCCATGGGTCTGGGACATTATCAGTACTTGCATTCCATGGGTTTAGATAGATGTCATCACCACCCTCTATCTTTATTACTGAATGTCATCTCCTTCGAATGAGGGAATAGTAGTCTGTCATGATGATTCCGAAGTTTGTAGATGAGACAAATAAATATCTGGGATCAGGTTTAAATTATTTCCATGTTCCACAACCGCTTTGCAGTCCTCCAGTAGCTTTGGGAAACCCTTCCCCAAGAACAAAGTGTTTATCACAAGGGTTTTTTTCCCCTCCTTTTTTAGAGTCCACTGCATAGCATGAAGGAAAGTGGGTTCTATGGCAGGAAATATGATGGAATTTGAGCAAGGAGATGAAAGGAGCCATGAGATGAAAGCAAGCTAGAAGCCTCGAGACTGGTAGTCAAATTCCTCATCACCATACATGGTACGGGGCCATCTCTGGGGTGACAGACAGAAGCCAGGATAAAATATATTGCAGTTATGACAGTTTACATATGATTACAATAAAACAGCACAATTACAATTACTTAACTTCTTACTGCAAACTCACTTGCTATTCAAAGCATTAGAAGGAAAGGTCTATAATGTGTAGTTGTGAGCAGAAGAGGGTGTTAGTGGGTAATACTTTCATTTTGTAAATTTCACTCTCAATCTTATAACTGTGGTGAATTCTTGCAAAATATTAATAAAATCAAGCATGGATGACACAAGCTGAAGCACATGAACATTTACACATGTAGAGCCAAATAGAGCAAATGAAAATGCAGAAAAAGCAGTTGAAGGCACCATTTTTCATTCATAGCGTAGTTCATTCTCATTCAAATTCTTTGACTTTATAGTGTGAATCACAAAGACAAATTGTCTTTCTCATAATGCATTCAACATGTGACATCTGCCCTTTCCATTAAGTTTGTGCTTTGGTAAAATTAACATATTCAAGGGAGAAAAAAAAAAGTAAGCGAAATTAAATCTTTTGTATAATGTCACACTGGGTCAGTCTGGCCAATCATTAGAAATGGTTAGACACATAGTCATTTAAAGGTACAATGTACCATCCTTTGGCTGTACATTCTGCAGGTTTGTATTGGAGTTCATGCAAGCATTAAACTACTGGATTAAAGACTAGGCATTGACTGATTGGTGGTGAGTGATTTGGGAAAAGAAATGAAATAGATCACACAGACTTCAGTGGGAGGGAATGTTCTTCACAATCTTTTACAGTAATTCTTCTGTTAGGCTCAATTAAAGCACAACTATATGCATACATCAGGAGGCCAACCCATCTTTACTCAAATCAAGTGAATTACAAACAAAAGCTCAGAGCATGCACTTAATGCAAAATATTTTTATCTGGGCTTTATGACAAACATAACTATATCTTCAACAACATCCATTTTATGGATGAGCTCCCCCGTGGAGACTTAATGAGCTCCTTTGTGGAGACAATATGAGCTCCCTCGTGGAGACTTGGTACATACATATATATTTAATAATCTTGTTTATATTTTTCTAAGATTTATAATGTCTGTTTTATGTTAAGTGCTGTCTGGGGCAAATTATTTGTATAGGGCCCCATTCTTCTCTCTCTTCTTTCTTTCTATAAAACAACAACAAGAACATCCATTTTATAACAGAAGAAGCTATCTGGACATGATCATGCAGGGGTCCGTAACATGCAACAGAGGTTTACATGACTTGATGGTGCATAAAACAAGCGACTGTTTCAAAACATGGTCTAAAAATATGGGCATATGGTGAGTTTCATGGCAGGAGCATATGAGATATAACCAGGTTAATTCCATACTTTGCTATGACTTTGAAAATGACTTGGAAGTCATAACTACGCCTGACAAACTGAGTGTGCCATTGACAGTGCTCTCTAAGTGAAGTAAAAGAAACAAAAAATGCAATATGAGTCTGTATTGTGTCTATCTACGCAACTCTGCAGAAATGTAATTAATCATGGCCGTTAAATTTCTATAAACAATCAATCTGTTCCTTAGCTAAAGAGTCTCATCCCAGGAATGCAATGATGACTACACAGATCCTAAAAGGACATATTCAACAAAGGGAAAGAAGTAGTGTGTTGACCAAATGTTAAGAAAGAACTTGTTGAAGTGACTGGTCAGAACACATTTCATGAGAACTAGACAGAAAACCAACCCACTGTCACTGAATTCAGACTGCTGTTATCACTCTGTGTTATTTCACTCTTCACTCTTCAAGCAGGCAATGACAAAGACTGTGGTCTTGAGCTGACTGTTGGACAGGTATGGTGGGGGGGGGGGGGGGGGGGGGGGAGGGGAGGAGGGTGTCTGGACAGGAGTTAGTAATGTCTACCTGTGGGTGAGTCAAAGACGGGTGGGGAGAGAGGGTCGAATTCCGGCGGGGGCAAATTGGAGTTGGTGTCAGCCCCTGATCTCTCCTTCCTCTGTTGCATGATAGCCTGAAGTTCTGTAGGTCCATTTTGTGACTCCTACAGGAACAGGACAAAGAGGTCCGACCAAAGACAAAAAAGTAAAAAATTTAAGTCATCTTCCTTACATCTTTTGTCCATTGCTTCTTTATGGAAAGAAGTCTGGTAAAGTCTATGTTGTGAGTAGACCAAATTAGGTTCCAGTTTAAAAACTGGACAATAATGTTTGATGCAGTTTTTGCCTCTGACACTTTAGAATATTTGCAACTTGAGGATAGTTTGTAAGCTGGCTACATCAAAATGTATTCCAGGTTTGCAAAGACATTGCTCATCAGTCTGCAATTTACATACACATGATACAAACATGACATGCAGGTTTATCAACTTTGCTCTATTAGTTGGCGTGCAGGTGTATGGTAGTTGTGCTGTAGACTAGTATTGACAATTAGTGTGGTAGGGTGTGACCACTCCATGTAGTGTCTTTTTACTGGGACTTGAAATCATAGGGTAAGAACTCTCCCTTAAATCACAAGCTTACCACATCTCAACATATAGACTTAGGAATCAATTAAGGTGAGATTTAAAAAAAAATATGTTCTAGTGTTGATCAGTGAATCCTCAAAGCCAAGTACTCTTGCTGTAAAAATGCTTTGTACTAGTTCTCCAAGAAATATTGCATATTAATGACAATACAGTTACAATTCTGTATTACATTATTTGTCTGTGTTTATGGTAAATTTCCATATCAAGGTGAATCAGTAAATAAAGTAGAGTCAGTTGAAATTGATATAAGGTCATTTGATTTTATTTGTTTCATATAAAATGAACACCATAGCAACTCAATATCATGTTATTGATCTTTCTTGTTTGTGTAGACAACAATTTGCAAACTGTTCATTTAGAGTACTGTCACTTAATTTTGTGGTATACATGTGTTTATATTTGGGGTAGTTGCTCATATGATGATGTGTAACAAAGTAGATTGATACACAACACTTATCAATTAACATTATTATTGTATTTTTTTCTTTTGTATGGTTTTTCTTCTTTGCTGATCTTTCGCTCATTCTCATAATGGTATTTGAAAGGCAGAAATATGACACCATCATGAAAGCAGTTTATCAGATACTTGATACATTGAAAATATTGCATTGATGGTATATACTGCACTCAATGAATAATAACCTATCATGTAGTAACAATGTCAGTACATTAATCAGTAACCAATGAACACCATCACCACATAAGTTTAGTCTACACATGTGAGTTATTATGGTTATGCACAATAAATAGAAGGGCAAATAATTTGCAGATGTCTGAATTAAATAAGTTGATTTGTGTAAATGAATATATCATGTGTCCCTGGGATATACATGTATATAGGTGTGATGTCAGTAAGTGCATACTCATGCAATTGATGGATATACAGTTTACAAATATTTTTTTCACCGTGCATGACTGTACATATATGAAATACTACACATCAAATTGATAATGTTGCATTCCCATCCCATCTCTGAACTTTGTCTTCATAACTACACCTGCTTCGGAACACATTCAAAGTACTACTTTTCCTCTATCATTTAAAAAAAAAAGAAACATATTCATATTATCAGTTGTAGCTGGTCTTCCATATTAAAGTAACATCACATTGATAACATACATGTATCTTGTTGATCAACCCCCTTAACCCAATGACTCCCTTAATGGACTCCCTTTACCCAATGACTCTTTTAAATTATTGACTCCCTTCACCCATAGCTTCCAGAAACCTGGTGTGACATATGTTTGATCTCTGGAGAAGAACTCTACCTCAGAAGCCATGGAAAATATTTGAACTCTTTTCATGTAGAAAGTTGTAGGGAAAGGGAGAAGGCAATAAACATTGATTTTGTCCCTCAATAAACACTACATGTTTAGATGTTGTTATCCTGTCATAGGATTGTAGAGTGACAATCCTTAGAGACTGGTATCTCAAAGCCTGGTTTCTTTAGTTACCTGTAGAGCAGCCTTCTGTATCATGAGCTGAGAGTAGACCCTGGAGCCGTCGTCATGGCACACCTGTTGGATTTCCTCTTTAGTCAGACTGAACAGCTGAGCTCCATTAAGGATGCCAAGACTGTGGATGGTTCTGGGATGGACAGGAAGGTCAAAGGTCAAACAATAGATAACAAAAGGAATTTGACCTTTACCTTACTTTTAGATAATTTTCTTGGTGATCTCATCATCTACAAAATGGACTGACTGTCCTCTCGTTTTGTTATCAATAATACGATTCCAATCAAACAGATAGAGTGGCCCAACAGAGAAAGAGAAAGCGGACTCATAATATTATGTCATTGTTTATAACTTTATCATCTTTGTAAATGCAAGCCACGACAAATGTAGAACACAACTATAGAATGTAGTCAATGACATGCTTAAATGATTAGAGAAAAAGTAACTTACAGTGGAGTGAAACCTTTTGACTCTAGCCACTTCATGACATCCTCTCGCCCAGAATCATAGGTCAGGTTGACATCACTGATGCTGCGACGTGGAACGCGGTAATTCCTTTTGGGGGCTCCATTATTCACACGCCTCATCAACTCTTCATGGAGATCATCGTGTTTGTTGGTGGATGGACCTTTGGGGAAAAATTTGATGTTTCTTCATTAAAAGAGATTCATATAGACACATACGTTAAAGCGTTAAAGGCATGCTGTGCTACCAAAGACAATATGTTCACCAATGTCTGATGGAATACTAGCATTCACTATTAATCCGTTGAGGACGAGTCCCGAGTATACTTGGGCAAGCGTCCATGGTAAATGCGTGTTGTAACCAAAATCAAACCGTCCTCAACGGGTTAAAAGTTTGTACATATGCAGACAGAGAAACTAATATTTACATATGATAAAATTAAAAGAAGTAGACACAGCCATAAAGGTACTTGCCAGATATATGTCAGCAAGTAAATTACAACAAGAATGAAGTAAAACAGAGGAATGAATAAGATGACAGTCTTACCCTTATCGAAGACAGGTGTCTTTAGCTGCTTGTTCTTCAGTGTGTGCTGGAGTTGGGCTGCAAAGTCCATCCCATTCTGACCTGCATGAGCGATGGCATTTGTAGAATTACAAATACATCAATGAATATGATTAAAGTTTAATCCTACACAACCAACACATTTTGTTTTCTCTGCAATAGAATCCTTGCACTTTGCTGTTACTCAACTATTCACTATACACTGTAACTCATATGAAAAAAGTAACCGATAGCATAATGTGAATCACATATTATGTAAGCTGTTACCGCATTGCATCATTTCCATTGTCTTCAAAGTTCTTATGTTCCACATATCCACGCAACCATCTGGCCATGGTCAGTACTCTCACCTCCATCATGTGTTACTTTACAGAAATCAAATGGTCAATGATTTCTTCTTCTCTCCATCACTTTGAAGTACTATAATATGACCTCATTCATTCGTGCAAACAGATAAATGGCACTATGAATAAAATGCATTAAAGGGACCATACAGTACTGGTTGAGGTGAGGATTTAGCTTGCAACGTTTTGTGAGATATTCAAAAGCCACTCTATGAAATGTTAGAGAGCATACAATTCTGAGGGGAATCAAAAGTTTATTTGATGAAAATCGGTTTTGAAATGACTGAGATATCAAAAAACAAAACATCCTAATAAAAGTCATTGCCTGTCAATTTTATTAGGATCGCTTTTTTTGATATCTCAGTCATTTCAAGACCAATTTTCATCAAATAAACGTTGAATCCTTCTTGAAATTACATGCTCTTTCATATTCCATACGAGGCTTCTCCTTATCTCACAAAAAAAAAAATGTTATAAACCTGATGTTAGGTCTCGACCAACACTACACGATCCCTTAAGTTGAGGATTCTCTTTTGAAAGGGGTAAGCAGTCATCCAGAAAAATGAATCCCAAGATGGTGGATGTGGAAATGGGTCTTGGCTTGCCATACCACAGTAAAGCCTTTCTGAAAAGACTGGAAGGGGAACAAGATTCCCAACAGACCCTAGTAAACAAGCTAATGATGCCAAATGTTTTGAGGGGTAAATCTTACCATGAGTTGAGTTTGGCCTCCTGAGATTGTCAGCAGGAGGAGGAGGAGGAGGGGGAGGTGGAGCCGCCTGGAGATAGGAAGATAGACAGACAACTCTCACACTGCCATCCACAGAATAAGATATATTGAAGATAACTTATATTTCATATCATTTATAGGTAATATATTTTTCTTTTTGTGATCAACTCAGACAGAGCGACACTTGCTACAACATGAAAGCTGAAAATACAGAGTCAAGATGTGTTATCTTATCTACATTTAATTAACCCACCTTTTACACAAACAAAAAAGAGCAAATTAAGGGGCTCTAAGGTGAGTTGAAGTGTAATCTAATAAAAAAAGAGTCAGGTAAATTATCCATACGGAGAAAAAGGCAAACATGGATCATGTTTGTTGTTAGGAGCTAGGGTCTCTAACTCACATTGAAGGGAGCCATGGGTGGGGCAGGAGGTGGCGGGTTAGAGGGAGGTTCTGGGACATGGTTTGAGTTGGTGTTGGTGTTTGGTGACGGTGTCATCACTTTCAGGAGTGTGGATGGGACGTATCCAGACTGGCCAGACGTGTTCCGCACTTCCCACCACTTTCGTTGATCATTCAGAATCTGTGAAAGAAACAGCAAAAGGAACTCAAGTTTACACACTCTAATTATTATCTTAAAAATGGTTGAAGAAATAACTACCTCTGGAGACAAACTGAACTCTCTGACAGAAAGAGGTTTAAGATGGTTTTTTGAAGGTCTACAAAGATTTTACATGCACTGAGGATGATAGAAAAGTTCACAAGAAGGATCTTCCACATGGAAGGGTTGCCAAAGAGATGACTAAGATTTACTGAGCTTGAGAGAGCTTGGCACTCCTGAATGTGTATCACTGTGTGGCACTACAGGGCAACCACTGCCAGTGTCATGAGAAACGGACATATCTGTACACTGATCCCTTGGCTACACTGAGCCACATAGGTTTCTGCCTTCTTGAAAATTTACCTTGGGTTGATATTCTATTCTCATCTCGAATAGCCAAAAAAGGCTTTATCATTGTAGCACTGCTTCATCATACTAGGCCCTTAAAGGTCATTGCACACAATATATATGATGTACTGAATATGTACATATAAAATAAAAAACTAATGAACATATTCTACTATTGGGAACATTCACATCACAGCTACATGTGTAATTACGCTAAAGATAATGTGATATACGACTCTCGTGTCTCTTCAAACTTGAAACATCTTACCTCAAGCTGTTCATCAGCCATGATTGTCAGCTCCTTTGAGTTGCGAGCTACAAAATCAAAGATGGCGATGGCCATTCTGCGGCCAGGCTTAGCAGCCACTGCGCTGGCAGCAGGCTTTGGCAAAGGCTGAGGAGGTGTAGGGCTGGGAAGGCTGGATGGTCTGCAAGGAGTATGACAAAAAATGAACACTAACTCTACAGGTGCAAATGTCTACCATCTAGCTTCTAATAGATGCAGACCAAACCTCTTAAATGAGAAAGGCACATCAAATAATGTGAGGACGTTATTGTGCATGCAATAATGCAGACAAGATTACTGTTGACAAAATAAAAATATCTTGTCAATCAGATTGTCTTTTTAAGGCGCAGCTCCCCTCTTAACCCCTTGAAACTCTTGAAATGCTAAAATATGACTCTTTGATATGACATCTGCATGAACCACTCTAGTGTATAAGTTGTAGACATGACTCTCAGGTAGCTTGGTTGACTAGCCCCTCTCACTCTATGACTCTCAGGTAGCTTGGCTGACTAGCCACCCTCACTCCATGACTCTCAGCTAGCTTGGTTGACTAGCCCCCCTCACTCGATGACTCTCAGCTAGCTTGGCTGACTAGCCACCCTCACTCCATGACTCTCAGCTAGCTTGGGTGACTAGCCCCCCTCACTCGATGACTCTCAGCTAGCTTGGTTGACTAACCCCCCTCACTCCATGACTCTCAGCTAGCTTGGGTGACTAGCCCCTCTCACTCTATGACTCTCAGCTAGCTTGGTTGACTAGCCACTCTCACTTTATGACTCTCAGCAAGCTTGGTTGACTTGCCACTCTCACTCTATGACTCTCAGCTAGCTTGGTTGACTAGCCCCCCTCACTCCATGACTCTCAGCTAGCTTGGTGGACTAGCCCCCTCACTCCATGACTCTCAGCTAGCTGGGTTGACTGGCCACCCTCACTCCATGACTCTCAGCTAGCTTGGTTGACTAGCCACCCTCACTCCATGACTCTCAGCTAGCTTGGTTGACTAGCCATCCTCACTCCATGACTCTCAGCTAGCTTGGTGGACTACCCCTCTCACTCCACCACTCTGACCAGGCTGTACCTTGGACTGTGTGTCACGGGGTCAGATGCCTGCCTCTGGTGGTAACTGTTGCCATTGGCATGGGATGTTGGACCATTGGTGTGGAAAGCTGGACCAGTAGAGTGACCGATGGGCTCACTGCTGTTGGACAGCTGTCTCTGGTGGCTACTGCTGGGACCAGGGCCATCAGTTTGCTCCAGGCTCTGTTGATGATAGGAACAAGCTCAGTCAAACTGAAGGATTGACTGAAATTCTGTACACAATGCAATTTTATTACTAAATTTGCAATTCAAAAAAGATCAAAAAGACGTAACGAAAATGTATCAGAAAACCTCTAAAACGAGTTTAAGGACTAACAATTTTTCCTTTCTCTTTGAGACATCTCACGACAACTGAAAATGAAGGTCATCATAATCAATTCATTAATGGTTCTGTTGGAGAGGAAAAAGAAATACAATGTACATGAATGTTAGTTCCCCCTGTATGACAAAGAAAACACAGGAAGCAGTATGTGTGGCTGGTGGTTCATTGTGAGGAGAGACTCACAAAAAAACCCCCTCTGACCTACCCTGTCTGACATCCTGCGTGGAGACTCCCTGGCCACGGCTGCTGCACTGGCAGCCATGGATGCATTGTTGATCAGTATTGAGGCCTGTAGCTCTGAGTTTCCCTGGGATTCTGGGATAGGTCGGGGAGTCCAGCCATCACGGAAACGTGGGACATAGCGGGACACAGGTCGGTCCTTGGGCCATTCCGTCCTGAGAAGGCAGTGGTGTTAAGAAAACATTAAATCAGCCATGTATTCTTGTGTGGAGTTGTGTGTATTAACTCTTTCACATGAAGCTTGTAACTTCTTACTTGAAATGACTCACTATCTAATCACATCAGTCAAAGGAGGTAAAGTTAGCACAGATATGTGCACTCTATTCAAATTACTGTCACTCATAGTTCAGTTTTGCTTCAGGAGCTCAAATGGTTGGATATCACTTTCTGGAAATTAACTGTGCTTGAATGAAACTCTATAAAGAAACGCAACATGGTGATTAAAGTATTGGAGATTGTGCAATGTGTTCACATCATGTTTCCAACTTTGAATATAAATTGTGTGTCAAGAACAAAAGACAACATTTTACAGGTATATTGCCTTGAACTACACAAAATTACAAACTCTAACGAAGGAACCAGATATCAGATAACCAGATAACCAGAACCAGATAATCCTATATTTAAGTAAAGTGTTATGAGTCAACAAATGAAATATTTCTACATTATTTTGAAGTAGAGTAGACGTGAGTAGGTAACAGGGAATTACAACATGCAAAGAAAACAATGAACCTTACAAAGAAGAAAGAAGAGAGCACGAGAAAATGACCTACCCTGGCAGTGTCCAAGCCCTCCCTAGGGACATCCAGACCTCATGCTCTCGTGACGTCAGGCAGTTCTGAAGGAGATCTACAGCCTGGGGAGTCAGCAGGGGTGAGACCACGCTGGCTGCCAGCTCTGGTCCCTGACAGCTCTGGATTATCAGTTTGAGGGGCACAAAGAGGAAGTGGACCAGCTCTGGGGCATTGGGGTCATGGATGTGGGCTTTCAGCTTTGCCTGGTGGAGAGACGGTCAGGGGAGAAGAGAGTTTCATCATGTCTTATCAACTAGAGTGTACTCACTACCAATCACATTACAGCATGTACACAACTAACTTTTTTCCCCCACAGTGATAACACAGTGTCACTGTGGATCAAGAGTATTCTGCTTTGTGGCTAGTTTGTCTGGGAAATGTACATTCGAAATTTTGACATATATAAGCTGGTTGTCTATTATAAGCTGGTTGTCTATTATCAGCATGTCATACCAGACAAAAAGAAATATATATGATGAAAACAGGTTTGAATAGATATCCTGTTTTCATCCACAAACAGTATGTGACTTCTATCACTGAAAGAAAAATATCTTTGGACTGGAAAGACAATTTAACTATTTGATGCCAGTTTAATGTGGTAAAAATGATCTTCATGCATAAGTCTGATAGGAAAAATAACCAAGAAAGCCTCAAATTGCTAAACATTGTCTCTGCAAGAATCATAGGATAAAAGCTGTTAGTACAGGAGACACAACACACTGTGTGACTATTGGAGTATATTTCTTTTTTTTTCCCCCCAATGTGCACACACTAATGTCTAATGTCAAAACAATACAACAAAGAAGAGAAAAAGTTGTCTGTGCAGCGTCAATCTCCTGTCAATATGATGACAATGTCAGTCTACAAGATGAGTTCATCCAACTCACCAAGAGGTTAAAGCAGTATTTGAATTTCTGGAAGCACTCAATGTATTCCCCATCTGTGGGTGGTCGTGATCTTGCCAAAAGAAGTCCATCACCGTGTTCTCGCCTTCTTCCCTTCCTTGTCTGTCGTCTGCGTGTTAGCTCTGTGTAGGCCTCTGCTGCTTTCTGCAGTCTGCCAATGAAGGCCTCAATGTCGTCAAAGCAGTGGTTGAGGATTTCCTGGGATTCGGAGGGTGAAGACATCTTTATTCATCTTGTTTGATTTTCGTATGTATTTATCTATGTATGTATGTATCTATCTATCTATTCATTCATTCATGCATTCATGCATTTACTTTTTTTCTAAAATTGGCAATGAACTAGCATCTCTTTTAATGTGCTCTACAAAACATTTTCATTGCCATAAAATCTAAATGAAAAAAAAAAGGCACACATAAAATTATGAATCATTGGTGAAAACCTGCATAATAATGGCCTTGACCTTTTTCAACATATGTAGACATAATTGATGCTTACACCAGTATGTACATACAAATGATAGGAACTGTAGTACGGGTCTATCATTTCATGTGGAACATTTCAACTTTGCCTGAACAGGAAGTACATTTGTTGCATCTGAAAGTACAATCAATTTTCTGTACTCATAAACAATATTTCTAATATTTTTACCTGAAATGGTAAACAGCATACAGCTGTGACAATGAATAGGCATTACGATTCCCTTTCCCTGAAGTAAAAAGGGTTGAAACTCACGACATCTCTTTCTGTCCTAAGAGCTAGAAGTTCCAAGGGTTCCTCTGACTCTGATGATCTGACTGGGGCTGACTTCGGAGACTGGAACCCCCGAGGTGAGATACTGTTTCCATTGGCTGTATGGACAATAAGGAAGCCACTGGTAGTCATGTCATTCTAGAGGTTGCTTCTCTTGGCACAAATACACTGAATACCCTCTAATTCTTTGGCAACTTCCAAATTTGACAATTTTCTCTTGTAAATGTACCCTGCTGCAATACATGAAGCAGAGATTTTGTGTTGTGATATCTGGACATCATTGGACTAAGTGTGGCATGGCAGACATTGCGGATACATGCATTCTTGCTCATTCTACTTATCTAGCATACTTAGCAAAGATGACATTATCTATGTTGTGTATTCCCTTTCTCAACAGACACATGCCCACTATATAGAGCAGTTCATTAGCTTATTGAATGAAGAACAGGAATAGTAATTCATTTCCCCAAAACCCAAACCTGCACTCCTTGCACAAGTAAAATAAGTTTTCTCAAGCTGATAAACAGGAGGTACATTCATTATGTCTGTCTCCATGGGAAAGCCAGTAAATGGCAAACACACACACAAAATACGTTAGCACAGGCTATCACTTGTCGGACAGGTTAATGAGTTACCTTGAGCTGCTGCCGCTGCTGCTGCGAAGGCAGCCACCTTGTTCTTGACATTGCCTTCGATGGGTGGGGGTGGGGCGGGCTCGTCTGGTGGTGGAGGAATGAACATATCTGCCCCTGTGTCATACATACCCCGCCCTCCATCTGCATGTACCTGTGCCTGTGACTGTATACCATGGGGGTGGGAAAGGGGTGGGGCAGCATAGCTCTCAGGCCTGGGGAAGAGAACAACAAAGAAAGAGAGGTGATGAGATCATGATGCCCTACATAGGTCGGTCGGAACCATACTACTGTAGGTTATCACACAAGCTTCTGTATAAAATGAGCAAGGCTTCATAATGTTTCGGAACTGACATCAAGCAGTATGAAGGGAATTGCACTTGCCTTAGATCCCAAAGAATATATTGTAACCAGCTTGGAACTGACTTACAGAAATCTGATTTTCATTTAGCTACAGATTTACAGTCTGCTCCCTCCCCAACCTCTAATTCAGAAAGACACAGGGTGAGAAGAAAATCTGGAGAAGACATTGAGAGGCATAATGCGGACCAAGTGGAGCGATACCAGGTGAGTTCAGGCTTGAATAGATACTCCAGGGGTGCCTCCTGTCATACTATACAGGGAGCTGGATCCTATTGAAAAGAAGACACTTAGGTAATATCAGTCAAGGAAACCAACCACTGTAACAAAATCCGGGGAGACACTCTAAGTCTAAAGTGCTCATTCTTGCGAAGATTCTTTGAATCATTTGGTTTGTTGACAATGTATTTTTGTTTTCTCTCTCTTAAACATGTACACTTTTCATACACAGAGAAAAGCTGCGGCTTCTTTCTCCCTAAGCATCTCATTATGTCAATATTGCTTATGCATTCTTCATCATTCCTTCATTAAAACAACTATCGATATAACCTTGTTGACAGTTTGATTACTGCTCAGAGCAATGATTTCCAATAACCAAGACGCATGATTCACACGAAAGGAGTAATCTATCAGTGATCTGTTTAGGAACAAATATGTGTGAAGCTGATAGCTGGTGTCCTGCATTAGGGAGATGGTATCAAAACAGTCAGTAGTACATATGACACCCAATGAAGGGAATTAACTACTGTAAAAGTGGACATTTTCGCGGTGTTGAAATTTTCGCGCATTTCGCGCAACCAAAAACTAGCACGAAAATAAAGGCACGCGAATATTTCTGCTTGCCATATGTTCCTGTGCGTGATGTCTTGATTCTGCGGAGTTAAAAACATGTGAAGTTCTTCTTGCCCAGCCAAGAGTGAAAAATCAGTCGTGCGAAAATTTCACTTCTACAGTACACTTTAGTGTAAGGTTAATTCTATTCACTCTGGTTCACTCTGGATTGGGATACCATACCCTTGGTGAGTAGAGGAAAACCAAAGCAGAGTACTCAAACAACTGATGATTTTTTTTTTGGAACTTGTGTCAAGCAATATCACCACAATATCTTGTGCTCATTTGTTTTGTTTTGAATAGTCTGTCTTAATCCATGTGTGCTGTTAATCTCAAAGTATCTTCGCTCTGCATATCCAAAGCCTCACATTCCTGGTGTTCTGATTGCTATCTCTAGTATGTACTGGTAGTTTTGAGATTTGGATACAAAATGATATTTGTTGACATAACTTCACATGATTTCTAGCACTCTTTGACCAGTTTGATCCTGCTATGATGTTGTTATTGGTGTATATGGTTTTCCCATTATGTTTTTCTAATCAAATACTTCTTATAAACCCACTACATTTCATTTTTCCTACTCAATACTATAATATGGACTGGATCTTGAGCAGCAAAATAAATCATTACAATGTAAATTTTAGCAATTTTCCACTCAGCGCCAGCTCGAGCTCTACATCACACTGCGCGCTGCATCCCTATCGTATACACAGCTCAGGTACGCGGCAAGCGTATAACCTACAGCGTGTAGCTAACTCACACAGGCGCAGGGATTATCCCCTATTTTTACGTGTTAACCTATGGGAATTTTCCCCCCTGTCGCGAAACTCGGGAATGCGGTGCGCCTAGAAACAACAAGGCTCACAGAGTAACAGTGATCGTCGTTTAGTTTAACGTGTTAACCTATGGGAATTTGCCCTTTGTCGCGAAACCACTCCACGAGAAACTGTCATCAACAGTAAATATTCCTCACTGGGAGCTCAAGTGCCCGGATGCTATATTCCCCTTGATTTTAACACGCAAATCCCATTGGCGTTTGTCAAAGCGGGGAATATGGAAAATTGCTCCTCTTCTCCATGCTGGCGTGTAACCCAGCGCGTAAGACGAGGGGAATGCAATTTCAGAGAACCACAGCTCAGATACCTGATACGGGTAATAATTTCACATATCTCCTGCAGCTGACACACTCAATAAGTGGTCTCTGGGATCTGACAAGTCCTGTACAAAGCCTATGGGAATTTCCCAATCTTGGAAGGAAAGGATTATCTAGATTCCAGTTCAAACTGACACTAATCTAGCCATCATCACTTTACAGTTTCACCAGCCATCATCACCCTTCTGAGCCAAGTCTGTGTAGTCTGAGTCCCACTCCACTAGAGTGTAATCCTTTTCCATTTATCTCATTCAGGTCTTGAATCATTACCTCACATATATCTTTTCCCGTTACATAATAACTAAATCCCTATTCTACAACCCCCCTTTTTACCATTTTCACTAAATTCACTTTGGTTACCCCTGTGTTAGTTCAGCAAATAAGGCCACCAATTTAATGGTAAAGAGTGAAGAAAAAACAAACTTGCAACTAAACAAACAGTCTCTAGATCCAGGTATCAAAACACAAGACATGAATCAATGCAAGGCTGCTATTATCTATGTTATTCCATGACAGAAAATTGAATGGAAAGGAAGTGTAATGCTTCAACAACTGGCACTGCATATACTCATACTGGTTATCATACATAATGCCATTAACAGGCTTTATAATACATTTGCATGAAAACATCACACACTAGTGTACCAGGATAAGTCCAAATAGTATGAGAAAACCTCACTCTCAAAACGAAGATTTATGGAGACTGATCAAATCAAGTCTGAATGGACAATATTACAGCACACAAGGAGTACGACAGGCATGACAAAGTCTCTTTCTCCTTGTAATAGACACCTCACAGGAAGCAGAATTTTCTGACAGTTTTCTTCATATGTTGCCAATATTTCAATCTTTCAAAATCCTTTAGATGAAGGGATTGAACAAGAAGGAAAATGTGTTTTGCATATCTATGATATCATGCAAAAACTTGTCCGTTCTGCATTTTGAGAAATAGAAAAAATGGCCATGTTCTAGATGGCTGATCTGAGGATGGTGACATCATACTGTTGATAATGTGAATAAACAAAATGTACATAAAATGACTGATGCATACACAAGGGTTATACATACCTTAACCATGAACATGGGGTATGAAGGACAAAAACAATAAATTTTCATGTAGGGCAAATAACTATCACTGGGACTTTCTAAATTTGGTCACATTGTGTACTTTTGGATCTAAAAGAAAAAAAAATCTTCTCTTTCAAAGTCTATCTTTCAATATCTTTTTCAATGAATACATATACATATTCTTTTTTTTCAATTTTCCATGATAAATTTGTAGGATTTTAAGGCATTTCCTTCACCAAAAGAAAACAAGAACAAGAATAACAACAAAACAAACACAAAATGTATAACAAAATGCAGAATAGAACCACTGGGCTGTTCACGCTATTAATGAGACGTAATTTCCACATACAGAACACTCTAACTGCCATTGGTAAGTTTAGTACAAGTAATTACAGGAAATCTTAGGGGTGGTATATTCAGAGTATGAAAAGACTGTTAAATATTGAGACTTCTCCAGCTTCATACAATCATACCAAGCACATCATAGTTCTCACATCATAGTTCTCACAACATTTCCAGCACTCTAAATCCTAATTTGATTGACATCATAGTTCACAAATCACTACTGCTCATGAACAATGTCTTTCCAACACCAAGATAAGACTTTACATGCTACATTGTTTTCTCCTTATTAAACCAATATGGCAGGAATGCACTGCAGCACTTCAATCCATCCATGCAAGAACTCGCCCATGGAAGAATGAGTATGGAAGAGTTCAGAGAATACCTAGCTTCTACTGTACATGAGGAATTCTATGTCACAGGTGAGTGGGAAAGGTGTCAGATGAAAGGGCAGAAGATATAATATCACAGAAACTAGTTGTATTACATTAATGTCTAAACAGCAGAGACAAGCAAAAGAGGACAGTATCATGTTCACAACTCACCGAAATGTACTAAAAATATGAGACATATTTCCTCACAAAATGTCCAGGCAAATACAGAAGTCAACATGCGTCATGTAGACTAAATACCACTGTCTAGGCATATCTCCACCTACAGATTGGTTGTTCAGAGGGTTTTGGGCATTCCACCAGTAAGGTCTTTTAGTCTAGTCTGATCACTTGAGACATTCTTTCTAGAACTAAATATATCTACTTTCAATCATCATTAGATTTCACCAGGAAACTGGGATACATCTTTTTTCATCTTTGGCAGATATTCAGATATACAAAATAAGTCGTACATTTTAAAAAACATACCTAATATAAATCACACACCAAAATAACATGTCAGTAGTATTTTGGAATAACAGTTTGTACCGATCAACTCACAGAAAGTCATCTCAGGAGTCTGATAGTGAAGACTAAGCAGACAGTAGGGGATCTGCAGCAGCAGCAGTTTGACACTAACTCTGACTGACCTCAAGAGACCTTTGCAGTCAAAGGTCAGATGAGAGTTTTAGAGTTCAGTAAATCATAGAGCCTTGCACAGTTACCATTATGCTTGTTTGATGTGAAGACTGCTTGGTACATATTTCTGTCTTATACTACGCATATTTAACCTTAAACTTTGTACCCTACTACTGCTTAACCAGTTAAAGACTACTCCCAGGTGTACTCAGGCAGGTGTCTATGGGAAATATGTGTTATAGAACGATGTCTTTGTACCAATAAATAATGAAGAAATCATGCAATTATCATACAAACCTTTGACAATTATACTGCACGTTTGTTTTGTTTTGTATAGTATCGTCTTGTTACAGTTCAGTCGTTGTTTTGTTTGGTGTTGCCTACAATTAATGCATTGCTAATTTTGTAGTCCTCTGAATTTAGTTCTATTTTTAGGTACATTTTGACCTATATGATTTATTCAAAACTGTGATTTTAAACTGTATTGTAAAGGAAATCTCCATTTCCAAGCCGCAGGCTTTTGTGTGATTTCCTCCTCTGACTCACACATCTAGGTAAAAATATTTTGAATGTGATTTTATGAAATGAATAAATTGAATTGAACTGAACTGAATAGTAAAATCAGTTCGTCCTCAATGGGTTTCAGTATCAAGCTCAATTCATGATATACACATATACACCATTATGAGGTAGTGTATTCCCATACCAAGGGGATACCAAGGGGGATATCAAGTACTGAAGTTTATGTGGGTGCCACTCACTCAATTCCAAAGATCTGGTTTATGGCATCTATCAAGTGATTTCCTCTCACCAATTTACATTAATGCTACCAAATATAATTTCACCTTGTTTGTCTTTACGGAGCTATAAAACATGATGTAAAATCAATGTTCATGCTTCAACTTCACAGAACAGAAAACTGGTGGTACATTATTGGATGATGACACATCACTACACTGGAAATTCCATTCAATCGGTTAGACTTTTTGAGACCTAAATAGGCGTTTTCACATCAGCCCGATAAAAATCCAAGCTCGAGATATTTTTCGCGATTGCGAATTAGCGCGCTATTTCATTTCTTATTCACATCAGCCCGAAGAGAATTAGCCCGAAATCATTTTGATCTAATTCGACAGCTGAGCATGTGCAAACAGCATCAGTAATGTTTGCACTTTCAAAAATTTCTCATGCTTTGTGTGCAGTTTGCCTCGATCGATCGGGTCACACATGCTAGGCATGATGGGATGCATGCGCTAATTTCTTGAGGTGTTTTCACAATATCAAATAGCGCGCTAGTTCGCCAATTATCCCGCTATTTCAGAAATTTCCCGAGTTGGACTCGAGAAATTTTCTCGACCAGTGCGATACAATAAGTGCGCTAATTTGTGTTCACATTATCAAATAGCGTGCTATTTCGTGATCGGGATAATTTCCCAAGTCAGAAAATAGTGCGTTATTTTGAAACACCGGGCTGATGTGAAAACGCCTTATGAACTCATTTGTAATTACTATTGCAGACTTTGCCTCTATGAGAAAGAAAACCCAAGACCAGTCGGGACTCTTAATGATTGTCAATACCTCGCATGTGTTCAATGTACCTTGTCTATATTATCAATGAAAATAAATAACAAATGTTTTCAGTTGACTATATCATATCACAAATATTCTTCCTTATTTGCACTTATAGTCCTGAACTTGCCTTGTACTCTTCATACTAACGTGCAGTTAATGTGAGAAACATAAAAATGGCATATTTCCATGACTTATCTTGCTCTCTCTATATATTTCTTTAATCCTGTGTAATGTACTATCAATATATGCAAAGATACCATGGGTATATTTCTCCAGTTCTGTGTTTACGAGTCTGCTTCTGCTGCTAAAATATTTCACTCCCCTAGAACTATTGTTAAATCAGGACACTTTATTGTGTCATTCACTATCTACAGGTGACAGCATGACACATTTAACTCTACACTTCCAATGCTATATTAACTTATACAGTTCTGTCATTCAGGCATTAATGTTCAATTTTTTTTTTTTAAACAAAGAGTGAAAATAGAGAAATGGTATAAAAGGGAATGAAGAGAAAGCATTGTGACTGATTTATGCCTCAAACACACCAAGCAACCATTGCTAGCCACTAGGGAAGGACAGGGAGGGCCATAAACTAACACTACACTATCCCGCCCCTGATCTATTCTCTTCAACACAGGAAACAAACACTGAATGTATGACGTGTACACACGGAGGGCAGAACTTGGAGACACTTGGAGGGGAATACAAATACGAACATATTGACATGGGCCTGATTAAACTGGTCGGCAAACCTCACAGAGAGTGAGATGAAGAGATTGATTTGTGTTGTGAGGAAGCTTAGCAGGCCATGATCTCTTTTGAAGGTCACAGTCAATCATCTCCAAACTCATTGTAAAGGACTGTTAGTATACTCTATGCAACACAGAGAGCATATTTCAGGGCAAAGTTCATTCATCCTCCTTATACTTTAGCTAATGGACTACTAGTTCACACAAGAGGAGACACAAAAAATTGTTTGGGAAAATAGATCTGACTGATAGTTTACAAATGTCTCTTAACTCAGAATTCTGCCTAAAAAAAAACCCTTTTAAGCCGAGGACCTCCTGTCTGTGCTATATCTGACATCTCCCCCCAAGCACCCCAAAGCCACCACAACTAGTAACAGCAACAACAACAAAATTATGATAATAAAAATGCAAGGAATGTCAGTTAATTCAGCACGAATAGTGAATTAAGGTCAGAAATATCACTGAATTTGTGTACAGTTAACTTGCAAACTATGTACACACTGCCTGTGCAGTCACTGTATCACATAATGTTTATTTTCTATATCAAATGCATGCAAAGGCTTACATTAGTCCTTGCAATGAAGGCACTGGCGCTAACCTCGTTGAATTCTGAATTCTGTAATAAGACAAGCCTAGACAAACTAATAGAGCTGGAGCTCATATCTCGTTTATTTTTTAGTTTCTCAACAAACCTTTTCTTCAAGGAGATTTAGTCTTCTGAATCCAAGAGATAAAACATATCTGTTTGTTCTTTCCTTCTCCACAGCATTTGTCACACTTGATTGAAGCAGTGTTTGGAGAAGCACACACAGAAATCATTCCCCCCCATTTTTGTTTTTCTCCATGAAAATAAATCTGTATTCTCCTATTTTCCTACTCACAGACAATCATCATATACACAAACATACACAAAGACATACCTAGCACACACACATTCCATGCATGTTAAAGCTTTTGTATGTTGTGATTATAGCAGCCTTGAAAAGTGCATGGACTGACTCGCTTGGATTACCAGCATGCACATTCTCATGTATCTTAAGTCTTTTCAACTCTGCGACTAACAATATGGATTGTATAGCTCATGATATAGGATGTGGGTTTGACAACAGAGGTCTGTGGGGCAAATTACAGCACAGCTTTTAGAAGAGAAGGCAAAGAGAATGATGGTAGTCTTGGGTGTGATCATTAAATGACATGAAAGAAGCAAGGATGTGAAGGAATTTGTGGATGAGTTTGAATTAAAGATCAGTTCCAACTTACCTTTGTGATTTCTTCTTTTTCCCAGTGGTGTAGTAGTCTACTGCCCTCTGAAGAGATCGTGCAATCTCTGGCGCCTGATTGAACATCAAAACAAAGTAAGGTTAAGAGATACAACACACACAAATCACTACATATTGTGTACAATGTTCTAGAGAAATCTTGAACTCATATTAGTTGTTTCAAGATTATCAGGTGATTTGTGAGAATGAATCAATGTACGTGTGTCTCTTAACACAGGTTGAAGTGAATATTCACATGCAACTGTTGTCTATCCCCAAAGAAAAGTTGTTTCTTCCGCGTAGTTAATCGGCTCAAATAGTAGTGATGATCAAACAACAATACATGTAGTCCTAATGCCAAGAGGCGCCATGTCACGACTTTACTTCTTTCATCCAACCACATCACCTTCAATCAGGCTATTCAACTCAGAAAGGAACTTCTATTGCATCCATCACTTAATTCCTAAAGCCTCCTGAAAAGACAATGATATGCTTACAGTGACTACACAGCCAGCAGTGTTGATGGCGCAGCTGACTCATGCAGGCAATAAGTTAGAGGTAGCAATCATGAATAGAATAACATTGTTAATTTGTAATGTACCATATTGGTCACTGTTACTCCTGGTGCAAGTGATTCGAATTTTATTCTTCAATGCAAATAGAAATTACTCTAGCAGGCATACATCAATATTGAAGAAATGTTGTGTAATTGTTTTACGCTATTTATTTCAAAGTCTCCTACAAAATGCATGGAGAGATCATGAGTTTACAGAAAGCACAATCATGATTATGACTTGAAGTACTTTACTAGCATTGACAGCACTTGATGTACAACATGGAACATTTTAATATGGTCTCAGTCTTCATTGATGATGTAAACTACACAAAATTGAACAACTTGCTCCATCAATAACGGTACTATCTAAGTGTCTGTCAATAGTCTTGGTCCATCTTTGGAATCTGAGAAGGAACTTTTGGTATTAGTTGGAATGCTTTGGCATTTTCTCACAGCACAAAGGGAAAGCTTTAACTTATCACATGTATGTGTGGAATTGCAGAGGCATACACCAAATACTATATAGGCAATCAGTGCAAGCAACAATGAACCTTGTTGGGTTATGGTTCTCCAGTATAATTTACCAAAATGGGGGGCGGGGGGGGGGGGGGGGGGGGGGGGAATACTACCTCTTGAAGAATCATGAACTTTAATGCTGACTGTAATCACGTTGGGAGTTAATAAGTGCAATGATCTCACAATGACTTAAAATCCTCCACTTGTAAATCACAACTGTTTTCTCCTTTCATTGTACATTCTTTGAAAGAGATGAACACTAGAGAGTGGACCATGTCACGTAGCACAGAATGTAAGTCAGGAAACAATGCAAAGACTCCATATCCTCCAACCAATGTAAGAACTGCATTTCTTATTAAAGTTGCAAGCAAACTGGATATAAAGGAAGGGAACCTCACAAGCTGCTTTGTGAAGTCATATTTCAGGTCCTAGTTGATGAAGGCTTTTACTACTTACCGGCACCTGCTCACACTGGAACATCATCATCTCAGGCACCCTCTTGTTGCCATAGCGAACAATGATGACCAGTAAGCTGTCATAATTACACTGCTTGATTTCTGCCGAGATGGCCCCAATGTCCTGCAAAGGGAACACCTCCAATGTTTCCTAGAAGAAAGAACAAAGTTGACAGAATTTGACCACCTTTGGAAAAATATGACACAATCTATGTATTAGCTGTAAACTGATATCTATTCACCATCAAAGTAGCTGAACCATTTGTGTCCTTATACACAAGCCAAAATTAATCAGCTCATGTCGACTTTACAAGACGTCAGCAAAGTATCATCCATTTATTTAAAAATCCTTGGTTACAGACATTTTGTGTCTGAAAGCTTGAGTTATATATACATTTAATCAACAATTAATATACAGGAGAAATTGCACAAAAACAGTACAGATTCAAAGGGAGTTGTCCCAATTTTCTAAACTTTCTCAATTCTGTCATGCTCTACTGAGGAACTCACTTTAATATCAAACAACAGTATTAATATTTAGTTCTCCTGTTCTTTCTTTGACTGATTGGGCCACCTTCCAACTCTACTCAATGCACTATTTGCTTCTTACCTGAGTGTATTCATCAAGAAGAACAACATCTTTTTCTGTCATGGTGAGGCGCACATCTTGTGACCAGATCTTGCCCTTGGCATCCAGAAGCCTCAGTTTGCGAATCCCATCTTCCACTGAGAGCACCCCTTCCTTCTTGTCCATGGGGAATGTGTAGAGATGCTGCAGAAAGCACACATCTCTCAAGTTACTGCTATCATCTTTCCATTTCATAAAATCTTTCTATTCTTTGCAATTCTAACGGCATAGTATTTTAAAGTTTAGAGCGGTTACTTCTTTATTTGTTATCATAATTATCAATATTATCACTCAGTCATTATTCACAAGTGCATCCACTCCTATATTTTCTCTTTCCCTCTGTATGCCACATTCAGGGTGATATGAGTAAACCAACGAGACTGACATCAATGCATTTAAAAGTCAGCCACAGGATGGCTTGTCTGGGATGGATAAAGGTTAAAATAAAAGATGAAAAACAAGATTTGTTCCACCTCTTTCGGTACTTGATATTTTTTCAAATAAAAAAAGATCTTAAACACCATATGTTCTACCTCTTTTGGTACTTGATATTTTTTCAAATAAAAAAAAATCCTAAAAACCCTGAAGTTTATGATAAAGCCATGAATAAGAGTGCCTAAGAGAAGTAGGAGAGCCTTACCTCAACAGGAAACCTGTTTTGTCTTTGGAGTGACTGAGGTTGTTGGTGAGGCTGTGGTTCAGTGTGCTGGGGACCGGCGTAGGAGACAGGTCTCCTGGAGCCATCTCTACCTAGTGCCTCTGATGACTGCCTTGGGTCATTGTAGCCACCTAACATCATCACATAGGTTAGAATAGTAAGATGATAAATACAACTTTCTTTCCCCCTCCTGCATACTGACAACTCATTTCAACTCATTTTCCTCAAAGGATGTTCTCTAGATGTCTTTGAGCTTATCACACACAAAGCTTGTTACACTGATGACATGTCACATTCCTCAGATCTTTAATGTTCTCTCAGTTCATAGAATAACATTTGAATCTAACATGCCAACTCATAATCATTCACTCAAACAGTTTCTAACAACTGTGCATATTGGTGTTGTTCAAGACTGCACACTACACAGTAGGAAAAGAGCTACATTATCATTCTTGAGAGTCTACATAATAGCAAGCACACATCTCCTAATTCTGCCAACATCTCTTCCAAAATTCCCTTTAACAGACACTTGGTCAGGAGCCTCACCATATAAACTTTTGTGGTTGTTGTTGTTTGCCCCTCTGGATGGCCCATTATGGGGGTGTGGCACACTTGTGTTGGGTCCATACGCATGACCATTGGGTACTCCATAGGTCTGGCCATTTTGGCGCCCTGTGTTCGATGGGTAGCCGTTTGGAATCTGCCCTCTGTCCAAATGACCATTCATTGCCCTTTAAAATGAGACACATTCAAACATAATTGATATTGGTGGAAAAAAAATTGATATTGATGACAAAATTTGCAATATTCTACAGTTTGTAGAAAGTTGTACTGACAATTTAATCCTAATTCCCCTGTCAAACACCTATGAAAAAAACACTATTGTGAAGTTTAAACGATATTGATGTTGAAAGCAAGAGATTATTATGTAGAGAGGTGAAGATATGAGGTAGGAATTTCCTTACATTTGTCTGCCCTCTGTACAAATGAAGTTTGTAAGATCGCAACTGCTGATGTACATTTTAGCAAACATGTTTGGAAAAAAAGGAACCAGAGGTAATCGCATCTGTCATCTACTGCTTTCCAGGCAGTGACATGTTTGCTAAAATGTAGATCAGCACTTGTCATCTTACAAATTCATCTATACAGAGGGCAGACAAACTGAAGAAAACTCATACCTCAGATGCTGTTTTTTTTTTTCATTTTTGTTCATGTTGAACATTAAATATCTCAATTACCCAAACAAACCTCTCTTCACACATAGTACACATGTCATAATGTACACTAACAATATACTGCAGGCTTCATGTATTTCACTTTAGTACAAGAAGAGTCATATCTTATAATTTACAGGGTATTCAGTTTGGTTTGGTTTGGCTTTTAAATCTCATGTATTAATTGTGTACAGTATGATAACAAAAACTGCTATCTAGAGAGAGAAAAAAAAATACCCACAATGTCATTTCATTGATTCTGGCATCCTGGTATTAATTTGATTAATCATATAATTGCCTGATGCTAGGATCTTGATACAAAAATCCTGTTTTAATCCAGAAAAAAAGACAGCTTTTAGTACACTACCACTTATTCTAGTAGATACAGTCTTGACCGCAGGCCAGCCAATCATCCAGCGGTCAAGGCTCAGGTACATGTATGGGAGAAACCCTTTCAGAGTGAGAGAACCTTTACCCCTACCTATTGTGTTTGTCCCACCACAATGGTTTACTCTGATATAAAGAAATGCCCCAGATGGTCCAATTTAGTCATATCTTCTGGGTGTGGTCACATGCTTCAAGTGATAAAAGAGTGTCTAGAATTATCTTGAATGAACACTACAGGATACCGCTGAAGAGAAGATATTCTGAGTATGTATTAAAGCACTAATCTTTGTCTAGTTTACATGCAAACATAAATTCAACCAGTCATTTCAAGGAAACTACATTGCTGTGGTTTCGTGTATTTTGTATTGCAGTTCTTGTCATTGTCGTTCTTCAATGCAAATATGTTATCAGGCCAAGTACAATATTCTTATTTATATGAGCCTGTTGTGCTTATAATAATAACATTGTTTTGTCTCAGTAAAACCAATTTTAAAAGCTTCTTTTCTACTAAATTTATAGCTAATCCTGAAATTTCAACTCAATTTTTTTTTTTCTGAAAAGTGACCATCTTTAAAAAAAAAAAGATATCTCAATTACTTTAAAACTATTTTAAAGAATTTCAATGGTACATGTTTCTTTAGTATGAAATATTTGATGAAATTAAAGGGATGATTTAGTTTTGGCCAAGAAGAGGATTCCGATTTTAACTTTTTGCAAGATAATTAGAAACGATTACTAACATGAAACGTTTAAGAGAATACAATTCTAAGGGGAATTAAAAGTCCTAATGATAGGTGGCACCCATCTTTTATTAGGACCATTTTGTTTGCTTGAATATTTCACTCAACATATTGAAATAACTTACTACTCTGTATTTTCAACTGGAGGAGCTTTACTCCATCTGGTAAATTGTTTATCTGAACAATGTTTTTTTTTTTTTAAATGAGAAATGAGGAATTATCAAAATATCAAAGTTTTGATTTCATTTTGTTCTTTGGAGGTGGTGAGTCCAAATTTCCCACATCACATGCTCTTCATCAAAACTGGGATGAGGGTTGAAGGTTCAAATTATGACTTACTGATGGCTCTGTGGACCTGGTCCATATGCTGACTCATGCTGATATTGGCTTCTTTTGGATGTTGGGATGGGCATCCTGGCTCAGTTGGTTCTCTTGGAATGTCTGTAACAGGTGTCCACATTCAATCTACCAACCTGTAGGAAAACACAAGCAGAAATTATTATTGTCATTACAATGCATATTAAATCAAAAATATATTAATGTCATATCACATAGAATTACTGTATACGCCAAATATTTTGCGAGGTATTTATTTTTGCAAATTTCACAAGTCAGGTGCTATTCGTGAAATCAAAGACACACGAAAATAATAACTCTGATCCTGATATAAATAAGACACTTTTCTGTTTAGTACTCTACTCCATGATCACAAATTTAACCACTCGCAAAATTGTCGGGAAGTCCTGATTTGCAAAATTAGACTCGCTAAATATATGGCATATACATGAATAATACTGGCCCCATGGATAACCTTGTAGTAAAAGAATATTCCAATTCATCATTGAAAAAAACAAAAACAAATGGAAACTGCCCTTTGCTTTCAAGTTGACTTGTGCTCTCAAAGTTAAGTTGAATTCACAGAATACTGTATATGCCAAAGATTTCGCAAAGTTTTTATTTTCGCGAATTTCGCGAGTCAGGTGCTATTCGCGAAATTAAAGACACGCGATAATATTGACTCTGATCCCAATCTAAATGTGACATACACGCGTACTCTTCTCCGTTCGGTACAGGACTCCACGATCATGAATTTAACCACTCGCAAAATCATCGGGAATTCCCGATTCGCAAAAATTTAGACTCGCGCAATATATGGCGTATACAGTATTAAATTTGGTTACACTTGGATAAAAAAATAAGTAACAGATTGCTAATATATTACACGCTGGTTTTCACAGTAGGCGCATTCTAGGTTTCACTTTTAATCGATAACTTTGAGACCATTTCAGTGAAACATATTTGCTGTTCTGGTGTTTGATTTTTTGACCACAGTCAAAATACATATAAAAATGGTCTCTTTCTCTTGAAACGGAACAATGTCACAAACACTTTACTTTGGGATGTCAGCTACCAAGTGCACATGTTAGACTTGAAACTTGCACAACAAGGGATGGTATAAATCCACCAGTCAAATAAGCTTCCAGACAGGTTCAATGTAACAAGCAGAGGAGACTCTGCTGATCTAGGACAGGGGATAAACTTGAACACTTCTCTATCTTAAAAAATATTCAACCAATCAGGGGCCGGCCTATATCAGTGAATATCAAATACCATCAATGCCTATCATGTGCCTACAATTGCTGCATGGTGTGGCTGGCGAGTCTACTTTTTTTTTCCTTCCCCATGTGGTTGCCTACAAACAACAGTCCTTATTATTTTTTTTCTTATTTACAATGAATGTTATTCAAATAGCAATTGCAGTACAGATACATTACTTCAAAAACAAAGTTTGCTTGCTAGCTAGCTGTGAAAAATTGAGTGTTATATGTGTAACATGTATACGGACGTCAATGGATTTCTTGTGTAAGAAGTACAGTGTATAAGACTACATCTCAATCTACATAAGATTGATATGATTGGCCCATACCAGTCCAATGTGCATGCTCCATGCATACACTATGTACAGCAAATTGTGAATGACTATTAAACTTGTACATAAGAGAGCGCAATCTACACTGTACTTTGATTGGCAGTCAATGAGTTCTATGGAGCTGATCTTTGTCATCAAGATGGCAGTGATCATTATGCCATCCAGCAGTGTCTTTTTCAATCCTGGGTCTGTGTGTCTGTAACATCACAAGTTATTATCTTCATATTTTTGAATGCATAGGGTAACTTTGGATAACCTGATCCATCCTCCCATTGTGTCCCACTTTTTCCCCGATATAATTCATTTTAATTTTCAGAAATTTCTCTATGATGCCTATACACTTTCCTTGACTTTCAGTGAACTTTACCAGTTTGATGTTATTCTATGTGTCTTCATTACTTTTTCTTCTCCAGTGTTTTAGTGAAGGTTTCAATTGAGACTCTTTAAAGTGCGTGTCCCTTTTCTCCCCATTAGTTCCATCTATCAAACTCACACTTCACCCTGGGGTATGCCATCTTACTCCCAAAATGAATTTTTAAAATCCATGAGTCACACTGATAAACCAAAATTAAGATTACTTTAAATAGATACCTAACAGTACTACCAGTCTTTGAATTAGTAATTATCAGCATGAGTTGGCTATCAAAAACATACTGAGTTGCAAGTAAGGATACACAACATCACAAATACACGAACTGTTCCATTTCTTCTTGGTCTCCCCTATGATCACTACTGAATTATTGTCATACCATCAGCTCTCCTTCAACAAGACTGAAAGCAAAATGAATCTTTTCAGTATTACACTACAGCTCACTACACAGCATCCATTGCATTTTCTTAATGATTAGCATGAAGAAGATTGTTTCGGGTTTGCCAACATTTTTCTTCTTTTTTTTCCTCACTCAGATACAAAGCTGGTCTAGAAACTTACGTGTCAAGAAATATTTTCCTGGGCTGTGTAAGATCACTTCATTTATACTTCCATTACACAGGAATACAGTAAGTTTCAAGAATATACATCTGTGAAATGAAATGTTCCTTGAACGGAAGAGGAAAAGAGAAGTACGGAGATAACTTTTTAGAAGTGTACTCACAATATGAACTGCGCTTCAGGGCTGAGCCACAGGAACATTTAGTCATGGGCACACACAACCCATGTATATTCCAATTTGAATCTTGTCAACGTGAAATATTCTTCTTAAAAAAACTTTTGAAGTCTTGCTGTGCTACTATCCTGACATATAGTCCAGTGTGGATCCAGCTTCTATAATACACTGCACAGACAAGCACCGCTACTTCTCCCCATAACTACTTCTGCCCTGTGTTTTGCAGTGGGAAATTCACACCGTGATACACAAGACTGTGGGTGCAAATTCCACTCAGCCTCAGTGGTGGCATGATATTGCCAAAGACCAACTCAAATGTGTACACAGCAAAACAAGCAAAAATGGAGGTAGGCCAACGAACAAAATGAAGGTAATTCCGAACACACCTTGTATGCATATAATGGAGCTGATTTCAATAGCTCACCTTCTAACTGCTCCACTACATTCCCAAAGAATTGATGGAGCGTAGCACAGTGACGTATGAAGACAGGGGAGAGAGAGACACAAAACAACACAGGCAATGACAAAAATGTAAAACTTTTTACCACTGAGCCTATCACAGGAGGCTAGGTTAATGCTGAGTTCACTATAGTACATGCTAATACCAACAAATTCACACCATTAAATGACAGACAGTAGGACAGAATGACATAAAGTTTACTTTTGAAGTTAATCCTTCAATGCTGCAAGACTTTTCTCATCCACTATCACTATTATCATTACTGGCCAAGATAGAACACACACTATACAGCATCTAGCCAGCTACATTATCTCTATTCTTCATATTTTCTCTATAAATGTTCACTTTACAGCTTACAGATCATGCACAGCACAAACAGGTACTGTGGCAGTCACAGAAAATCTCAGGATTGTGTTTAAAGAAGTCATTTAGAGTACGCTTCCCTGTATTAGTGACACAGCTTTATTTTGTGGGTTATAACATGTTAAGAGAAGTATGTATTTACCATTCATATGGTTGTCAAACTACATACCCCAATGATTACACCAGTGTGGGTAAAACTACCATAATATCACAGGGCAACAGAAAGACACACTAACACACTGTATACACACGGATATTGTGGACAGCATATTTTCACGCAGAAAAGACAATTGACAGCTCAAGTTGAGTGAACACCGCCTAGATGCACATTCCATTCTCTATTAAGCCATCGGCATCCTCCAAAGCATTCAAATGCCAACTACATGCAACTTTGCCAAACAATACATTAAACTCAGTGCATATAGAATGGGTTGCTCAGATTGTTGAAATTACAATATTGCAGATCTTACTCACGATTCATCTTGACCACAGAATCTTATTCTGATGGGAATTGAAAAGAGCTTTAGTCTGATTCTGAAGAGGGTTTGTGGTCAATTGAGAACCACTGATCATCACTGGCATTCAATTGGCACCAGACTGAGACCATGGTCTTAATTCAGGCCAGTCTGGTCAAACTACACATTGGTCACAATGCTGCAGCGCAGTAGTCATGGTTACTACTGATTGAGAGTGGCTGTAATTCATCTTGTGAAACAAGGGAACAGACACAGCATGCATGCTGAAGCCTTTCTGTGCCAACCATCAAATCAATAAGAATCTCATCAAATGCTACCACTTGTAAATGACTGCGTAATGCATGCACTGCTTTCTATTCTTGTTCAAAGGGATTTTCTCTTCTTCTTCATTTGTATGAGCTGTGCTAAAAATGATAAGTGGTCATAAAATCCTGAGTGCCTTTTGAAGGTATAACAGTGGACTGTGACTGCCCTCTCAGTGCCTGTACAAATTTCTATTTAATAATGACATAAGGGTGCAGAAGGGGTCAACCATCTGAAATTATTTTGAGAAATTCAGTTTGAAATAAATCAACCTAATGCTTCACATGTTAAATCATTATGTAATATATGTACAGTTGCAACTGTCTGGCAACAAAAACTTGCTGTTTTTCATTAGCCAATTTAAAAAGTAGCATTGTGTCTTTATTAAAAAACCATCGTACAGCTGTAAATCAAGAAATGATAGCTGTAAAAAGATTCCCATACTACTTGTCTCAAGTCTTCTAGTTTGAGTGTTGTCGTCACGTAGCGGTTTCTTTTTTTTCAGCTTGATGGATTTTTTTTTTCTTTAGGAGCAATAAAAAAAAAAATCTAAACACACGTGTTGAGGATGTTTCATTGGACAAGTTACTTTGCTTCATTCATTTTTAAAAAGCTACAGTTAAAAGTACATGTTACAGCATAAAGCACCACATTTACACTTGTGTGCATGTTAACACATTCAGTGTTATTACAACTACAAAAATACTGTAAAAGTGGTTTCTTTCGCGTACAGAAACTTTCGCGGTTTCCATCGGTGCCGACTTTTTCGCATATGTTTAAATTTGAGGTCGGTAATGATAGTGTTGTAACAACCGACGAGTTCAAAACATTTTCGCGTGATGTTAAATTCACGGTTCAACCTCAAAGCGCGAAAAGCACTAAAATAAAACCACCGCGAAAGAAACCACTTCTACAGTATGCTGATAATGTATACTATACTGCAAATGACAGAAAATGACAAGAGCACTTGTTCCTATGAAAAGAGCTGCCAGTGGATTGTTTGGAATTTTCCAAGTACAAACAAACTACATGTAGATATATACAAACTAAATATTTACAATATCAGCTGAAAATAACAAAACTCAGAGAGCTCTGTATAACTCGCTACACACATCAAACAGACTGAAAAATATGAGACATTTCTGTCATTAATGTTGCAGTTGATTTACAATGTAGGTTCTTGTGAGCTCCATTCACATACCTCTGACATATAAACAAAATTTAAACAGTATGAATTGCTAAGTGGACCCAATTCACACACACTACAGTCTTCTCACTGGGCTGACCAACCTACATACCATAATGGAACATCTCGTGTGATCACCTAAACTCTGCTCTTAGTAGTGGCTGTATTTCTCGCCTGCCATATGATTTCACCATACCTGTGCACAAAAGAGTGATGAACTGGAATGCCACGCAAACTGAAAGTCAATGAATACCCTGTAATCGCTTCACTTCTTCTCATATTTCTGTGTTTGCTCACCACTAGTAGTGCAATTCATATTGTCAACATTCTCCTTTTCCTAAAACTCTCATTGTCAGAATTTGACAACCCACATATTTGTCATTCTTTCTCATGCAAAGGCAGCTTATCAAATTTTTGTTATCATATGACGCATTAGTAAAAACGTTGACAATTACACATATCTAAGTAATATCAGCAATAAAATACATCTTAGCCTCTGTTTGCCAAGTAATTGATGAAATGTGTACAAATTGTGAAATCTGTACAACACAATAACATTTACAAAATCTCTGGTTTCTATACATAATAACAGCATATTTTGCATTGTACATGTTGACTGAATTTTTGACATTCCAGGGCAAGACAATATAAATCAATGTTCAGCAAAAGGAAGTGACTACTCACACCATGATAACCTACACACACTGCTAGGCAAGGAAATTGGATTCAGAAAGGTTAAAGCACTGGTGCACTGTGTATAGTGTGAGGTATAAGAAAAAGTTTAGGTAATACTGATATAGATGAAACAACTATGCCATCTAATATCTTGTTTATTACACAAAAAATAACACTCAACAATAAAATCACATCTATGTGCATGAGGATTTTTTCCTACTTAAAGTAAACTGTTAGTATGACTGTAAGCTTTGAAAGCAGGAAGTCATTTTTAACACCATATATAAATGTTTCAGCATTCAGTTACATATGACCCAAATACAGAAATTTAGCTTTTCTTAACCCATCCCCCCCCCAAAAAAAAAAAAAACCCAACAACCTACTTTCCGTATTGAGGTCAGTCTGTCAACCCTTTTTATTAATAGCACCAGTGTTTGCTGCTTTTAATACTGGTTCAATTATTTATGTCATAACTAATCAGCTAATGTGAAAGAGTGCTGTTGTACATGTTTTTTTTTTCTGATGGGGTGCACACAAGATGTTAATCAATGCTCACAGCACACAGAGTAGATAGTTCAAATTTCTCTTGTAAAAGGCACTTAATAGACTGCACCTCCGAGGAAACAGTCAAATGTATTGCATTTCTGACCTTCTCAGCAAAGCATTGGTACAATGATCCAACCACAAGAGATCATGACAATTGTGCAAGACTATCCTAACAAGTCTCATTTCACAGCTCCAGGAGGAAGATCAATCTAGACAAGACATGTAAGAGCAATGTCAAGTTCTACAGTTTCTCTAACCTTTTTCATAAACATTGTACCTATGAATGATGCCATACCAACACCACCTAACAACAAAATGTGTCATGAAGAGATGCACACTGTATTGTTGACCAAATCCAGTGAATTGCGTTCAGTCTATTGCAGCGTGGTTTAGCTGTTTTATGCCTGACATCCTTCTGATGTTCCCTCTCTTGTTTACAAGGATTTCTACCTAATATCACTTCAGCTTGACAACATTTACCTGATAACATGCGTTCAAAGTACACTGTGTGACAATGCCACTATCTTAGTCTATATCTACAGACCATCTTGTCTCACATAATGGCTTTTCCCATTTCTAACCATATCATGAAAATCTTCTAAGGAGTTAACAGTAATAGTCAAAACATGCTAATTAGAAGTACAAGCATCAAAGACTACAAAGAAGGATACAAACTTACAGACTACAGAAGAAAATAAACAAGAAGGAAGGAGATAAAAAGACAGACAGACAAATAGATAGACAGATAGATGGATAGATAGATAGACAGATAGATAGACAGATAGACAGATAGATATGAGACAAATAGACAAATAGATAGAGAGAGAGAGAGAGGGGGGGGGTGGTGAGAGGGGAGGGACATACCTGTGATAAAGGGTTGCTTATTCTGGACTGCGTGCTATTAATGGGCAATCTGTAAAGTATTCCACTGAACTTTGGCTGGGTGGATCAAGTTTGCACAATAAACAACATGAGACCATAGAGCATACCTGTAACTCCATGATGAGATACAGTGCTCACTGCTTAATCGGGATGGGTTGGGAGACAATTAAGTTTTTTTCCCAATTAAGCGATGCCATTGCTCAAGCAGGGGCTGGTATTAGCCCGTGCAAACCACACAACACAAAGCCCAGTATGTGGGCATTATACTAAACCATGCACAGTTATCAAACCCCCTGATAACCACAGCAACAAGCACACGAATGCTACAACATGCAGACACAAAATGGAGGGAAAAAAACCCCACAGCTGTCAAATAATTTTGGCAAAAGTGCATCATCAGAACAAACCTTCATTCATTTGATCCACAAAATAACCCTGTTCAGAGGGAATCACGATGCCTTTTACCTGATCCATGCACAGAAAGAGGCAGCACTACTAACTTTAACACACTGTTTAATGTGTTAACAACATGCACATTACGACGACACTGATTGCAACGATCGTACGAACAAATTTTCCCCATATTCACACCTCCTTCTTACACTGTCACAAACAAACACACAAAGTGCACGCATACTATGCACAACAGGGAGAGTATGGGCCGCATGCAGCGAAGGTGACTCTCTGTGTCTGTAGCTCTGTAGCAACAAATGTTCCGACTGCAGTCGGCATAATCTATCTGGAATTGGTTAGAAAATAACCCTTCTGATGAGGAAATTAAATCCCTGCAATTATTTCTATGGATTTACTTATCATCTTAAGACGATGAATGATGGACAACGGAAGTGTTTCAGTCAGAATTTGTCCCAATAAAGTGGTTAATGGTTCTGATTAAGTGATGAAAATAACACATTAACATTTTGTTACATCAAATTTTTGTTGCACTTAAGTGGGTTCCCACTAAAGCAGTTCCCGATTAACAGGTAGGCACTGTACCACAAACCACTACAGGACATACATTATACCTTAAACAGAATGCTGAAAGACAAGGACTTTGACCTGCATTAATGATTTTCTTTTTATATAAAATATATATGTTAGCTTTCACAGTGGGCATAGCATATTCAAAATTGGTCGTCTGTTGGTTATCACGTGAGTCTGTCCTTTTATACTACTTTTATGCTCACAAAAAAAAAGAAACTGATTTTAATCCCTTGGATACCCTCATCTAAAAGGATTTCAATACTCCACATGACAATTCTCATGACAATTCTCATGACAATGTGTAGTGATAAAATTTTATTTGTCATTATGATGACCATCTCTTTTTTATATATGAGGGGGGGGGGGAGGAGGAGGTTGCCACATTTGCCACAAAATTCTTCAGCATCTTATAAAGATTATTAGAGGATTCAATTTTCATTACATTCCTACCATGCAGCTCCTGTGAGTCACAAAAGTACAGAATTCTACAAAAAAAAATTAATCTGGCCAAGATATTATTCTAATTGTGATGTGCTCATTGAAGCACATCACTCGGAACAGCCCACCTAGTCATGAGGTATACACTGAGGGGCGGGGCACTGAAGTTCACTGGGAGGCATCACTCCGATAAGATACAGCCTTTCTGGTCAAATACCATTCATTCTGGCCCAATATCTCTCCTGTACCGCCACTGATGAAAAACAAATTAGACTCGGGGGGGGGGGGGGGGGGGGGGGGGGTTCTGTCCCCTCACAAAATAGTCTGAAGGAAAATCATTTACCTGTTGCCCCCTGAGATAGGTAATTTCCCAAAGTTTAATATGCATCACATCCGGTTTCTGCAAGCAATGGACTAATATTACTCGGGTACCAAGAGGGAACAGTGACATCTTCCACTTCCTGAATAGTGGAATCAATCAGCCTGGGTTCCACACAGATGCATTCACTGATTTGATATCCCGCTGACATTGCCTGATGTACCATTGTATCTCCAAAATAAATGGGACCCATGACACCGCTCTGCCCTCTATTCCAGAGACTCCAACTTCAAAGGGGTTCTTTCAAGTCTAATCATGCATGAAAAAGCCACTGGTATGTCCATTAGTTGGCCCTCAACATGCTTTATTATACCACACAGCCCATATTCACAAATGGACAGTTTTCTAGAAGATATATACCAATCTACCAGTTGGAAATATTCCCACATTGAATTGTACTTTATCTCCTCACCTCTTCAGCGATCATTGTAGTGTGTATGTACGATGTCTATCTAGTTAAGATTCACAGAGTACAATGAAACATATCATGTTTGTCTTACAGGGCCATTTCAAATCATGCTCATGCTGAATTACATGAAATGAGTAAAATGAAATTGATGTAATTAAGGTAGATATGTAAACAAAATCAGAAATAAAATAAGAAAGTATGGGTTTTGAGTTTAATGTCTTACAAAATAGTGATAATATATTATTATCTGTGACCCCATGCACACACAAGTTGAGTTGAAATATGAGTATCCCCAATCTATTGTAATAATCATGTTTTTGGTTCATAATTTAGCAATCATAACTCATTCCCTCATCATTGCTAACGTGTTCAGACACAACAAAAGTTTGGTGTGCAGGATACAACATGAAAGGGTAATTTGTGTGATACCAACATCATCACTTTATCTCATTGGAATCTCTTCTTGACACAAATATATCTGCTTAGGAAAAAAAAATACATATATAAACCTATAATGATTGGTAACTTTTTCATTTCACACTTGTATGTCTTGTTTTAATCAAACTTGTGCCATTTCATTTGTTCGATTTCACTTGAATTTACAGCAAACTAAATCATACATAGTGAATTGTATTTTTAAAGGACAATCTACTGCAAGGGGAGACTTGTTTGGATCAAACTGAATCTCAAAGCAGGTGATCAATGTTAATGCTCAATTGAGTAATGGGATCAGTTCTGGGAGAAAGTAAAACATTCTCCAGGGGTTGAGAGCCAATCATGAGTTAATGAGACACAGCAATTGGAAGGCTGTAGGTCTTAACAAAAAGGTTCGACAACACATCAACATTGTGTGAGAGCATTATAAGACACCTTCCATACTCCAAGGTATACCAACAGACAACTAAAAAAACACATGGCAACTAAATGCCATCTCTTGGACACATTACCTTTCAGCATTCAAAACACAGCCTCCGTTTCAAACTCGACTCCATCAAGCAAACAAAATGTCATGCACTGTAGTACTCTTGAATTGTAGAATTACCTTTGAATTCAAAAGGTTACTAGTCTGTACAAAGTAGTCCTAAAATAACTTCTGTCTAGCAAAGTCAACAGACTTCCAAAACAGAGATGTTAATTGCATAGTAGATGTGAAGCCACAGGCATTAGTCTCCTTTACAATACCTTATACTGACACTACTTACATGTATGTACAAGTGTTAGTCCTGTAATAACCAGGCTTTGACCAGACACTCAGAGGGTGTGTGAATATTCAGCCAAACTACTCAATATTTCCAATAATCAGGCCAAAACATAGGATGATTCACAATCTAAATGAAGACATTTTGACTTTGCAGAGACAAAGAGCCTTGAGTGATGCATCTTATTTTGTTACTGTGTGATATAGTGAGGTCTGAGATTGGAGCTCATCACATAAAATAGAGAGATACACACAGTATATCACCCTACAGTCCAGGAACTCACACAGGCTCAGTCCATGTCTCAGACCACAGTACTGGCTACTGGAAATCATGCTACACTGGCTGCTTCTCAAGGATCTAAATGAGATGTGGAATTATGCACTCTTTCCCTTCCTTGGATACCTCAAACACTTACAAAAGATAAACACTACAGTTCCCCATACTTATGCTGAGAGTTTAATCCAAATTAAATCTGCTGAACTTTCTATAGAGCATGGGGGTGGTCCCAGAGTATTCACCTGTTTTGAGAGGTAATGACAATGATTTCTTCTTTTTTTTTTTAATTCAGCTCCTGGCTATTTGATTAAACTGTGTACAAGTATGGATTCTGGGTTATGTGATTTATCAGTAGAACAAGCAAAGGAGGACCTTCATTAAAACACTGATCAAAGTAAAAACCCTGAAGACAAATGGAGAAATCAGATCTATACAAAGCCCACAAGTCAAAGAGGCATTGGAAGCCAGTGAGGGGGAACAGCTTACAAAATGACAGACACATGGACTGATAAACAGACAAGCAGACTCTGGTCATATTGATAAAGACTTGTACATGAACATTCACTGTGAGAAACAGAGGTAGTGAACAGAAAAAGAAGAGAAAAGAAACTATATACAAGTTAAAATACACAAAGAGGACTTAATCAAAGGAAAGAGAGCTACCAGACATATTCACATTTTCACACAAAAAAATTAATCAAAAGCAAAGAACAGAGAGAAATATGAGAGGTAAAAAATAAAAACACGAAGTATGAAAACTGAGTGAGAGAAGCGGATATTGGTATACAAGGAAAATTGTGCTCTCACGCATTGAGAGAGAAGGGGGGGGGGGGGAGAGATAGAGAGAAAGAGGTGAATACAATGGCTCCTCTATCTCCTCCTCACTCATTGTTCCTATGGCATTCCAATGAACAATAGTGTTACTCTTTGCATGAATGCAGAAGATGGCCTCAAGTGGGTTTCTGGATTTAACTCTACCCTGACATGGAGTGTATTATAAACTTTCCTACACCCCTCTACATTCTGCCACAGATGTAGGCTGCACACACACACACACACACACACACACACACACACACACATACAAAAAAGGGGGGGGGAGCTTTGGCACAGATTGCTTTATTGCTTTTTCTTGGTAGTCTATAAAGCAGACTCTTGTGCCATAATTAAAATGATACTTCATTTATTTCTATAACAATGGAAGCCTAGTCGAAGGAAAAACACTTTTCCCACTGATAGTTCTGTTGTTTTATTCAATTTCTTCAAGAAGACAAGAAGTAACTGTGTAAACAGGTCATGAAAGATCCAACACAAAGGACCACACAGGATAATGCAAAGAACTGTGATATGGCTGACTAGTATTATCTAAAAATTCAAGCACAAATATGCATAGACTTTGCTTTAAAACGTTACCTATATCATCTAATTCTTAAAGTTGTCAATGAATAGGTTGAAGACATTAGAAATTCATCACAATATCTTGAACTGCCTGATTTTGGAAGAGAAAATCTCTGTTTCCTCAGACCTTGGCCAGGAATATTTGAGTTTGATGGCAGAGCTTAACGTCCCCTTGGGTGATCAAATCCTCCCTTTCTCTTCAGTGGCAGCAGAGGTAGAAAGTAGCCACCATGCACCAGCTTTCATCTCAGCTTGTGTACATTTCTATTCACTGTGTTAACACAATTTGCACAATACAGTTACACTGTACTTTAGCATGTAGTCCATTAGTCCTTGAACACTTGACAACTAGGTATTTCATCTAGGAGCATTAACCCTTCAAGCAGACGTGACCTTTCATTTGGGAGTATAAAGCAATATAGAAAGACAGTAGTCTGCAGCATACACAGTAAACTGAAGCCTCCAACACAAAACCAAAATAAGAATAGCTAGAAGAATTTTCTTGGGCAACATCTGATATTTTTTGCTAAATAATTCTGTTTGGATGATAAATCTGTGAGCAAAAAGCTGGACTGGAAATCATGGCCTTGGATCAGGCAATGACACATCAAGAGGGCAAATGACTCCATGTTAAAATCAAGGGAAAATTCTTTTTAATATTACATAAACCAACCTGCTGGAAATATCAGTAGACTGCTTGTCCACTCTTACTTGATATGTCTTGCTACTAGAAGGTTTCAATTAAAACAATGTGTGCAAAAGCACTGTTAAACCTTCAGTAAGTTAAGTTTATCTACTGAACATTGATCCAATGTTCAAGCTCCCTCTTGCATGGTATCAAATGTACACTCTTTGGGAAATTTGGTAAAAAGAACATCTCAGTAAATCATTTCAAGGACGTTCAAGAGATGGAGTAACGACAGTGCTATTCCCTTTGATCTCATGTTTCATGCCGCCACTAAGGAATATTTGAAGTATGTGCTAAACTGGAGCTGCCTCACATATATGAAGACAATTCTCCCTATCGCATATAGCTCTCTGAATCTGAATGCGTGTGGCGCTCTAATTTTTTACCTTAAATTGTTGGGATACAAACTTCTGGTTATGAACGCGCTGTGTGTAAGTGTAGACTTTTATGCACATTGAACACTGAAGTACCAGTATTCAAAGATCGTATAAAATTCTGTCTTATAATCTGTTGAATAATAGAGTTATTTTCCAATCTGTAACTTTAAATTTGATGAATGGGATTCTTCTGCAAAGTGGCCCAATGCTGGGCCGATGATGCAAAAAACGAAATTATGGAAAATATCCATTGGTGAAGGACATGACGTGGTAAGCCACATAGTTCTGTGGGGTAAACTGCAAAACTGGAAGTGTACGTCCCAAGAGCGATTGATCAGAAATCTCTATCGCTTGATATCGGCTATATGCGATAGGGAGAATTGATTCATGTGGCATTGCATCATGACAGTCACTCTCAATGGAAGATATGTCTTTATGATGGTAATTACTTTTCGCTGTCCCTTCCTATGAAACATGAGCGTTACAGAAAGGTACAGACACAAGGATGTGTGAATAAAAGTTCCACAAATTTTGACGAAATAAAAATAAAAATTACCAGACTTTACCTGTTTTTACACTAATCTAACATACAAATAAATAAAGAGCTACACTTGGAAGATTATACCATATCAGTTTCATTTGTCGGAAGTGATCAGAAAGATGATATAATTGACTTTCCAGTAAGGGTGCAGTTCAAATATTTTTAAAACGTATGGCTCACATTAACACTTTTTGACATAATCCTTGACAGGAGTTACTTTCTTTTTCATATGCCATATCATTAGCTGAAATTTAATTTCCTTTCATCCAAAAAAAAAAAGATAGCTGACATTATGTTAGCATTCTAAATGAATCATCCCATTGCTCGGAAAGACGGCGGCATCGAACCCTGATAATCAAAGGCACAAATGCACCTGTGGTCACTGTGGAATTCTTTTGTGCGTCAAAAGAAAACTGAGTGTAGCTGTTTGGATGTTTACAGCCAGTTGGAACTCCATTTCTCAAACCTCCTTGACTATTTCCAGTGTTCTTCATTAGCCCATGATAGGCATAGTACACCAGATTTATAATGGATTCCAAATTAATATGTAAATGAATACCTCATACCCAATTCAATTTATCTCAGGGGATAAAGAGCAGGTGTTTGTGGATTTCAGAATTTTCAGTAAACATCACACATTCTTCTCCAAGACCAAACACCCTTAAGTGGAATTAATCATAGACAAGACCACAACCTTCTAGAGGGTACAGCTAACCATAGAGGTATGTGGCTTAATTCATCCATGAAATAAACCTAAATCTATATGTATCTCTGTCTGAAGTCAGAACCGTTTCACAGTCCACAAAGATTGAGGTAGCAAACCCCTGCCAATATACCATCCGCTACGCATCGTAACTCTTTAAGCAGGAAACCGCTGCCAGCAATGCAAGCAGCAAATTAAATCTTGAGAAAAGAAAGGAGACTTGTAATCACTAGGAAAGGCAGTACCTGGTACAAGATGGAATGCTGTATGAATAGACTGACGTCTTATGGAATGTGTGCATTATGCATCACATATTACAGCACATTGAATTCATCATTTCTATCAAAGGCCATAAAGCAAAATCAGGCTATGCTCGAGCACTGTGAATGCTTTTTTTATAAGCTGAGCTTGAAGCATGAGTCTCTCTGGGTGACAGAATAGAATTGACAAAGATGGTATGTCTTCTTCACAGCATGAGTCACTGGGAGCCTCCAACAAGAGACCTAGTGAGTTTAGCACCCAAATGACTATCACCTGACATCACTGAAGTATCCTGAGTTCACCTTCCATAGCACTCTTGCACATTATTACCTGAGAAGAACATAGCAAACTTGAGGAGCTTTGTGGACTTCCACATGGGCATGATGTCCATTTGTATATTTTGTCATACTGGACATAATACCTGCCAAGTTTGTAGAAAATATGACAGTGCATTTTCCAAAAAAACACAAAGACAAAAACTGAAAATGTAAAAACTGGCCCAAATTTGAAGTCAACCCCAAGGGGGTCATCCCTGGATCTGCCATAAAAAACTTGGAAGTACACCCACCTGGTATTAACTCATAGCATATATGCTTTATCATTTCTTATTTTAGAGATTTTGTTTATTTTTATTTTTTAAAGATGATCATATTTTTTATTATGGTTCCCACAACCAGTCAAGTTTGGTGAAAATGTGACCATGGCTTTTTGAAACTCCGTTTTAACAGCTGACAATACTCAGGGCAGCCTCTGGAGAAAACCTGAAACAGAATGTTACCTCATCATGGGCTTTTCAAGAAGAAGTGGAGATATAAAAGATTGAATATGCATGACTCACAACGGAAGAAACACAAGGGACAATGGAAGCTGTGTGTCTATTCAAAATGTCAACTTGTGCAGGGAATTTTCATTTCTGTCAAATTTGCTATGTTTGCAGCATATTTAAGTTCATAATTAATGCAGATATCCCTACTTTTTGCTGTAATTGTGACCCTGAGTGAGAAACTATGAATACTGCTCATTAAAAAAGACTAGACTGTGTATTATATGCTATGTGACTGAATACATGCATCAACACAACTTGCTAGCAGCACTTTGAGTTCACTTTGCTGGTTGCTTGTGAACAGCCACAGCCATGAGGCTGGCCTACTGAACAATGCACACACTCATGTACACACGTACCGGTATACATACCAGACTGCTGTAACACAGCTGTAAATCATGAGTAGGAGCTGGAGTTGCTCATCATCATAGATCATCCATAATTACTTTTGGAATGGATTTTAAAGCCACTTCCAAAAAGCAAAGAGTTTCAATATGTTGAGGACAGTGAGTATCAATTTCTGATTCAGATTTTTTTTTTTTCTACCGATTTTAAATTGTACAAGCAGTGATGCCACAAAGCTTGCAAAGAGTGATGAGTTGTTTGAGCCACGACATGCAATTCACCATCAATATCAACAGTTTGTGGTAACCAATTTGGTCCAAATTTACAAGAGTGTTTTAAAATAAGCCATTAAGTCTTTGTGTGATTTTGGTGCAATTTGGCCACATGGAATTTGAAATGTTTATATGGATACGAAAATACATTACCACCAATTCATGTATGCAAAGGCTGCTGTGAAAGTATGCAAGACACTTGTGATGTCATTAAATCATAGGGCAATAATCCACCACGAAAGCAATTTTATGGGTATTAAGAATGAGGATTTACATTCTCTCTTCTTTCTTTTTATGCTGGAATTGGCCGGCAAAAGTACAATATTCATGTTAAGTACATTCTCAGCTTTCACAAGAGGTATTATTTGCTGATTTAGGATTCTCTTTAAAGCTCCAGTTTAAAGTGTAATGGAAAACATTTTCCTTAGAAGTACGATTTCATCCTGTGGAAACTGGAAGGAGTAGAAATAATACTTAAAAATATCTTACTATTGTCACTTCCCACTGGTACAGACATTTTAACATAGTTTGAGCTCATATTGAACACTCATTTCGACAACCACCACCATCATCACATGAACTTTGGTAAGACCGGATAGCGTGCCATAGAGGGCTCACTCTTTTATAGAAAAGAGAGGTGATCCATGGGACTGTTTGAAAGATCGTACCGTGAAGATTCTTAAATACCAACCTGTAACTCAAGTGAATCTCATCTTTGGACCTCCCTTGACTGTCTGGCTTTACCTGCAGAGGACAAAACAAGAAATTAAAAAACAAATAATTCATAAGTTAAATCTCGCCTCACCTTTTTACAAGCAAATGCAGACAGCCTTAATTGGCTGAAATATATGTAACTATTGTATCAACCAGCTGTAATGTCTTCATGTCTTTGGGATGAATCTGCAGATCAAATTTTATACCTGCTTCCTACATGTACAGTTTGTTCTAATACTGAAATAAGACAAAGCTAACTGACAACTTAATATTGGTACTCTTGTGCAATGTGACATAACACAAGTGGGACTTCGGAATGTGCACACTTGATAAAACCTAGACCGGTCCACTCTAGTCCCCCTCTATACACTGTACACTCCCCACTCTACTAGTGCTAAAACAGTCCTGTGAGATAATAAATGGATGTATGAACAGTCTGATTCATCTAATGTGGTTAGAGATGGTTTCACAGCTTTTCTAGGTTCTTCATTTGAATGCAAAAAGGAAATCAGACATAAGGCAACCAGACACATATATGTAGGTACAAATGTACCTGTGGAATTCTCTTGACTTTGTGCATCCACAGTAAAATTGATAATACTGTCTGATTACAGCAGTTGCAACACCATCTCTTGAAGCTCCTAACTACAATCATATGTGGTGTCTGAACACACTGTATAATGTGAAGGAGCTATTAAGGAGTCCAATGGCTGTGCACAGAGATTTACAAGTTCTGCAACAAGGGTTTCAAAAATGCTATCTTTGTTTGCTATGGTCTAATAGACATCTCTGCACTCAAGATTAAAGTAGGGATTATGATTACTGGAGTACCTTAAAGGCATTATTTACCACTTGTAGATGAATAAAAAACCAAGCTTTAATGTTTCAAAATAGTCTTAAAATGTGAATTACACTGTAGGGATAGAAACAACCAATGTATAGAAATGTTAATGAGCTTAAAAGTATTGTTGAATCATACAAAATGTGAAAAGAGTGAACACTGTTTCTAGAATAAACTGTCTACAGTTGTGGTTTATTGAGAAAAATGGTGATATCTCCATAAATTTTGGACTTTATTGCAACATTTTTATATGGCAGGATATTTTGTAATACAACTGACCTGCACGTATGCATCAAATATGATAAGTCATACATTTTTAAAATCAATGCTGCCAATGGTAAACAGTACCTTTAACTAGTGCTTCAATCAATTGTGGCAGGGTAAGAAGACATTCCAGAAAATTATGAACTTTGGCACAACCATATTAAAGTGTTTATCATGTAAAGTATGCATACAAAGCCAAAAATGCTTGAATACTTTGTGCAGTTGGAGCTAAGAATTGATGGGGTCTGTGTAATCTATAAAATGCACTTCTGGTGTGGGAATTTGACCTACCCCAACCTTTGCCTGTTTGTGAGTCTTACACAAGATTTGGCAAGAATAGATACAGCACCACCACTGCCAGAATGTAAGGTCTTTAGTGCATTAAAACCTGAATACAATTGCTGTATACTGTGCTTGCACAATACTGCTAAGCAACAGGTCCCAAATGCATTCATAGTGAATATAACTTAGAAATATGCAATACTGCTCCCCATGTGAACTAAACTTTTACAATGTTTCGTCAGTATACAATAGTCTCCTGTGTAGATGCCATAAAAGCAGACAAACTGCAGTTTCAAAATTGACCAAAATACTATAGGCAAGATATTGTGTGAAGCCACACCACCAATCAAAGCTGCATCTCTCCATTGGGGAATACTGAGGGAAGAGTACAGTTGTGCATTTTTGGGAGGAGTTTTGCTAGACACACTTAGGGTTTGGAAGGAGTTGTGGTTTTACACCCAGACATCTATTCCCCCTCCCCCTTACCAGGAAAATCTTCAAAGTTGTTTTATATTCCCAAAAGTGCCAAAAATGCACACCTCTTTGAAATGGTCGAGGACATTCAGACAAGGGCAAAGGAAAAAAAATCTGTGGTTGGGTCAGCGGTTGGATCCTCACTTGTTGAACTCCATTCATACTTTTTTTTTTCATATTCTTATTCTTACTCTTTTGGAGCTCTGAGATGAACTCCAATTTTCACATCTCAAGGAGATAAGACCTTTTTGAATGTCAGAAGGGTATAATATGTGCATTGTCCTTACCATGACCCCCTACTTCAGATACATCACAAGTGCATACACTTTATTTTTCTTTCTGTAGTCTGGTAAACAGGGTGGGATTACAAACAGACAAATATAAATTTTTGTATAGGGCTACACAAACACATTTGCAATGTCTGTAATATGAGTATCACTAAATATTGCACTTTTCTGTTCACACATATCAGAAAGTGAGGTGTTGACCACCACAACCACTTCTTTGGCCATTGGACTAAACATGATCACACATCCCTTTTGGGCCTATGTCTGATCTCACTAATGGTCAATCTCACACTGCAAGTTACCAAGGAAATTTATTCCAGTATGAATACTAGGTCTTCTCCCATATAATGTGTGTGTGTGTGTGGGGGGGGGGGGGGGGGGGGTGGGGGGTGGGGGTGGGGGTGTTTCTACACAGCAACAGCATCATTTCATCTTTTTCCAATAGTATCATTAAAAGGACACTTCGCAATAATAATTTTGTAGATGAGGAATCATTTTCACATTTAACCTTTTATTTCTGATAAAATTTGTATGTTGCAACTTTTGCAACAGTTCAGTGAAGTATGAAATTTGTATTATGCCATGAATTACATCTTTAGTGATATGTGTACCATAAATGAACTGCTTTATGTTTCTACCACTCTGAAAGACCAGTCATTTAGAAATTACATGAGTGTGGTATTCTGTTCATATTTATCATCACACATTGATGTACACATCTCACATTCTCCCCTACTCTTCCCACAAAGGTATATCATCAACTATTATTATGGATCTCTTATCAGAATTTTACCAGGTTTGAGATTTGTTTTTCCCACATTTAGCACAATTGAAAATACACAGTGAACAATGGCACCATTCCCAATGTATCAACTGTATTTCCTTCTGACAAACATGACAGGGAGCACACATAAAGACCAGGAAGTACATCTTGCTGTACATGTTAACAGGTCAACAAAGAGATGCTATCCTTATGTCAATTCTATGCAAAATAAATGTCACAACCCTACTCGGCGAAAATTCCAACAAACAGACCAACATTGTGCTTACTTTTCTATAAAGAGAGTGCTCAGTCTGACAGTAGAGAAACATTACTGTGAACAGCATGTATTTTGAAGTTTTTACTTCACAAATTTTGCGAGTATTGTGCTATTTGTGACTTTTAACAATGCGCGAAAATCTAAAGTCAGATCCTGACCATATGAAATACGATGTGCACACATACATTTTTCTCTTCATTACTGTACTCTTCTATCATGAATTTAACCACTCGTGATATTGTCTTAACTCCCGATCCATAGAAATGTTGTCTCACTAAATGTATGGCACAGTACAGTATCCACTGAGCACAGGAAGAAATGAATATCCAGGGGGAAAAAATCTAAAAAAAAAAAAAATCTATCACTCTAGGAATTAGCCTGGTCTGCTTTGTGCTAACTTCCTGGCATGAAAGCTGTTGAACACAAATGTCCATAGCATTTGAGGTGGCAGTCTGAGAGAGTTGAATGACTGGTAGAGGACCAACTGAAACACAAGGGTATCATGCCTGCAAGATGTATGTCATTATACCATACAACCATACATTACTACTCTGCATTACAACCTACATAATTACAATATTTTGAGAAAGACATCATAGCAGAGAACGATGCATAAAATCACCTAGTACAGACCATCAACATTTTTATATCTTCTGACAAGATCTGCTGACACAAATGGCCTAATTTCTGCAAGTTTTACCTGCAGTTTAACATGACTACAATGTCTACAAATCCTGAGAGAGAATTAAAGCAATAGACTACAAAGATTATAATGTGTACATAAAGGGGTCATGAAAATTACAAATACTATTTTGATCTATAGCTTGAATATTGTTTGAGGAGTGCAACTTATCCAGACTGCTAAACTTAGTACTGTATACGCCAATATTTTCGCGTACAGATATTTTCGCGAATCACGGTATCAATGGCATTTTCGTGTGATACTAGTAGTAGTCTGGTCTACTTCCAAGCCCGAGAAACACGTTCAAACACTTGCCAACGTACATTGTACTTGTAACGTTTTTCCATTTGCATGCGAATTGTGACTTCCCAAACATGACAATAGAAATGACACCGTAGAAGATTTATAAAATGAAACAATAATTACGGGAACTTACAGTGAGACAAATCACATACAGCATTCACAAGTACCTACCATGTTGCAATGTCGATGCAGACTACAAAGTTTCAGAGCGGCGCTAGCGCCTAGCGAAAGTTTTACATGCATCCCTAGGCCTCACGCCTAGGGTAACATAGCACGGAGATTGCACATCGTATGCATGTTTATCATCGTACTGCACCGTAGCGTACTATGTACAGTGTAGTATACGATGCCAGCAGTTGCAGTACTCAGTACTAGTGTTTGTACGTACTGGCCGTTGTGCTGTGACAGCCGCGCGCGCTGGTGGTCCGGCCAGCGCTTGTCATCAATTTGTACATAAGGTGTGACGGGGTAATATTTTCGCGTGTCTTTAATTTCGCGATCAGCCCAAAGCTCGCGAAATTCGCGAAAATAAAACCCTCGCGAAAATAACGGCGTATACAGTATGCAAATGATTTTTGAGAGAAAAAGAAGACATATAATCTTGCCTTGTTGCTTAGAATACAAAAAGTCAATCAGTGCAGAAAAATCTAAAAATGATGGAACTGAAATTAGAGGAATTGTTTGTCTTGACATATACAGTAGACATGAAAACTCTATTTCGATGATTTATTGTTAATATTGGTGTAATACTCGCTACTACATCATCTCAACATATCAACCAGACTTCTATTGGAAACACAAAATGCTTCATCAAAGTTATTCAAATAATAAACTCACTTAAAAAAATACCACAGTCTAACACCAAGAACTCATCTAATCCGATCCACTGAGCATGTTTTAAAGACATGTTAAGTTTCCTGTGGTCCTTAGGCAGACAACGAGCCCTGTCCTTGGTAACGTCCACATTAACTGTAGCACTGTGTATGTACACCATCATGAGGTTTTGGATTTGACTAGGATTGCACCACTGCAGCTTACTCACAGGAATTTATTGATTCCTACTTTCTCCTAATCATTTCCCTTTCTTCTCCACTAAAGCACTGAGATGTTCGGTTGCTCCGTCACCCATCAGTGCTTGGCTCTTAAGACCCAAACTAGATATTCTTCTGTAATCAGCTTGCTTCATCAATGAACTCTATATACTGCACATCATTATAGGCTCTGCTGGAAAATATCACAGAGATAGCGTGAATATATGTATTACTTTCATTGGTCAGTTCTCTGTCCAGCCATGTACTCTGTCTGTCTGTCTCTCTCTCTATTTTAATCCCTACTCCATGAAATCTGTCCTGAGGCTTCTACTTAATAATAGACCATGGCACTCCCACATTACCTGACCACAAACTGGTTCATTACACATCATGCAGGAATGTTTTTTGTTACCTCATATCTAACTTTCCTCCATTATTTTTAAAACTTTGTGCAAACACATTATACTTGGAATACTCGCCGTGGGTTTTTTAAGTCAGACAACATTTACACATCTATTTCTATGTCCTAAACCATAATGTTCTTTAATTCAAGGTTTGGAAGGATGGTAAAAACACTGTAATCTTCTTCCTACAATCACGTGATGTGGCAAGTTGGTTCAAAACTTGGCTGCCGAAATCAGAGCAGTCATTTGTTTGAACCAACAAAGAAGACACTTTGAGAATGCTGCCCTTCATAATTACTGAATATTGCCAAAGAAAGTGCTTTACCAAATGCGCTGTCGGGCAATGATACACTTAACCCTTGAAAAGCTTCACGATCATGATGCCATGGACATGGCGTTTTTCAAGTGCAATATCTTGTCTTTGCGATCCCTGAACAAAATAATTTACAGTCTAATCACAGAAGGGTTATTTGCATCATATATATATATATATATATATTTTTTTTTGGAGAGAGAGAGAGAGTGAAACACACACACACATACACACACACACAATGAAAAATGTGCAAAATACAGCAAAACAAGACTCATGGAAATATTTTTTTTTCCCCAAAAAAAACCACCAAACTTTGTGTACACAGATTTTGAACTGTTTTTAAGCAGTTTGCCCCATGGAAACTCTGACATATGACTGGTGAAAGTATAACAAAGCTCTAATCCAAATATATTTCATAATATCTTTACATGACACGGTTGCGTCGGGAAAAGAAATAGAAGGTGATGTCATTTGTGAACCTGTGAGTGTTTGAATGTCACACTATATTTCCACATATTATTTTACAATGTACAACACAGTTGCACAGTTGTAGTTACCATTTGTGGTAGTGCATTGATCAGGATGCCAACAGTAATTATGCCTGACTCCCAGATAAGCGATCAAAACGAAATTGTTTCAAATTTTCAGTCTTTTCTAAAGATATACTTTCCATTTATGTCTAAGATATAACTTAACCATTAACTGCAGCTGCTATGAATTCAAAAGCTGAAGTTTTCACAAAGTTAACTGCAACACACGGCCACTTCGTTTCACAACCTCTAACACACATAAAAAAGAAAATCTCCTGCTTTTGCACAAGTTACAATCACTCTTTTTTTCCAGTAAAAAGAAATCTATTATGTAGACTGTTTTATATACGTAACAGTAAGAAATATGACCAAAATCCGCAGGTCTTCAGACAAACTCAGTTTTGAACTAAGAAGGGAGGAATCTAAATAATAATCCACATGTATACATAACATTCAAATGGCCTTCCACAACATAATTTATAGTTATTCAAGCCTGTATTAATTTGTTGATTGTATTCGTTTGGTACATCACGGCTTAAACACCATTCAAATGTTTATTGTAGCTACAATTGAAACATGATCACGAAACAAAGGCTACTCAATGAACATCAATATTAGTGCTTGATTAAAGTGTATGCAAATTCTCTCTGTTATGTATCTTGTTATGTTACTGGAGTCACTGGTGGACCAGCTATGACATGGACAGCAGAGCTGAGCAGGTAAAGAAGATCTTAGTTGTTCATGCACGAAATGTCTGTAAATTGTGCATCTATGCATTTGTTTATGATGCCTTTTATTGTCTGGAAATTCTCATTATCATCACTTCTTGCTTTAGTCTGATAGGTTCATTTTAAGACTAGTGCCTGCTCAAATGCCTTAAGTGGATCACAGTCCTTGGACAAACTGAAGTTAATGAAATGTGCAAACAGATTCTCAGTGGAAAAAGAAATTAAGATCTAGCTTATAACTGTTGAACCCTTCTCTGCAGGTTCTTGGCCTCAAAGCATCCATGGCATGTTTACTATTTCACAGAGACGGGTGAAAAAATAGGGAACTGACTGTAACACCATCCAATGAATAGACTCTATTGATTCTGGCACTGCCGCAAAGTCTTGAAAACTCAATACTTATAGTGCTGTTTTATTGTCTGGCAGAGAAATCAATGGAGCATGGAAAAAGGTGCATGTCTTTTGACAGGAAGAGAAGCTTTGAATTGTTGAGTTGTTCTCTCCATTATCACCTTACTGATTAGCGGTAACATTGATTCACAAATGACCTCCCATGCACGAAACGAGTTTGAAAACATAAATGCCTTAAGAGACTCAGTGGGATATCACACATCATGCAGAACATCTTTATTAAACCAGTTTGTCTGTTCTACAACCTGTTGGCAAATATCAAAAACAAACAAACACAAAACATTTCAAATGACATCTGCCTGTGATGTGCACAGAACTTGTAAAATGCACAATTCAAACAACTAAAAGCAATTTAAAACTCAAACTAACATTCCACTGACAGGGTTTTACAAGATCAAATGGTTTCATTATGAGCCAAGTCCATTATCTGAATAATCATAGATAGTCCCTCTTGTAAGAAAGGTTTAATGTAGAGACTAAAACTAGAGTGGATGTAAAAATAAACCAACCAATGAAACAAAAAGAGCACCTGGGCAATACTTTGCCCTAGCATTATCTGTCAGTCTGGAATGTTGCCAAGCTAGAAACCATAATACACTGTACATAGTGTTTACATGCCTGGTATTTCCTTGTGACTTCTTTGAAAAACAGTATCCCAAAATATATCAAATAAGGCTGCATTCACATAGAAGTATTCGGTATTCGGTATTCGGTATTCGGTATTCGGTATTCAGTCTGGAATGTTGCCAAGCTAGAAACCCATGATACACTGTACATAGTGTTTACATGCTTGGTATTTCCTTGTGACTTCTTTGAAAAACAGTATCCCAAAATATATCACATAAGGCTGCATTCACATAGAAGTATTCGGTATTCGGTATTCGGTATTCGGTATTCAGTCTGGAATGTTGCCAAGCTAGAAACCCATGATACACTGCACATAGTGTTTACATGCTTGGTATTTCCTTGTGACTTCTTTGAAAAACAGTATCCCAAAATATATCACATAAGGCTGCGTTCACATAGAGGTATTTGGTATTCAGTATTCGGTATTTACTATTCGGGCACCGAGTGCACCATCACCCGCACCGTCAACTCACCATCCCATGCAGTGAGGATTTCTTCCTCCTACATCCCAGCAAATCTTATTAACAATTTCTAAACTACATCAGAATGTCAGTCTACATGCTTATTTTTGCTAACGGGCAAATCCAGACCAAAAGTGTCATTATTTCATAAACGAGAGACGGTATACGCTGCAAGAAAATCGAACAAGCTCGATTCCCACTTTGCTATACTTTTCGCAGCTATTCGGTACTTTCGAATAGTTCCCTCCTATGTGAACCAGTGTGAGGAAATCCTATCGTTCGATTCAAGCTATTCGTGTGCCCTCGAAAAACGAGCCCGAATACCCGAATAGTATACTTCTATGTGAACGCAGCCTAAAGGTGTCGGGAGTTAACACTCTCAAACACATGCACACATACAACATACAAATGTATCTACTTTGTCAGTTATCTATGTCAGCAACAACTGAAAGTATTTTTATTTTTTATGATCTTAAAATCACTTCAAGTGAACATTATTGTTTCAACTAATATCACCACCTTGCTTATTCCTATCCATCATCCAAATCTCATGGTTCACTCTTCACCCACATCTATACAACACCAGGGCCCTGTTTTATCAAGAGATAAAATCAATTTTAAATGTCCTTACCACACAGGCTGCCATAGACTTACAGGTGAAATCAAGTACTGTAAACGTGGAAATTTTCGCGGTACATTAATTTTCGCGGATTTCGCGCTACGCTCGGCTAGCGCGAATTCAAAAACGCGCGAATATATCTTCACAATTTTCTACGCACATTTTGAACGGGATGAATTGTGTGCGCTTCATCGATGATACTGCTACGTATATCTACAGGCATGTTTACGCTACTAGTACTGTGCGAAGAGACGATACCCTAGATTGCTGTGTACTGTAGCATGCATGTGTGCACCGCACGCATCGATGCTACAGTCCCCCGTGACTACAGTACTAGAGTCACAGCTGTACTACGTATTTGAGTGCTTGTACTCGCAGTCGAGCCGCTCGCTACGTCGCTTGTCGTACGCTGGCATAGCAAGCTATGTAGCAGAGGCTTTGGATGAAAGCAGTGAATGTGTACTACAGTAAAGTAACCTGCTGCGGAGCGCGAATTTAAGAACCCGCGAATACGTTTTCGAGCCGCTCAGCGCGAAAAATTAATCGCGCGAAAATATTGACGTTTACAGTATATAATCAATTTTATCTCTTCATACAACAGGGCCCTGGAGACATTTGCTTGAAACTTAGTGCATAAATGTACTACCAGAAGAAGATTCTCTTACGGAATAGGGGGCTTTAGATTTGCTGCACGGACGTTTGAGACGATGTTTGAGCTGGACGTTCTCCTCTTCCCTGCGTCATGTTGAAAAGTAGCTTTAGATTACGCTGAGACGCAACGTATAAAAAATAAAATGGTGCCCCCATATGATCGGTGCATGAAGTAGCTCTCTATGTCGTGAATTGAGCGGATGTAAAAACAGCACAAAACACGTAGTGAAAACTCAAGACAACGCAAGCTATAAATAGATCGCATCTGGTAAGCGATTTTGCACATGCTCAGAACATGTTTTTTTTTTTCCTCTGAACGTCCCGTCGCGAAAATCTAAAGCTCCCTAATTTTGGGGTCATGGTTCCAAGGTCCAAGGTCAAATGTCAGGTTAAAATGCTAAAAATTCTATTTTATGCTGAACTCAAAGTTTTTTTATCCATGCCTTGGACATTATTCAATGCATAAACTTAAGCACGCTACAGTTGAAGATCCGTTACTGCGCAATGATTCTGTGCCATGAGGTCAAAGGTCAAGTGAAAATATTACAATGTCATAATTTTTCCCCATATTTTGAAAATAGCTCAAAGTATTGTCATGAACATTTAGTCATGAGGGGATATCTAATTTCCACACCCTCCTTCTGCCCAGTTGTTGCATTTAGGATTAGATTTTCAAATAATCCGATTAGTGAATGAGAAAATCATGCCACAAATGTGCTTCCTTTATTATAGTTGGTTGGAGAGACCCAAGGGCCATAGTGACCTTGACTGCTTTTTCCAACCCAGCAACTTAGGGAAGTGCATCAGGGAAAGCCTGACATCTTGTGCCCATGTATTACACTTGGTTTGTTTGTTTGTCTGTTGTTTGATCATTCACTTGTACACCTGTATTGTCTTGCAAATGCTGAATAAATAATAACAGTAATAATGACAAATTGCTTTTGTTAGTTTTTAGAAAAATTTAGATGAACAACTTATTTTCTACTTTTTTCATTGACAATTGACAATATATACTAGATAATTCTATTTCAATTCCAAAACTGCAAAAGCTCCTAATCGCATACAAGATGGACATGTCAGTTTCATTGAAGATTTCCAATATTAAACCCAAAGCTTGCATTGAGTTGTTTAATTTTAACTCTACAACTATGCAAAAGTTCCCTTGTGAGGGATGCGGATACCAACTCCTTGCCCCCTCACTTACTAAGCCCCCTTGCTTGCCAGCCCCCCAGACAAAATATACTAGTTCTACCCCAAACCCGCGGGAAAAAAATTTGTGTACGGCAATGCCTCTCCTTAACCCTATCCCCTTAATCACTGTACTCCCTCAGAAAGGTAAATTAATTCTTAAACCCCAATAAAAATCCAAGTTAAGTGTCAAATTTTTTTCTGTTAAAGAAATGAAGGATTATTAACAAATATTTTTGGATAATTAACATGGATCCTGTACACAACTGTATTAAAAAAAACAAAAAACTTAAAAGGGGTGGTACAGTATTGGTGGAGATGAAAATCGGGCATTAACTTTTTGCGAGATACCAAGAAAACACCTATGAAATAATACAGAGCATACCATTTTAAGATAAATACAAAGATTATTTGATGAAAATCGGGTTTGAAATAGCTGAAACATAAAAAAAATACAAAGTAAAACAAAATGATCGTAATAAAATGTGGGTCCCACATTTTATTAGGATCACTCTGTTTTGGATATCTCAGCCATTTCAAAATCAATTTTCATCAAATAAACATTGAAATCCTCATGGAATTACATGCTCTTTCATATTTCATAAGAGGTTTCTCACTATCTCACCAAAAAATGATAAATACCTCATGTTAAGTCTCCACCAAAACTATACGATCCCTTTAAGACTTAAGTGAAAATTTGGATGGCCAATTCTTAAGGAAAAACAGAATTTTACTGACAAATAACAAAAGTTGGCACTTGAAATATCTTGACTTAAATACAAGTTATATTGTTTGTATGCATGTTTACATACTCATGTGGCATGACTTCATTCTAAAGTCAAAGATCAGGATTTCATGTGCTCTTAAGTCTAATCCTTTTTGAATAATTTCCTTTGAATGCTGCATGATATGCAACATCCACGCCCAACATTCCTCCCAATCTGAGCTCCATTGCTGTTCTAATAAATATTTGACAGGGCCACAATTAGCCCACACTATTTACAGAATACATGTTGCGCATCTCTTCACACAAGAATCAACAATTGATTTGCCGCCCTATCGCCCCTCTCCGTTTGTTTCTGAATGCTCCGCGTGGGTTACCTGGTAAGATTTCCCCTTCGGCAATAATCAATGAGCTCTGAATCAATGGCAGCTTGCACACTTGGACCCCTGGCCAGGAAACGCCTTCCCGAAGAGGGCAGTGTGACGACCCTTTTGTGTCCCAGACGGCTATTGATTGGCAGATGTTGTTTTTAACTCTCATTTACAGTCAACCAAGAAGCCTACTCTACAGGATGGTGACAAGGTATAGAAGCCCATTCAGAACATGGATAAGTGTGTGTTATTCATCACAAAGGCATGAATGAACCCATACTTACACATAGTAGGGAAAGAAGTCACCATGCAACACATGTGCCAGATAGCAAAAAGAAGATACCAAATTTCTTATTAAGTCATTCCAAACTGTCTGAATCATTAACAATCTGTATGGATCCCAGCTAAGAATATCTACCATATTATCTGGAGCGGGATGGAAAAGACTGATTTTGTCAAATTCTACAGGAATTCTGCTCCTTCCAATTGTTTGTGCATAACTCACACAGAAAGAAGCATTGCTATGATCTCTTGACAGCAGTCATAGGCCCAAGTAAGAAGTCTTTTCTTTTTTCTTCAAAATATTAAACTGTCACTACTATTCCACAGAGTCAAAGCTACATGTAGCTACTGAAGAAATCCCCTGGAGCTATATGCTGAGTCACACTTCTGCTATCAACATCCCTAAATAAGCACATTGCTACCTTGATAACTCAATACCTTGATATAATATATACAAGACTATACTAGACATTCACAATAGCTGATCTCTAAACCCATCTGCTACGATACAAAGCGGGAGTTGGTCTTTTACCATGACTCTCCCTCATCCTGCCCCACCTGCAGACTGAATTGACCTGTACCGGAAGACTCTGTCTCCTGCCTACATCCCTGCCATCAGTCAGTGTCTCCTACCTGACACACTATTAATCACTACACAATGTATGCTGACTTACACTAGGTTTCTCACATGCCATGTTTCAAGATTTCCCATTCATCTACAGCTTCTTCTACTATAGAGGAGATAGAGATGAAACGTTTGTTCTATTGCCACAGACACTTCTGGACAATGAAGAAACCTGACACTAGAAGTATGTTATGTAAGAAGAGAAGGACTCCATGAAAAATTCACAGCTTACTAAGGACACGTTGGCTTGTACACAGGCTGCTATGCATGCGGTTGTATGTGTCTCATGGGGGAAAAAAAGAGGCAGCAGTATTGTGTCCAAAATTACACTTTTCAGCCCGATCACTGTGCATGGTCTTCTGACAAAAAAAAAATAACCATAACAACACAACACCTAAATTGCAGTACTGTGGTAATAATAATAATGTAACAAGAACACATTCTCCATGTACACATTCAAATGCACTGTCCATACAAGGCACGTAATATTAGGACATTTCTCCTTGAATACCACCAACTACGATGTCGATGACTTCTTTTGGTAGGAATCCAGTTTTCATTCAGTCTTTGATGTACCATTCCAACATAAATGATTCATGGAAGGAAGAGGAAGAGGTAAAATGAGATGAAACAGGGGCTGTCAGGATAACGGAATATTAGTAAAAGTCACAGCAGAAGTTGAAAAGTGAAGTGCAGGAGAAATAACGACAAGACATCAATGAATGCATAGCTGCATCTCATCTTTCGGCTGTATCTGACATGTACAATGTGTACTCTTAACAGCATCGTGGCTTCACTTAATACCACAGGAGTGCATAGGAGACTGAGATTTTGATCTTAAAGTGAGGAGCTGGTCAACATAGATTGGTTAACGGTAGCAGTTAACTCGGCAAGCCATTGTGATTTGTGCAGAAGACGTCTGATGGTAGATTTATCCTCAGAGCTCAAAGATACCTGTATGTGTTCACTATGCTTCTGATGCTCCCAGATGAGGACAGACTGATTTTTATACAACACACATTTCCCATAAGCACTTGCCCGAGTATACTCTGACTTGTCCTCAACAGGTTAACTTCCACCCTTTTACTCTTTATTAACTAGAAGATAACCTAAAGAGGAAGTTAGGAATGAGAAGCGATACCATCTTGTTTTAATCATTTTTAAACAAATAAGAGACTAGGGCTGTGATAACAACCTGTATTTCAGTGACAATGCAGGTTAGAAAATCTCTGCAAAATTATGCTCCTTCACATTCTCAGTGCCAAAAGAGCTGTCTGAAAGACAGAAAGTCTATCCAACACACTAAAGTTCAAAGTGCAATATCCATCCCTATTTTCATATCTTGCATTGCTTGGAACCAACCTAACAGATTTCAGTGTAATTTACATCTTTACATTTACAGTAAGACATGCAATAAAAGCTAGGTAATCAATGGCAGTAAAGAAAGAATTGCCTATACTTCACCTTACACATGGCTGCACACTAACCCATTTTTTCCCCAAACTGGTCCAACCTGTCTGTTGGACCAGTACATATCAAGTTTTTTTGTTTTTTTTTTTTCTGGTCCATTCCTGAACAAGTTACTGGTCCAACAGTGATTTTTACTGGTCAGGGACCATTGTACGAGTGCCAGTGTGCAGCACTGCCTTACAGGAAAAAGCTATCTATTGATCTACTCTCTCAATCTCTATATGGAACCCTCCTGAGGATATAATTCAAAAGACAAGAAACGCTGAATGATTCTTCCTTACACACTGACAGACATACTTTTCATTTACTAATACTATGTCTCTGCACAAGACTACAATTGTTCTCTGTCTAAATCTGACAAAAGGCATTGAAGTACTGGATCAACCCAAACATTTGCAAGTCTTCAGAAAGAGCGCAACTTTAAAAAGGTGCCCATTGTAATCACAGCAAATTTAAACACACTCCTGCCTCTTCTGCTTCTTTTGTGGTGCATTTCTAGTCCTATAAATCCTCCCTTATGCTAGGACGACTCCAGGGTCTGGATTGGGGGCCTCTCTAGAGGGGTTGGTATTATAGCAGTGGAGAAGGATGAAGGATTGAGTTGATTTTTTACATTGATTTGTGGTGTTGCTCTTGTTGTATTGACATATGTATAGATGCTGTCTGATTTGAACAAACCTCAATCTACATCATCTGATCTTCAGAGGAGATTAAAAAAAAAATTGGCACCCAGATATGTCTTGAGTTTTATGTGTGAGTGTGTCAGTTTTGTATTGGTGATATTCAGTCAGCTTCACTTCTTGAAGCCATAAAATTGTACTCTCTGGTTCTTTGTTTTAACCCCTTGAAGACTAGTCCTGAGTATACTCGGGCAGGTGTCTGTGGGAAATATGTGTCAAATAGCAAAATGAGCTCGTCCTCAATGTGTTAAAGTGTGACATGAGAAGTTGCAGGATTTCTTTTTTTTTTCATCGAAGCTGAAACACACAACTTCTTAAAAATGGTTCAACCATCTAAGAACTGTCTGGATGGTGTAAACTACAGTTAGCTGGCATGATCAGTTAGAAAGGGGAAACTGCTTGCAACTGGTACTCATTGAACTGATTATCCCTGCTTTCATCACTTCATTCTTTTGTTACCTGAGTGAAAATGCCTTCCGCTCCACCACTCATGACTCGGTGAGACCACAGACACAATGAAGGATCTAGGACTTCAATTGTTAGAGGCTCTTAGAGGCCTGGTCCTAGACACAGTGAAGTGAATATGGGAGTCAGAGTGGTCTTGAGACAGGAGAATCCCTTTGAAGCACTGTGCATGGTGATATCTCCTCACTATCAACATCCCTTCTTAATACACTTTCCTTCACTGATACATTAGCCATGGATGATAGATGTTAAAAACATCCATCACAACATAATTATGATTTATCTTCACATGGGTGACAAACAATCCCCCTTTCGTTAGTTCTGTCCGTACAAGAATAGACTTTGTGATTCACACAGAATGCAGAGTTTCATAAAATTGGAAAGACCTAGAATCTTAGGTCTGTTTCTTACATTGTACCACACCTATACGTACTTCAAGACCACGGCCTAGAAATTAGAATTCATAGATAAATTAACATTTCCAAGATATCCCTGTCTATATACAAATGTACTTATGACAGTAAGAAGGTCAAAATTATATCATTGTAACATTTCCAAGATACCCCTGTCATATGTACTTACAATGTATGATAGTAAGAAGGTCAGAATTACTTCATTGTAATTAAAGTCAACATATCATTCACAATTGTTTTGAGTAAACACACAAAGTAAACTTCTGTTTTAGTTAACCTGTTCCAAACTAAATTCTGAAATTGCCATAGACTTTAATACTACACAGGCCACTAGGTTCCTGTAGGGAATGGGTCAACACATTCATACAGAGATGTGACTATCATGTATGATGGCTGGAATACTGTTTCTTGGATCAATCCAGAAGAAACATAAAAGAAAAACTGTTCTTTACTCCCATGGAGTAAAACAAGACAAACAAGGAAATGTAAAGAAAAAATAAAATTGTGTCGTGATCCAAACACAGAAGGAAAACATCTATTTTCTCACACACATATAGCCTTGGCTTGCCTTTGTTGTGCGCACAAAAGATTCCCATGCCCTTGAACGACTGGAACTGTCTATTACACACACTCAGAAACTCACAGTGAGTCAGTTCTATGTATCTATCCATTACCCTGTCTTCATTTCTAATGTAGACCAACGCTTCTCTCCCTGACTACTGTTACAAGTGAATGTTTATTGGTTAATTAATCAGTCAGGCAAACCATAACACACTCTCTACCAGAGGAAGGCAATAGAACAAGTATTCTCTATCAGAACAGTTTTTGTCCTATTAGTATGTTATGATACACATAAAAATCTACGTACCAAGGGAATATTTGTTTGTGTGTGTTTGATTTTTACATTATGATATCATGGCTATGACCTAAAGGAATGTCATACCTGAGGAATGATGTAACATTGTCTGCTATGGTGTTCACATTCAAAATGCTGCTTTAACCAATTGTATATTTGCAACCACTGGGTTCTAATCAAATTAAGACAGCTTCTCAGCTACAGTGAGCTTGACTTGTTATGGCAGTTTACAAAAAGTGTCTTGTTTACTGGAAAACAAAAAATCATAGCAAGATATTGAAAATTATGAATCATTTGCAATACAAATTCATGAGTCTTGCAGCATATCACATACAGACAATACCAATGAACTCAGAAACAGAAAAGGGAAACTAAAAACTTGATTGAAGCTGTTTGGATTTGTTCAGTTATAAAGCCTGGGAGAGTCAATTTGTGGGCTTTACAAATTAAGCAATACCATATGGACATCTGACATAACAGAAAAGCTCATAGAGTCACAATTGTGAAAACATACCTGACAATGTACAGTTGTATTACACACAATAGCACATGACGTGCCCAATCAGATCTTTGTGATAAAAGGGTACACTGCAAATGTGTCTCCCAAGTTTGGTATCTGGCAGGATAGGCAAATCATGATATTTATTCAAGGAGGCGTCAACATCCCAAAACTGAAAGGAGACTGATGATACATGTACACAGGGATTGTAAACAAAGGAGAGGCTGCAGAGTACACTACTATCAAGCATGTTAGTGATTAGCATCTATTAAGGCACAGAGAGATTTCATGTGCAGAGCATGATATCTTCAAACTGTAAGGAAACACACCCATAAGTATAACATTGTCTGCCATTGATAAACATCAAGCTTTAAAGGGAAGCAATAACTAATGTATTTTCCTAAAGAACATGAAACACTTTACTTTCAGTAGTGTTTTTCTTTTCTGTCGTTTTCCTTATTCACTACTCATACCTTTAAAATCACGACATAGACAAACAAATGTATTTTTATAATCAATGTCATTTGCACATTCTGTGCTCCTGTATCAAATCAAGGTAAAGTATTTTTCAAGTTCAACACTAGGAATACTTCATCAAGAAAAGCCTTTCACACTGACATTCAAACCCTTAAATATCAATCACGTAAAGTATCCACAGTATGGCTAAACAATCCTCTTTATAGCAAAACTTCTCAATATCTCAAACAAACTTAATGTCAGAGGGGTATTTATTATCAAGCCATTTTGTCTGTCCTAGCTCAGAGTATTTTCTAATTTGAGGTAAGAAATTCAAACACTTTCCTTGAATTTCTGTGTTTTTCTTTGAGTCTCCACCTTTGCTTTAAAAAGGGCATGTTTGGCATGTCAATAGATGCACAGATGTCACATGCATACCATGTTATAATCTCTACACCGTATATTAAGTCCATTAATATCCATGGGTAAACTAATCTTGGAGAGGATATCTACCCAAAAATAAACAAACTTTGAAGGGATGGTACAGTATTGGTGGAGATGAGAATCGGGCTTTTAACATTTTGCGAGATACCAAGAAAACACTTACATGTATGAAATAGTACAGAGTAGGCATGCCATTTTAAGAGGAATTCAAAGTTTATTTGATGAAAATCAGTTTAGAATGATTGGAACATCCAAAAACAAAGTAAAACAAAGCGATCGTAATAAAATGTGGGTCCCACACTTTATTAGAATCGCTCTGTTTTGGATATCTCAGCCATTTCAAAACCAATTTTCATCAAATAAATGTTGAATTCCTCATGGAATTGCATGCTCTTTCATTCCATAAGGGTTTTCTCATTACCTCATTAAAAAATGTTAGAAACCTGAAATTAGATCTCACCCAAAACTATACAATCCCTTTAAAAGAAAGAGAAAAAATTCCCTACAGAAAGTTAAAAAATTGACCAAAATTGGAAAAGAAATAAGATATAATTATGACATTTTGAAATTTCTCTTTTTTTCATAAAGCATTCTTGACAGCTTCCTATGTATACAGCTGTAAGTGAGTTGATGATGTCATGCCCTCACAATTTTTCATGTATGTTTCATATGAAATTTAGAGCTAATAAAGGTAAAAACATAATCCCATACCAAAGTGATACAGGTAAAAGCAAAGTCCCATACCAAAATATACAGTACTTACATGTACAGTCTGTAGTATGTGTTCTTGTTTATTTTGGGTGGTTTGAAGGCAAGTTCTGACATTTATACCCAGCTGAAATATGAGATTTTTGTCATTTCTGTACTTGAAATGAAGAAAGCATTGTGATGGCACAACATTATCAACTTGCTGATTTGAATATTCATAACAACTGGACACGAAGTGTTTTTCGAAAAATTGTGAAACTCCAAAATGTCATAACTTTTCTTTCATTTCTTATCCTGATCATTTTTGCCCTGTTCTGTTGGAACTTTTTTATCTTTCTTTAATTCTTAGGAAATTCACAAAATTCCAGGGTGGATTTCTTCTTTATAGAAGAATACCAGTCCAGTTACAACATAGTTTGAGAGGAAAGTATTACATCTTTTGAGTACAATAATGAAACTTTGATCAAAATCGGTCATAAATTAGGGAAGTTATGAATTTGTGAATTTGGTCAATTTTTACAGTTAACTGTTCTGTTCCAGTTGATATATGAATACAATGAGTGAGCTGATGATGTCATCACTCAATTTTTCATTGATCGTGTACAAAAAAGGGACAAAACTAAATGTTTCTGTTATGAAAATAAAACACCTGGTGTTGTTCCAGGTTGAATATCTTCAGTAATGATCACTTAGATATCAAGATTTGAGAATGTGTGTAATTTCATTTGAATGAAAAACTGGAAACTTAAAAATTCATAAATTTACAAAATATGTTCAAAGTTAAGGGATGACATGATATGCATAATATACAAATATTCATATTGAATGTTCAAGACATGTTTCCTGAAAATTAGCAAAACTTCAAATTGTCAGATCTTCCTTATTTTTGTCCAATTTTGATCAAATTTTAATTATTGTGCCAAGAAAATTTTACTCCTTTTTTTCAGACTGACTTTTATCTGCACATTCAGCAGGGGTTGTTTGTTATTTAAAAGGGGTACTTGCTCAATCACCCCACTAGGAGAAGCAGTACCACAACCCCAATAATAATGTTGTTACCCCATGAACCAACCTCACCAACCTCATTACATTCCAATTTCCCACAACACACATCCATGTACAAAGTATACCCATGGTCCATGTTGATAACTTTAGAGACACATTATGCAAAATGGGAGGGTACTTAAATGTTGACTAGAAATCATATATAAAAATGAATTGCTTACAAAACAAAGTTATAACTAACTCTTACTCTAGTCTCCTAATTACTGAAGGTGTGAAATAGAAATGCAAATCATATGAAAATATTAAATCAGGGAATAATTTTCCAACTCAAATTCGACTAGCAATTTCAGCTGATGAACAATATTTCAAATGGCATCCTGCACAATTCTATAGAGGAAAACTGCTACATTTAAGTTAGTCTATGTAGCAGTGGTGTAAAAATGCATAGCAAATTGCAATGCAATACCAGGAAAATTATTACCTGCTTAATGGCTGCTTACATAAATAGATTTGTGCAGGGCATCAACAGACCTCATTCAATATATATTTTATATACATTTTTTTTCATTGCAGCAAATGACACATTTAAGGAATTCTGCCACAATCTTTTTTTTTTTTTTTTTTTTTTTGGGGGGGGGGGGGTGTATGTTGGGGATACAGTTTATGTTGGAGATACAGTTTATGTTGTACAATGCAGGGTATTTTAATTTTCGTGAGTTTGGTGAGTCAATTTGCACGTACACAAAATTGACAACTTGCCAAAAATATCATCTCTTGCAACATAAAAAATGCACAATATCTCCAGGGCAGGAAATCATCAAATTTTCTCCTGAAAAAGAAATAACCTATTTCTCATTTTGTTGCTGTGAAGTTGATCACTTACAAACTTGTCTTACAAGTCCCTATTCACAAAACATTATACTCACAAAATATATGGCATTAAAAAAAAAAACTGTAGTAGCCTTGGCAATGGCATTGTTTAGCTACATGTGAATACATCATAAACCAAGGCATAAATTGTGTAGTGGCAGAATAGGACCCCCTGATCTCAATGCCAGTGTGACATTCTTTTCATGGGGTTTTAATATTCACAAATTTCGTGAATCACAGTTCAACTGAAAATTTAAGAACATGCAAAAATGTCACCATGCGCTAGGGTAATAGTGCATGTATAGTGCATGATTGAAACTACACAGCGCCTTGCGTAGCTTGCAACAGCACATGTATGCAGCGCGATAACCGTGATGTAGAGAATCTACAGTGTGCAGACGATGCATCAAATCTTTGTTTTCTGTAAGTTTTATTGTGTGTGTCAATATCAATAAAACCAATTGGTGGCTACATTGATCAAGATGATAGTTATCACATAATGGGTCTGAGGTAACCGCACCGACCCGAACACGCAGCATACTAGTTACAGCGCCCTAGGGTTAGGTCTGCAACGTAACAAACATTATGAATAAGATGAATTCAAAATGTGATCATAACTGTAAAGTCAAGCTGCACATAGAAAATTGTAGAGGAATTTGAGCTGCCCACTGTACACTTGGCACTTGACAAGCACAAGGTAAGATATTATGCCAGAGGCCCACTGTACCAGACACATTTATGTGATATAGAAGAAGACCATGGATGCAATCATTATAATAGGGTGTCACTTCTAGCCATATTCCACAATTCAATGAGAATCAACAGCACCTTTGTGCTTGTCTTTTCATTTCTGTAAATTCATTATATGTACACACAGTTCAATAGAATCTTGTCAACATCTCACTGCCGCCCAGCACCCTCCATCTCTTATTCTAGGAAGGCACGACCACGAACCCATGATAGGGCCAAGTATTCCTGAATATATGTATTCACAATTGACCCCTACAAATATTTCTTCTACCCACGGACTGTGTGCGATGGGTCTGAAATCACCAACCATATCAGTTCGGGAAACCCACTCACAAGGGGGGCCCCTCCTTATAAGTAACTCGTCCCCCTTATAAGTAACCCGGTCCCCCTTATAAGTAACCCCCGGGGCCAGGGGCGGATCTAGCTTTTTTCCAAGGAGGGGGTTTAAGGGTTGAGCTGGGTATTGCAAAGTGAGTGAGAGCAAAGCGAGTGGGGGGGGGGGGGGGGGTGTGGGAGGGGGGTATCCCCCTCCCACAGTAGGGAGATTTTCAATTTTTAGGATTGCCAGCTTGCAATTTTAAGCATATTAATTACTTTGCATGCTCTATTTTCTCTCTCTCTCTCTTTTTGCCAAACATATATACAATGTATATATATATATATATATATTTTTTTCTTTTGGGGGGGGGGGAGGGGGGGGGTTGGTGCAGCCCCACCCGCGCCCCAAGCACGGTGGAACATGTCTGGTTTGGGGGGGGGGGCAAAATTTCGACGGGGATGGGCACATTGACGTGATGGTTGAGATCCTCGGCGAGGGAGCGAAGCGACCGAGCGGGGGGAGGGGGAGTACAAAAGTCGCGTTTATAGAGCATTTAAAAGCAAATTTCTAGGAAATTAAAAAGTGGATAGTATCATTTGCAAATGACTATGATTATACGGGGGTATAACATTATTTCATGAGACGGTGTGAGATCCGCGGCGAGAGCGAAGCGACAGAGCGGAGGAGGGTGTGGGAGGGGGATATACCTCTTCCCATGTCCCACGCATAGGGATTTTTTGTAAAAACAGAGTATAAAAGTCGCGTTTCTAGAGCATTTAAATCAAATTCCTAGGGAACTAAACACAGTAAAAAAAATCCCCGCGAAGGACTATGATCATAAATTATGCAAACTATCCATTCTATTATAAGTATGGACAGAGCGAGCGAGCCACTCTCACTTTGCCATTCGTCTGAAATGTATTCATTAAAAGCTAAAACGTAATCACATTGTTTGAGCAATAGAAATTATTCTTGTATTACAAGAAAGCATAGAAGAAAAGAAAAAAAGTCGGCTTTACTAAAGGTATGTTCCACGGGGCACACTCGAGGACGCGAGGCTACCATCTATACACTAAATTTACTCATAAAGTAAATATTAGTGTATAAAGATATGATAATGTATGTTGATAGTGTATTATAATTTTCGCCCCGTTAGGGGCGACAATTTTGCATATTCAGTTTTAAAATTGACTTAAAATTGATTACGCAAGAAAAGTGCCTTTATTGTTGATTTTGGTCTTCAAATAATTGACTAATTAGTTGTTGTTTGTTTGTATGTTCTTATTTTTTTTTTTACTTGGCAGCCCAAGAGGGGGGTTTAAACCCCCTAAACCCCCCCTGTAGATCCGCCACTGGGGGCACCCCTTATAAGGAGTCTCCACGCTTTTTTGCAATGCAACGCGAAAATGAAAGGACTGCGGCAATTCCCTTTTTATGTCCATAAAGCTTCACAAGTTTCCTAGTTACTCACGAAATTTGAGCAAAATCGGTTTGAGGCATCATATCTAAAATCATGGATTTAAATGCGATGTCAAACGACCCATGCGAATGCTGAAATGCGAGCGATTACTGGCGTGAGTGTCGCCAGGCGCGGCGGCGCGGCAATGCTTGAGTGCAGACGTGGCGACTGAGTACGTACTCAGTCGCCACGTCTGCACTCAAGCATTGCCGCGCCGCCGCGCCTGGCGACACTCACGCCAGTAATCGCTCGCATTTCAGCATTCGCATGGGTCGTTTGACATCGCATTTAAATCCATGATTTTAGATATGATGCCTCAAACCGATTTTGCTCAAATTTCGTGAGTAACTAGGAAACTTGTGAACCTTTATGGACATAATCAAGCGAATTGCCGCAGTCCTTTCATTTTCGCGTTGCATTGCAAAAAAGCGTGGAGACTCCTTATAAGGGGTGCCCCGGGGGTTACTTACAAGGGGGACGGGGTTACTTATAAGGGGGACGGGTTACTTATAAGGAGGGGCCCCCCTTGTGAGTGGGTTTCCCGAACTGATATAATGCTGTCACTGTACCTACTATTAATACCTTCCAGAAGGCTGCCCTACCAATCATCCGAATCATCCGATGGTAGGGTCCAAATGTTGCATGCTGTAAGCCTGACAGCTTGCTTTTTACTTGCACGCATTAGCCATTTTATAATAAATATTGAAAGCACTTCAAAGCACCGTTGCCCTTGGCCAGTGTCACCACTGCACAGTCCATCCCAGTTTAGCAGAGCTACCAAGTCTCACGTATTCTGCGTGAGACTCAAGCATTTAGGGGCCATCTCACGATCCATCTCACGCTATCACGCATGGCACCCATTTTTCTCACGCATCGGGCCAAGTCTGCAACTTGGGCCTAGATAATAATGAGTATAGCTCAAAAGATTAAAGTAATAGTTGCAAATGAAGGTATATTTCCCTTTTGTCTTTCACAATAAGTAAAAAATAGTCACTTAAGTATGCACCTAGCTGATGAAATTGAAAAAGCTCCCTACCGTGGGACTCGGGCCACAGGGGGAAAAACCCCTCCCACACCCTTGCTCGCGTGCATAATCGCATGTCGAGATGCCGAGTCATGAATATCTCACTCATAAAATTTTTTTGAACTTGGCATCCCTGGTTTAGCTTTCTATGAGCTGCTGCAGGGATTGTCCATTCCAGGTTAAATTTGAATTATTGCCCAGTTTTTCTTGATCAAAATAAATTCTAGTGCCCGGAGAAATGAAATTGATGAAAAAATGGCTGTGTTTCAAAGCAGCTCAAATAGACTAGACTAGTCTAGTTATGCAAAATTAATGTTCCCCTTGACCTCGTATGGTTTAGACAGGATAAGTCGAGAGAATGCCTACAGTATAATGGTTACTTACTAGTATTCGAGGTGGACAGTTTGAACCATTCCTCCAAAATCTTAGCCTAGCCTAGCCAACACGCAACAAGTGCACGCACCATTTCGTGGAGACAAGCGGACACTGACGGTGCGAGTGGGGCGTCTGTCGGCCTGCACTCTCCCCTCTCTCCCAGCCCAGCTACGTATAGGGTGTCTGAAGGTAATTTACAATATTGCTTTGAGATGTCTTTCCGAGATTTTGCTTACATATTTGAAAAGAGATATGTCTAAATACGAAATGTGCCAAATATCAAGGCTTATAGATGTTTTAATCACGAGATATAAGCTTCGAAAGTTGATGCCAGATTAGACTATTTTGGCCAGAATCGCGTGAAAAAAGTGGTTCACAGCGCGAGTGCGAGCACGTAAGATTTGCCCGCACAGCCCGGCTCGCGTGCGATCAATTGATGAGCGCACAGAGGCCATTAATACGCAACCTTCCATAGCGATTCCCGGCTTGGATACGCACTCGTTACGTCCCGCCCACTCTAACGTACGGCGCACGTTACGCTCTGCAGTGTGTACTGTATACTCGACATAAACACGGAAGCTGTATGAGCTATCTCGCCATGTAACCATCCATCGGCCTGGCCTGCATCACCGGGGCCGGGGCCGCCTACGGATTGGCCTGCAGATCGCGCCCAGTCGAACGCATACTGCCGGCATTAAACACTTACGAAGAGCCTGAAATCAGCGCTGATCAGATCGGAAAGGGTGTGTAAAGTGAGTATGATCGATATTGAAGTATAGTTTGACCTAAATTGTAAAATCAAGAATTCAGAGTCGGCGGTGTCTACCTTACCGATATGCGTTTTGATTCCACTTTCATACACGTGGCCGGCTTCTACATTGCTCAGTGTACGTTACGCGCACACGTGTACCTGTACAGTGCGAGTACCGCGACTAAAAATTTTAGCTATTATCGCATTGAAATTTGGAAGCGCAAGCACGAACTTTGCGCAGCTTTTTTTTTTTTTTTTTTTTTTTGTCATTTTAAACACTTCTCTACATTTTTCTCTTTCTGTTTAAAAGTATATTTTATTGATTCTAGTGGTCTATTATTTTTCCCGTGAAAACTGTACTGCTCTCGTAATGCTTTTTCATACATGTCATTACAAGATATTTTTGTCTTGTTTTGTTTTTCCATCTTTTTTCATCCAAACTTCATCGCCTATTTGTAGCTTTCCTCACTCCTTCATTGTCTTGTTTTTTCTTCCAGATATGCTTTTGATTTCATCAAGGTTCCAGGCTCTTGGTTTTCATCACATCTCTGCAGAACGGAACACGCAGACCTTTTTATAAAACGGACATTTTTTCTTATTTATTCCAAGATCAACATTTTTAACGAGTGTTTCAATATGCATGTTTAGTGAAATACACGTGAATAATCAGCCAGTCATGTAACTAAGCTTATACATGTATATATTTGTGAATTTGCATTTGCTTCAAGCACTCAACTAATTACATCCATGCTGTGAAGTTTCACGCTATGAATTTGTCTCCGTATTAAATGTTGAATGGATGTAAAATTCAAAATGTTTAGGCTTCCTTGTTATCTCATCCCTGTATTTGTATGTCACTCGTTGAGATTTATAAAACTTAGAAATACAGGCAAAACGATCAATTCTTCATAATTTTGACGAGAAACAGATAATGAAATGTTCACATCCTCGTATAGGCCCTATCACACACATTAATTGGTGTACTCTTGTTGCAAAATATTGTACAGTGATAAATTTGTGGAAAGAAATAATGTGAGAACAGTAATATGTCCATCATCGCATTGTTGCTGATCGAGTATGACGTTCGATTTTCGTTTGCTCTTGGGTATAATTTGTGAGATTTGGAGTCAACATTTACGGAAACGGAACGCTGTTATCGACTACCTTATCGCCGGACAAACGAGTGTTTAAAATGAGAATATCAAATATGATTATGACTTGAAATTAATCAGAATAAAAGCAAAAGAAAAAAAACGGAACAGATAGTTGTGAAAGAAATAATTATTGCGTCTTTAGGTTGATTTGTTGTCTCTTGTTTCACGTCGCGACGTGTTCGAAGCAGATGATTATGAACGGATCTAAACGGAGAATAATCGTTCCTTTTAATATGCGTATTTCTCAGTTGGCGTGAGTTTGTGTGTGTGTGTGTGTGTGTGTGTGTGTGTGTTTGTGGGGATTTATTGTGTTTGGTCATTATTTGTTTATGTTTGATCAGTGCTACGTGATATCGCAACTCCGTCCACGTGTGTCATGAAAACGTGATGCCTCCGACTTTCTAGAATATGCGACAGTCATTCTTCCGCTGGAAGCAGTAAAATGTATATTTCGAACAGATAGTAACCATCGTTTGGAACCGTGAAACTTGACTTCGATGTAACAGAAGTGGAGAGGTAAGTTTTTTTTTTAACCTATTTTATCAGGTTTCCGAAGCAAATGCAACGGAAATTTGTCTGCATTGAGCTGTTCATGAAATTGAGCGACACATTTGCGCAAGAATCAATTGTGGACAGATTCTCTCTTGAAGGAATAAGATTACACAGATTACAAACGTTAATCAAAACAAATACCCTGATTTTTTTTCTTTCAATTAGTCATTAGTTGCGGTTGAAAAACGTTCGCATTATCGTATTATAAATGCTTTCAAAAATTGCATAAAACAAAAAAAAAAACAACCCTTGTGTGCGCGAAGTCACGCGTATGCCGATAAGGGAGAACAAAATGACAAATACAAGATATGCATGAGATTATCTACTTTGTAGAAATATTATTTTGACAAATATCAAAATTTGACATTTGATTAAAAAAAAAAATACGGGATCCCAGGCGGAAACGAAGACTTGAGAAAACAAGACTTTGAAAACGTAATTCTTGGCAAGCTAGTTTATTGTGGATCAGCTAAGTGCAGTCATGAGGAATGAGCAAGTATTCAGAATGATGTGAAATGCTTTAATAATTAATGAATTTATTATTTTCTTTCATTTTTCAATGTTTTAAGAAATTATTTCGCGACTATTTAACCTCCGTTACCTTACGCTTTTGAGTGTTACGTGTACTTTGTTATGCATGTCAAGTACTTCACACGTATCGGGCGGGCCGGCTCTGTATGCATTACGCGAAGCACGTGCGGGCCTAATCTTCGCGCCGGAAGCGTCATTGTGGCTCGTTTCGCGCAAAATGCATATGCATCAGTCCGCTTTACGCGTTGTCGCGCTGAAGTGATGAATATGCAAGCCACGCCTCCTCCGTTCGCTGAGCTAGGGAGTAAGTGATATGGGTACTTTCAGCACACTTTTATAATATGATCCCGTGGAGCTAGCAAAAAATTAACCGTACCAATGGATTCCGGATAGCCGAAACCTCTTAACACTCAGTCAGCATTGCAAATAACGAATCCGTCTCGGAATAACAGCTAAGTTTATGTTTCTTTTGCCGATTTTCCCCAGAAATACTTCGAATTTTGAAATGCTGACTGAGGGTAGAATGGAGCAAACTCTGCCCTTTCAGATGATACCTAACTTGTCGAGATTGTTGATTGGGATCAACCTAAGAAATTGCTGGAAAGGTGATTTTTTAGTGGAAAACCGTGACCACTTTTTGATGCGCGCGCTCGCCATTCATAATACACGCAGCGCCACGCAAAACCTATGGGGAGAGATTTAGGGCGACACAACTCGGTGCGCGATCAGACACCCTACTACGTATGTGCGTACGTGGTTACCGCAACAACCGTGTGTCTGCATTCAGCTACGATAAAACCACCGAAATCAAAGTAAACTCTTACCAAGCTTGAGGTCTCATCAAACGGTCCCCAGAATGATATCTTCAATTTCTGAGTAAGTTCGGGATCCACACGTGACAGAATTTGTAACGATGAACTCGCTGCCAGAAATGCCTTGCGAAACGTCGTAATCTTGGATCTCTCGCTTTGTATACAAAGTAACACCTGCAATCTATTAATTACATACTCTTACGAGCTATAACTACCCACCTTGTACCTCTCTTGATCGTGCGTACATGCGTTTTCCGATCGTACTATGCATGCTATGCACATTCACCCCTCTCACTGTGTGTGTGTACGTCTCGCAGACCCGAACTGGGCGTGTGTGTGATCGTGAAACCGTGTTTGCTTTATGCCAGTCAATTGTGTACGCTATTTTAACAACTCATTTCCCTCCCTCCGGCGATACTTGCAAATATATTCTATTGCTCTCCTATACAAAGACAAAAATATAATTTACCATTAAAGTCTGATGACAATTAATATACATTAATTTACAATGCAAAAACGAAAAGAGAAATCAATTGTACATTTAGGTTGCATCAAGAATTGGAACTATGTTAGTTGTCTCCAGGAGGGGGGTATTTCTGGATGTAAATGAAGCCATATAATGAATGGTATTATAGCCAGTTTAATTGTCATGCAAAATTCATGAGGATCGATGAAGCCGCAATCATTGTGACACCATGGGTTTGATAGGCATATTATAACGATCTTAGAATTTACTGAATGCCATCAGGAACGTTTCGTGTTTGCAACTACATTTACATGATCTACATCTGTCTGAACATGCGGGAGCTGCGACGAACAGGGCGACATAGGCGCCATAAAGTTGCGCCACGAGACACTGTTATTATCACTCCCGCAGCAGCTGGAGCAAGGGTAGTAAACTCAAGACAACAGTAAAATAATCTAATTCTGCAGTGGTAAAAGTAAATGATACAAGACAGAAACTGATCTGCCCTAAAACTCATCTGGTTATGAACGATATTTCTGATATCTAGTAAAGATGTGGAACTATACATGATGTTCAGTGCCCACACGGGCACTGAGATGAGGTACAGGTGGGCGGGCGGCGAGCGCCGTGCACCTAGAGCACCATCAGAAAGCGCCGCCTTGCGCCTGATGTGTACGACACAGACCTCTCGCCATGACATAGTGAAATATTGAACAAGAGAGGGCAGCAAACGAAGATTTTCGTACAACCACTTGTGGAATCGGGTCACTTCAGGGGCGGGCCGCTAGCTGTGGGGAGAAGGATGAAAAGTACCAATGGCCCCGCCCTTAAAAATGTTACACGCCCCCTGTAATTATCATTTTTGTTTGTTTGTCAAGAAATGTGAACATAGTGACATTAATTAAAATGGAAGAGAAAAAGTAAGCAAATCATAACTTACCCGGTACATCAGCTATCCATGACACCACTTTTTGAAATGCCTAATGAGGGCACTGTTTTTTTAACTTCATAGGACTGCTTTTTGCCCGCAGTCATCTTAGTTACTTCACCAATGGTTTCAGTTACTGCAACCTGAGAGAAACTTCACTCTATGTCCCAGTTTACTTCATAATAATAATGTCAAAGTAAAAACAGAATGCTAGATATTTCAGTTGATATGGCAAAGGATAACAAAAATATCAGATGCTTGCACAGAACAGTGGTGGTCATCGCCTTGGGCTTGCAAGTCAATGTGTAGAAGCTTTCCTCTGACCAGTTCAAAATTCTTTACTAATTTGCCCTCAAAATATATAAAGAGTTTGTTTGCAAAAACCGATAAGTCCATTTTTAAAGATTTTGAAGTACGGTCTCTGTCAAGTACAAAATAATACCCTTTAAATGATATATTGGTCACTATATATAAAGGTACATTTTTTGAAGTTACGGTCAAAAGAAACAAAAAGTTTCTTATTATTCTGTTTATTTTTCTTGACCTTTAATAACACATATCTCCATTTGGCAAATAATGGACTTATCAGTTTTTGCAAACAAACTCTTCATATATATGAAAATTACATCCTCTATATTAGCAATACTACTGTGCCTATACTAAAGAGGTAAGGATAGTTTGCACTTCATCAACCACAGACTATCTCATCTTATTAGGCATAGTGCATATTAGGAACAGGGCTTTCACTTTTCACTTTTTCAGGTAAAAATAAATGGCAAAAAATAGTGGAAAAATAAAACCACATCATCCATATTTTCCAAAGGACCTGATCCATCCTCACATTCTTCCTGTCTAAGAATCTAACATGAAGAAATGTTCCTCAGCCTCTGCTCTGCAATGTAGTAAAATCTGCCAATATGAATTTACCATGGAACATACAAAATTGTACAACTCTACTTGTCTGAGACTCATGATATTTCTACCATCCTCTTTGTTTGATTTTCACTCTTATATAGTCATCTTGAACATGGGGTAGACTCAAGAGTTTCTTTTGTATTCCCTGTATAATTGACCTTTTTTTTTTCTTTTTTCTTTTTTTTTCTTTTTTTTTTTTGGGGGGGGGGGGTACTGTGTTAACCCAAACCCTATGACTCCAGAACTTATGGACCGGTACCAACCTATTTTGTATTGCAAATAATCCTAACCCTAACTCAACCCTTATAGGACTCTGGAATATAGCATAGACCTGTGACACTTGCTTTGTCACTTACACAGTTACTTAAATGCTCGCCATCATTACCGGTAAGCTACATTGAAAGTAATGTTGATAACTCTCCTGCTGGGTTTATTGTGAAGGTTCTTTCATTGTATACCTATATTGAGATATCCTCAGCTTCACACAAGCTTTCTCCTCATCTTCGCCATTGGGGGAGATTCACAATTCTATCTCTTTTATATGGCACATTTCCCAGAGTGAATACTGATACAAAGTTACAGTAAAAATGAGCCTAATCAATCATCAGCAACCACTAAGTTATACATTATTCTTATAAAGGGAAAGTTATGGGGAAAGGACCTGAGCTCAGTAAATCAGTATATTCTCTCCTCGATCCCTACAATAAGACAAATAACATGAATGTTTATAAAAGAGGACCTACTTCAAGCCAATCAGACTGTATGCCTGGGTTACATAACTTACTATAATCATGTCTTGTCTGTAGTCAAAAGACAAAGGATGACAAAAAGGGTTCACTTTTGCCCAATCATAGTAGTGGCCGGAATTGAATAACTGGCATTCAACTTTGTCGGGCTGATTTTCAATAAACTACATAAGGGAAATACTTCTGGTCAATCATCATCCCATTTGGACCTCATATTATATGCTTTTGTTGTACGGAAATAGGCACTGACTGCCTGAGCCACCAAATCTGATATTTCTGGTAGTTGACCCTGAATGGCAGCTGCATCTGCCTCTGGAGAGATTCCATTAGCCCACTTGGCAGACTGATATTCATCTCCTCTCGACTGAAGTTGAGATGGGGAACTGGGGCATAAACTATTAGACTATTGGTGCTTGTTTGGCACTTCTACTGGTTAAATTCACCCCAGAACTATACAATTGCACCTCAGATATGTTTGCATGTCACAAGACAGGGGGAGATCAAGGAATTCTGTAAAGGGGTTGGGGAGCAAAAAATATCTCTGGTGCCACTTCCGGGTTTAATCAGCTGACAAGGAAAAAAAAAGGCTCCCATGCATTTTTTTCTGTTTCTCGTGCCCACTTCTGGGTTTCATCGCCTGACAAGCAAAAAAAGAAGAAGGGAAAAAAAAAAAAAGGCTTCAATACAATTTTAGGGAGGGAGGGGGCGCATGCACCCCCTTTCATTTTTCAAAAATTTCTTTTATTTTTAGAAAAATTAAAGGGGGCGGTGCACCCTGTGCACCCCTCTGGGATCTGCCACTGCAAGATCCTATGTTTTTAACTTTTTTGACATAATGAACAATATGCATGGTTTCAAATGTTATTTTGAGTCATGAATTGATATGTAGATCTGTTTATCTATTTATTTATTTACTTTTGGGGGGGGTGGGGGATGGGGTGTACAACTGGAATTCTTACCCAACTCAAATTGCATTCAAACATTCTTCCCGTAATGTGAACATAAGCTAAAAGGTCCAAACTGATACAAGCATTTATTTGCAAAGAGTATATTGTTCAAGCACAACAATGGGAAAAAAATTGGCTCATAAGGGGAATTGCCTCAGTGGTCACTGCAATACCACCTGCATCTAGTGATTCTCTTGCACTTAACAGTAACACATCCAAGGTATCAACTGCAACTATCAAAGCTGTTTCACAAGCATCAAGTCAATCCCTCACATCTTCATTGCACACTTCACAACCCATTCAGACATACACACTATATCCTTAAACAAATCATGTGAAGGCTAAAGTTGATGCAACAGGAATTAAAAGGATTTAGCATTATCCTTGTTCAGTAATGGTTAGTTCTGGGCGTTTGTGCTGATTGGAGAAGTAAGAAAGCAGGTATGTGTACCGGTAGATTGGTGAATAACCCACAGTAGTATTAAATAGCAAGGTCAAATACAGTGTAATTATGAAAGCTTGGAGAGCAGAGCATCCAGGGAAAAACAGTCCGAGTTCTGAACAATTTGCAAGCATTGCTATACAGAGAGTCCCCTATTTCACTCAGATCAACATAAAATGGTATCAAAGAAATCATGTTTTTAATATTGTGTCGTCAGCAGGTAAGTGTATTCTTTTTGAAACTCTGTTGAAATATGAACTCAGGCTGAAAACTAGAAATGTCGCTATGGCGACTGGTATGCCTCCGCCATAATGCATGATTCTCCTAATAGGTCTACAGTACATGTGGACAATGTGTGATTACATTTTCACAAAATTGGCAAAATATTAAAATGACATGTTTGTCACAAATGTATCGAATGTTCACCTTCCTTGACCTATGTTTAACTGGATGAATAGGAGAGCATGTATTCGGGGATTTAAGAACTTTAACTTCGACTTTGACCCTTTCATAAGTTTACGCACTTGAGTAATTGTCAAGGTATGGAGAAAAAGTGCAATTTCTGTATTGAACAGTTAATTGTTATCATTTTCATCTGGCCTTTGATTCATAAGAGAATCAATGTCAGGCAGAACATACATACATATGTACTAAGTTTAAAGATAACTTGAGCCACTTCCGAGATATGGAGAAAGAAGTAAGTTCAGCACTTTCACTTGATCTTTGACCTTTTGACCTTTGACCTTCTTGGCAAAAAAAAACTAGAAATGTCGCTACAGCGACTGGTTATACCCCCGCCAAACAACATTTCATAAGCTTTGGTCAAAACAACATTTCATAAGTTTTGGTCAAAAAACTGAGGAAGTAGTTAAATCCACAAGATCTTTCCTTGATCTTCTGCCATTAATATGCCGTTACCATGGCAACATACTTTCGGGTACTGTCGAAAAATGCGTCTTGCACATCTACAACCAAAGGCACACATCTGTACCAAGTTTCATGGAAATTGGGCAAAAACTGAGGAAGTAGTTTGCAACACAAAATTTTCCATCATTTTGGCTCATAATATGTGAGCTGTTACCATGGCAACATACTTTTTGTCACTGTCAAGAAATGTGTCATGCTAACCTATATCCTAAGACAAACATCCAATATGAATTCCATGAGAATTGGAAGAACACTGATGAAGCAGTTTTGCCATGAAGCATTTTGCCCTATATTTTACCAATAACATGCCGTTACCATGGCAACGCACTTTTTGCCACTGCGGAAATATGTGTCTTGCACATTAACATATTCAGATGAACATCTGTACCTAATTTCATAAAAATTGATCAAAAACTGTGGGAGGAGTTCGCGACGCAAGATTTGTACCTATTTTTGCCCATAATATGCCGTTACCATGGCAACGTACTTTTGGGTACTGTCAAAAAATACGTCTTGCACATCTACAACCCAAGGCACACATCTGTGCCAAGTTTTATGGGAATCGGTTGAAAACTGAGGAAGTAGTTCGCGACGCAAGATTTGCAACGGACCGACCGCCCGACCGCCCGACCGCCCGACCGACCGCCCGACCGTCCGCTGTTTCCTATATACCCCCTTCAAACTTCGTTTGGCGGGGGTATAAAAAATCCCAGACAATCTCTAGTGGGTTATACATGCATACATCAAGTTTTAAAAAAAATAATCCTGCTGGCATTGCATAAATACAAGGAAAATAGTAAAATTTTGAAGTATTGCCCTTGACCTTTGACCCCTGACCTTTGACCAAATGAACCCCAAATTCCCTAGATAACCACTGCCAGTCAGTACATGCATATATACTTTGTTCCATAAAGATACCTTGAACAATTTCCAAGATACAGAGAAAAAAGTGAAATTTTAATATTTTACTTGACCTTTTGACCTTTGACCTTTTGACCTCATGACCCCAAACTTTCACCAGAGAATCTTAATTGGGTAATACATGTATACACTAAGTTTCAAGAAAATATCTTCAGGTATTGCATAGATATGGGGGAAATAGTGAAATTTTAAGCATTTGACCTTGACCTTTTGACCTTGAGCATGTGCACCCAAAAGTTGATAGGCACAACTTCACCCCCTGATACACATACATGCCAAGTTTCATTAGGATACCTCAAAAGGTTTTGATAGTTACCCTGTCCACAAAATTCATTACGGACGGACGGAAGGACGGACGGACGGACGGACGGACGGACGGACGGACGGACGGACGGACAACCCAAAAACATAATGCCTCCAGCACCACTTCGTGGCGGAGGCATAAAAATAAAAAGATTGGAGAGAAGGAAGGAACATTGATGAAGATAAAAGGTCAACTAAAGTTTATGTGAGCATGAAGAGCATTAATTTCCTAACATACACTTTACACAATATTTGGCTGACAATTTTACTACTCTGGGAGGACATGGCAACTATGGTGATACAATTTGTACCCTACCCTGTTATAATATCTTCAAGCACATACAGCAATACATCACTGAGTAACAACTGAGTATTGCTAATTCTACAAGCATATTACATCATACTGCCGTAATTACTGCACATTTCTTTATGATATTGCAGTATGTCCATGCTATGTTTGTGTTACTTTGTAATGCAGTTCAATGTTATTGCTTGTAACAAAATACTAATCACAGGGAGGAACAGATAACTTGACAAAGAGGTGGGTGGATGCATACAGGGATTGTGTACTTACAAACAGGAAACACAAAGTTACACAAAAACTTCACCCACAATGAAAACACACACTCAACAGCCAAGCACAAAATTCATAGTCATGTAAATGCTTTATTAATTTCCTGTCAGTCATATCTTGAACACTTTATCAGTGAAAGTATGAAAAGTAGAGACCTTGCTGCCTTATTATTCTCATGAATGTCAATAAATGCTTTATAAAAATAAAACTTCAGGTTGTACATTACAAAATAATAAATTACATCATAATTCTTATTACCCTGTATTATACATAACATTCAGATGAAGATTTTTTTTTTTTTTTTTTTTTTTTTTTTTTACTTCACTTGCATATCTTGTCAATATTACATTACACAATGCATATGACTACATGTACTGGGGAAAAGGACACTTGATTTGATACAGTGCACTACCTGTCACAACTGATAGGTGGGGAAATTAACTGTACAGAGTGAAAGGTGAAAATATATCATGGACACTGACTGCAAACTACATGTATTTGTGCTTTCCTATCTAGTTGATCATTGCAGGAGAGACCAATTTACTGGTGTGTGCTCCTGCCTGACTTATTCTCCATAGTTATAGTTTGCTCCTTGTTCCGAGTGAGGACTAATTCATCACTACATCTCTCAGATCTACACCTAAAGATGACCTGGGCTATGTCTTTGGTACGTGATGCTAGTTTATGTTTTGTCCACAAGCTTCAGCTTACATTTTAAGAGATCTTCCTCAGACAAGTCTGGCTCAATTCTGAGGGGGTTCATAAAGTTCTTTTTTGCTTTTGTTTGTTTGGGTTTTTTACAATTTCTAAATAAAACAGGCTGAAGCTTGCAGACTAGACCAGTAGAGTCCTTCACAAACTTTGAAGTTACTAAGAACCCGCTTACAGTGAGTGAAAAGGCCTGGCTGAGCCCGGACTTCCTTTCACTGTAAATGCTCAAAAGGCCAAATGCAGTACCAAAAACAGCTGCGCACATGGCCAAGCTCTAAAACAGGTAGTCTCGGCCGGGGCTAAGCCCGGGCTTGGCCTGGCCTTTTCTCACTGTAAACACAAACTGGGCCAAATGCGGTACCAAATTGTGACTGGCGCGCTCCCAAATAATCGTTTTGTTTACAAGCAGAGCGCCACTACGACAATATATTGATAGGTTTGAGTTAAAAGCCTGGGCTGAGTATCGCAACTGAGGCTGGGCTCGGCCCAGCCCTGCACTGTAAACAAAGGCCTATGGGTAAACTCTTGGGGGAAGTAGCTGTAAGTTTTACATGTATATATTCTTGTGCCTCTGTTTTTCATCAATTGAACATTTCACAAGATACAATGTTTTAAGAAACATTTTTAAAGTGCAACCATGATGTGTATAGTTATGAAAGTTACAGCATCTAAACAGGAATTCAATAAATTCTCACAAAACTGGTACTATTCTTCCTATGAAAGACTTTAATGAATGTGAAAAGCGTTGTCTAATGACATCCATCCTCCACCACATTTTGAAATTCGATACAGTACTCTCCGCATAATCGGGTAGGCTCGGGCAGAGCGTTTCTTACCCGATTAAGCGGAGTACCCGATTAACAGAAGAACACGTCTCATTCACATTTGACACACACAATGTGTATGTACAACATGCATTGTACACTGCACCGAACACCTGCACTGTATGCTTAACATGCGTGCTTGCACGGCACATTATACATACCTTACACTTACTCAGTCAGGAGCAATAATTTACACTCTTTTTATGAACAAATATGTCTTCATAAAACTTTGTGGTTTGACTATAGACTCCTCGCTTACGTAGAAAATTTGACATTCATGATTTTTTAAAGTGTTATATCTGTGATAAAATTTGGGTAGAAAGTAGATTAGAAGAAAATTATTTACCCATTTATGCGGAGAGGCAACCCGATTATCAGGTAATTTTAATGTGCATTGGAACTGACTTTGACATTTCTACCCAATTAAACGGAGTACCCGTTTAAGCGATACCCGGTTACGCGGAGAGTACTGTATTAGAAATCAGGGACATCTAACATTGTTTATTGTATAAGAAGAAAAAAAATCCAACAAACTAATTAGATGAAGATACTAAACCATAGACTAAAGATTCAATTTACCAGTAGAAAGAGCAAGTCAAGTCATGGTGACAGGTCATTCACCCTTTTCCCCTCCCTCTCCCTGTCTCTTTGCTCCTTGTCTCCTGCCCTTGCATATTTCCAAGAATTATGAAATGATTGCCCAGCCAGTAAGAATCAAGCTACAGAACAATTAGAATTAATTCTATGTGGTTAATTTGTACAATAGGAGATACACTTGATACACATGCTAGGAAATACAATGTGTACTAAAATACATAGTAACATTGTTTGTCACTCTTCCATACAGAGTTTCTCTGCTTTGTTATTTTAGCAATGTTTTGACCTGTTACATAATGGCTCTTTCCTTTAAAAGTACATGTCATGTATGCAATGGATTAAATATCCATTTAGAAGTATGGCAAACATTGTGTATAAATGCTGTTACTTCCAATTTTTTTTTTCTACTGCCAAGAGAATGAAAATGAGAACACCATGATGAGACAAAAGTTTACCTCTATTACAAATCCCTTTGATGAGTACAGAAATAAATGAATCAATTATTGATCATTTATTATTTATAAATAACATTTTTTATTTATCATTAAATGAAAGAATTCAAGAGGGAGTGTTTTCAAGTGTTCCTTTCATAACAGCTAATACAGCACAACTCATCACATACAAACTACATGCACAGAGCTCTCATATTCAGATAAATAATAGATGACAAAAGGTAAATGCAGCAGATAGCAACCAAACAAAGAAGTAGTGATATGTACACACCCATACATGCGTAAATCAATTTATTGACCAGTGTAAGGTAAATATTCACATACAGGAGGTAAATGTCTATTCCCTATACCATGATGCACAGTACAAATAGCTGTCTCCATGAATACACACAGCCTTTGGTATTCATGCAAGACTTGTGTGTCATTATACCTGATAACAACTATAAATATGAAAACCACATAGATCAATCAAAATAATTTGATATCATTCAACTAAAGATGAAAGACAGAAATGAAAGAGTACTCATTGCAAGTCAAGTTTGCATAACAGCATGTACAAAGTCTCTTTGTAACAAGTATGAAAAAAAGGCACATTTCGGAAAATACATAATGAAATAAAATCGTATTGCAGCATATGATTACTACACAATTTATAACACACTTACTACACATTTATATGATATAACACTCTGTAGGCAATTATACCTCATCATGACACATTTGTCTACACGTATTTCCCCAACATATGCAATGATGATTAGATTTCTACTCTCAAGATCACTAGTTATCATGTAATACAGTCAACCTCACCTAAGTCGAATCTATTGGGACAGACGAAAACACTTCGACTTATGCGAAATTTGACTTCCGCGAAAGTCGAATTTTTTTCCATTTGTATTTCCTGACAAATTTTTCATAATGCAGTGTCCTTTTTATGTTTTTATTGGTCGTGAAATTAAAGTAGACGGTAGTAAGATGTTGTAATTTGTTTGTTTTGTTCAAGTTTTAAAAAAGAATCCTGAAGCTCAATTATTGGACTGCGTTAATCGAAATGTGTTGCACATAATGTCTGCCAAAGATCGCCAAACAAAAATGGGTGTTCGGGGCGTTGTCATTTGTTTGGGGATGTCGTTTTTACTTCGGCAAGAGTTTCAAAACAATTAGAATTTTTTGTGAACCTTTTCCGCACAATGCGTCATGATTTGGTCGTGATTTGTTTTCAAAAATGTCTTTAATGTCTCGTCATAGCGCAAGACCATCGCCAGACGTGCGCGATGTTCGCAAAATCTTTGTGAAACCCCGAACAGACCGCCAGCTTCGGAGAATATCTTGCGCATGTTTCGCGATATTTCCCAATGAATTTTTATAACGCAGTGTCTTTTTTATGTTTTTATTGGCCATTAAATTACATTAGATGGTAGCAATATGTAGTAATTTAGTGTTTTTGTTTTGTTTGATTTAAAAAATTGCGAAGCTCAATTACTGGACTGCGATAATCGAAATACGCCGCGAGTAATATGCGTTTTTGATGTGGTCACGTCGCGAGTGGCAAAATCTAACACTCACATTTTAGTCTGCAAAATTCATCAAACGAACGCAGGAGTTCGGAGGCGTCGTCAATTGTTTGGGGATGTCGTTACTTCAGCAAGAATTTCAAAATATTTGATTTTTTTTTTTGCGAAGCTTTTCCTCACAATGGGTCATGATTTCGTCATGATTTCGTCTAAAAAATGTCTCAAAAGTCTTGTCATTACGTGCGAGACCTTCGTCAGACGTGCGCGATGTTTGCAAAATCTTCGTGAAACCCTGAACAGACCCAGAAACTTTGGAAATTGTCTCGTGTATGTTTCGCGAAATCCGAGAAGTTCTTCCAATCATTTTACGACATAACTGCGATACCTGTTCATGTACCTTTTGAATCATTCTCACTAACGTTTGGCGCATGTTTGATGTATGACCTTTTAACGCTCTACGTTTTCTGCAAGACAAAATCATATCATACTACAGTAGTACATCCACTCATTAAGCAACTATATACACTGTATATGAAAACGAAATTTTGATATAAAAAAAAAAGATCCCAAAGTACACTTTAAATTACTCTAAATGCATGCGGAAATTATATTTGAAACTTAAGATAATGTGTGGGGGAACCTAGGAAAAACGATGCTCGTTAATTGTGGGGTAGCCTAGGTCATCAGAAACAAACAACAACAAAGTGATGGTCTGCACACAAATACGCAATGGAAAAATGAAAGGGAAAGGAAGGAGAAATACAGGAAAGAGAAAATCCTCAACTCAAGACAGCTACATGTATGAATCTCCTTGGAAACATTATTCTCCGATGATTATTGAAAAATTTGCGTGGTTGCATTTCCGATGCGTGTTATTCGTAAGTAACCCTGTATTTTAGCAAAAGTACATGCGACATTTACACATGAATCATGAGAACTTGGCACAAACTGCGCAAAAATATGTTTTTGTTTTTTGCTTCATTGTCCGAACACATTTGCATAAAAACTTACGAATGTTGGATTTTGCCATTTGTGTTATTCACAAATCGTTCGCGTGCTCCGCGAAATCTCACTGAGCTGCAAATGTTTGTGGGTGTAGCGAATACTAGGGAATTTGCAAGCAAATTCGTAAACAAATGCAGTCAAACTTGCAGATTGTTTTTATTGTCGGAAACAGTTTTTGTTGTCGCAAAGAAATTTTGAACATGCTACGCTCACAAACATTTGCCACTCAGTGAGATTGGTGGAGATTGTAAGGATTGTTTCTTTCTCCCTTTTTCCCCACAAACCCTGCTGGGCCCGCCTGCACATGGCTTGCCTCTAACCTTGAACATGTGATTTATGTTCTTCTCAGCTGGACATCAAGGATACAAGGGACATTAGGATTAACTTGCATTTGACTCTTGGAAGTATTTTATTACAAAGTAGTGCGATTTTTCCTTCGTTTGTTTGGTAAAGAATGAAAGAATGCTCACTTCCATGTTTGAATAACGTACCGGAAAAAAAAACTTTGACTTGTGCGAGGGAAATTACATGTATTTACACAAATCTGGACTCGAAATTATCTTCGACATAGGCAAAATTCGACATGTAAAACTTTGACTTGTGAAAGATTATTTTAAAGAAATAAGTAAAGAGAAAATCGGGACTTTTCTGGAGCTTCGACTTGGCCGAGTTTTCGACTTGTGCGAGGTCGACTAGAATCCCTGAAGAGAAGTCAAGAGAAGTGCTACATGGGATCACTCCTCAATTGGCCTGGGTGTGATGATGACCTCATAGGGGGTCAAGAGACGGCCTGTAGCTGTTTTAGGGATCATGTTCAGGAGACTCTCGCTCTCCTTACCCGGTACCTTGGAGAAGGTGTAGTTCTGGAGGAACCAGGAGAAGATGAGAAAGAGGTCGGCCTTAGCAACTGCCTCTCCGAGACAGCTACGGCGACCTGCTCCAAAAGGCATGAAGCTGGGAGGGTGCTGGCGGACTGTGCCACTGTCATCCAAGAAATGTTCTGTACAGGAGATCACAACATGTCAAAGTTTATATCTTTAGGTTTGCTGACTGAAGTATATCGTATGAGCAAATCAATCTCAAAGGGCTTTTTGTGATATGATTATTTAATTGTTTCAACTCAGTAACCATTGAACAGCGTTTTCTTTCATTTTGTTTTTACATGAGAGTCCAGATAGAAGGGACAAGTCTGGGTGAAGTTGAAAGGAAACCCTACACCAAATGTTACTATGTTCCTAAAGCTTGTCTGAAATGCTAATGTTAGGTACTACTGTTATCATTTCTACTTGCATTTATGATCACACAATAAATGACACAATCAGAGTGCACAAAATATGAGCACTAAGTTGCTCTACATGAAAATTTCTGAACTTTCATGGTTTTTGATTAACTCTTCTTTTCTTACAGCATGGTGCCAGATCAGCTTAACTCTCCATGAATTAATTAACAACTATCAATGAAAAAATCTTCCATATTCGTCACTCAAAATTGAGTGATAACAAGTAAAGTGTGTTTAGTGTGAAAAATCTCAATGGAACACATGTAGGAACAACTGAACCAATGCTTTCATATCCTTGGTGGTTGTTTGATGAACATGAATGTGGAAAAGAAGATACGAGCAAAGTCACTGCATCAAAGCTAATCTTGTCAGAGTTATCTGCACAGATTTCACCAAATAAAGCTCTAAATGCTGAAAGTATGCAGAAAGTTTAACGTATTTAATTTTGTGTGTGTCCATCTCTTACACCCTTTTGCAGCCTTCACCCAATTTGGTACCAAGTTGGGCATGAGCTTGGCATGGTCAGTATGCTGTAGGACCCAACTCCATGCAAGCCTGGTGTGAAAGCCCCCTAAGCCTCCCTGAAAACTGCTCTTGCTATAAAACATACTTTGGGCTACATACCTGGCTTGAAGGAGTCTGGGTCATCCCATTCCTGGGGGTCAAAGTGCATGGAGTAAGTGTTGATCATGACAACAGCTCCTTTGGGAATGATGTAGCCATCTGAATAAAGGGACAGAATAGGAAGTGTGTTCATACTTTATCACAAGAACATTGAACAATTGCATCTGACATTATTAGCATGTGCAGAAATGCGATACATGGAATACATGGGAGTTTTCAGACAGTACTAGCAGCAGTATGTTAGTTTTTTTCACATTGCCATGCAATCAGTGAAATAAATTAAACTACTGCTAACTGCTAACAGCCGAGTTGAGTTTCAATCGAACACTGTCTCCAAGATGTGGCAATTCTGAACACAGATATTGCACAGTATACCTTGTTCCTACAACCACAGTGTTTAAAGGAGAGTCCTAGTCCAGAGGATTGGAGCCAGCTGATTAAAACTCACGTAGTTCAGTGTCCTTGGTAGTGGCATGTGGGACAGCTATGGGAGCAATGCTGCTGTAGCGCATGATCTCATAGAGAGTTGCCTCGGTGTACGGGAGTGTGCCACGATCCTCAATGGTTGGTACACGCTTCCGACCAATGACTGCATCGATTTCCTCTTGGACCTTCCTCTGGATATCTGGGAGTTCTGTTAGAAGAGCAATGGCCCAGTACAAGGTTTCCACAGAAGTTGTGGTCCCAGCTGGAAAGTATAAAATAAGAGGGATGAGAAAAACAAGAATAGATATTTTAAAATTGGTAATACAACCCAAGAAAATGCTTAGACCGATGAGATGTGCTGTTCGTAGAATCAACTTTAGCATCCAAATCAATCACAGTGTACAGCATTTACAAAACAGATGAGCATGTTGAAGAGAATTGCTAGCTACTGTTTTATTCCACGTCAAGGCATCAGTAAGAAAGGTTTGACAAATGTGTCTAAACAGTGTGGGAACCTTAGCCTGCAATTCATATAATGCCACATGAATGGCAAGAAAGGGCCCTTGTCTAAATGTAACTGTGGATCTTTGCAATGGCACAATTTACAGTTATTCTAGAGGCGACTAATCTGCAAACTTCGTGACTCTAAGTGCAGTCCCTCAACAAATTAAAGATGCATTTCATAAATACAGTAAAATGGTAGAAATTCCATCAACACTACATGGAAAGTAAAAAATTCATGGATTTTTACAGGTTTAATATGTTTTCACTAAATAGCTATCCTGAAAAACAATCTTCATACAAATTTAAATTTCAATTCATTTAGCAGACAGCATAATTGATAGTCATCTGGGGACCAATGACTGCATCACCTTCAAGTTCACCTTCATAGATATGTGGGTTGAGTGAATGCAGCAATATTAGTAGAACACATCAATGAGAGTTTGAGGAAAATCGGACAATCCGTTCAAAAGTTATGAATTTTTGAAGTTTCTGTTCAGTCACGGCTGGATGACAAGACTACTATAGCTTGTGATATTATATGAGTACAACTATATAAAGAAAGTATAAAGAAATCGAAGATTTTCTCACTTTTCCCACACAATAAAAGAACACTTGTCTTTTCTCTTTCAGAAGTCATGGGAAATAATATTACCCCTAACATAAGTCAGTAACATGTCAAAGAAATGTGCACTTTATTCAAACAGTCAAGTTTTGTGAAATTCTCTTTTTATTTTCCTTATATTGTTGTACGCATGTGACATCATACACTGTAGTAGTCTTCTCCTCTAGCAGTGATTGTGCAGATACTTTGAAAATTCACAACTTCTGAACGGATTGTCTGATTTTTCCCAAACTTTCAATAATGTTTTCTACTAATATTGTTGCCTTCACTCAATCCACATGTATATGAAGGTGAACTTGTCCTTAAAAAAAAAAAAATCACCTCCAAAGATGTCAGCAATGGTCTGAAAGACGTGGGTGTCGGTCAGTTTCTCCACATTCTCACCCTCCTTTCTCGCATCGTCCTGGGCCTTCAGCATGAGGTGGTAGAAGTTATCAATGTTTTCTGCAAGAAAGGAGCAAACAAACAACATACACTTCATTGAACAAGAGAAAGACTATACATCTTCAACATTTGTAATGATTCTTTATTCATACACTCCAACCTGTTCCAGCTACTACCAGGTACCCGTCCATAGTGATTACGTGAAAAAACCATGAGAAAACATTTAAAAGACATGTGTGTACAGGATCCACCTGCCTATGCAATCAATCTATTATATTATTTTTGTTTGTAAATATATATATATATATATATTTTGTGTGTGTGTCCTTTACTTGTAATGTAGCAGTGAATCCCATTGCCCTTCTTTGATTTCTATGGCAAAGTAAATTTTGAGCACCTTTAAACAATGACAAACCTGGATCATAGGTCTTATCCAAGCCACTCAGTTGTTCCTTCAAGAACACAAAGAAGGTGGCTACTGTGTCACGAAGCAGCTTGGGCCCACTGGTAGGAAGATACTTGGCCCAAGAGAAGAAGTCTGCAGCAAGACCGAGACCAAAGCCCTCATTGATCTCTTCATTAATCTTCATCCAGCCTGTCACATTGGGGTCATTTAGCTCATACCTGGTATATGTAGATAAATGGGAATTTGAAAGAAATGAAGATCAAAACTTGGCATGAAGACACTGTGCCACCCAATGAACCTTTTAGCCCAAGACCAGTCTGACCAGGCTCTTGAAAATCATTGGACCACCTGCAGGCATCCCTATGAGTATTCCTCTATCTGGCTCACATGTCCCTTTCCAAGCCTGCTCTGTAATTTAGCTTCCATTGAGTGAGAGGGGGTTGACACTGCCAGAAACCTACAGGTGCTGTATGTTTTATAGACAAGCATCACCTGATATTAATTGAAGGGTATTTTGTTAGATATTTTTTTCTGACAGACTGTTATAAGCTAATGAAGTCCTCGCATCTGATTGGCTGAGAGTAATTATGTCCAACAAATTTGTTAGACAAAACGCTTCATGAGAAGCCCCCTGATGTAATCATTTTTGCAGTATAAAATATACCAATACCTATGTACATACACCATACGATTACTTCATTGATCACTTTTGATTTCTGGCCACAAAGCAAGACTTTTGATGAATTTTTCTTTACTTATGTTCACCATAACTAGACATGCTAGGTTGCATCTCAATTTATTGATAAATTCAAATTGTGCAATATTTTTGTAATAACTGTACTACTTGTATTGAGTAGTTCATTGCACATACATATCTCCTTTGAAACTTTGTATTTCATCAAACAGACAAGCCTTAACCCATTCAAGAAGAGCTGATTTTGCTCTATTACATGTTTTCTATTGACATCTGCCTGACTTTACTCGGGACTAGTCTTCAATGTGTTGAACATAGAAGCTTTCAAAGGCAAATGTTATAGAGTATCCCAAAGAAATGAACTCATTTTCCCAACCTCCTGCAGGCAGACTGACAAACACATGAGTGAGCTATCTGAGCTAAGGACTGGTTAAAGTTATGATGCTGGTGTTCTCTTTGCAAAGGCATTTTTCTCACAGAACAGTTTATCTTTTCATACAATCACAATTATCCCATCAAACACTTTTTCTTCCTTGAACCCTTTATGAATCAGGAATGATGACAAAATCAGTCCAATTCAAGATCTACAACTGAAACTGATTTTTAAGAGTATAAGAGTTATTCCTGATAACTATCAAAGAATTCCTAATATGTCAATGAATACAAACAAGAAAACCATATATATATACACTTTGGATTAAGTTCTTTTGGAACACATAGCATTTGTGAGCCACTACATACACTAACACTTGTAACACACACCTGGTGTACAAGTATATTGTGTACATAGTGAAGTACACCTGGCTACTGTGTCTATCTGTCCCTCCCTTCTTCTTGACACCTGGTGTATATTGTGTACATAGTGAAGTACACCTGGCTACTGTGTCTATCTGTCCCTCCCTTCTTCTTGACCTGTGGCACAGGGTGCATTTGCATCATTACTACACTGAGACAAATCAAGGTTGTACTACTAGGAGAACAAGGGTAGGACTTAAACATGTTTCATTTTCTTCTCATATTCATGACAAACCGTCTACATTCCAATATGAAACTTTATATAACACAAAGTTTTCTGACATCACGTGAAGTAAACTGAGACCTAAAATCAAACTTTTATTAAAGAATCTAAAGTTTACTCATATACATTGACTTAGAAGTAACAATCAAAACTTGCTTTTTTCCGAAACACATCTGTGAGAGGATGTTGTAGAGGAGAAGATTGAGGAGGATCTTTGGGTTGATTGGTTTGCTGCCATTCTCACTCAGTGCCTTCTTCAGCTTGGGATACATGCTGGAGATTAGGTTCTGCAGAGGCTCCCCTGTGGCAAAATGTCTGTGACAAGAAAAGACAGTTACATTCAATAGTTAGGAGTCAAAGGACAAGTAATCATGATTCTGATGGTGATGGGAGTGTTCTCAAGGGAATCCCTTGAGAATCCCTTGAGAACGGCGAGAACATGCTTGCCGAAATGTCGGGATTGGGTAGGCCCTTTTCAGGGCCACTCACTTACTTCAGAAAGAATACGTGGTGCACCGTGAAGCCTTCTACCACCCAAACAACAAAGAACATTAATTTCAATTCCAACTCACCGCAGGGCCGTGTGAGCCAGCTTGCGATGAAGTTTCCAGGTTTCAGAGAAGGAGCTAAACGCAATGTCTTTGAAGCCTTCAGTGAATATCTCAACTGCAAATAAGGGAAAGCAGATATAAAATACATTAAACACATGTAAGCATGGCACACCAAAGATATCTTTTGATACATAAGAATTGCTGTGACAATACATTTCTCTACACAGCAAAAAAAGCTAGAAACCATCTTGAAATAATATCAATCCTACCTTGGTGAGTTTATAAGGTTAATCACTGTGCAGGAACAACTCTACATTTAATTTCAGCTTTTCTGGCTTCAGACACTGATATTCAATAATTGCTAATTCTCATTGTTTTATCTTACAGGGTAATCAAATATCATTAAGATAAATCACAAATATTGTCATTTAACTTATGACAGACATCACCAAATTGAAGAAGTACACATACAAACATCAACATGTATTTTCAAATAGAACATAAGTTTCTCAAATTGAATTAAACACCACACATTTCATGGGGCTCAGTCCTTTAACCAATGTCTCTTTGGCTTTGCAAATAGGTTGTCTAATGTCATTACCACCTACAAGTCCATTGACAGTGGGATGCTAGCATACCAAGTGTTACATATTGGCAAGTATGACAGCATTACGGAAGGAACAGGTAAATGGATCTGTCAAATATCATGTTGTGTCTGTTTGCAATTCAGGATTTTTTTTTCTTTTGTAATGTAACATGTGAACAGAAAAATGGTTTGGAAGATAACCTTGGACGTGAATTTGTGTGATGTTTGGCTTAAACTATTTTAATACTTTCTGAAATTGGTGTATGATAAACGGAAAAGTGCCAGGCATGACATGCCTTGAAAGAAAGAAAGAATTCACTTCTGTGTTCTGGAAAGCAGCATATTGTACATGTTGTACTGTTTTTACAGTATTACATATGATATCTGTGTATACCACTTATGATACAATCTCAGTCATATGATCATGTTTCTATGACTGGACGGCTTGTGTTGTATAGTGAACAAAGAAATTTAATAATAATTGCTGCTGAGGGAAACATGTCAGTACCTGGCAGAATTTTATTTTGATATAAAAACAAACAAAAACTTTTGAATTACACCATACAACCACTTTAACAGCAGTGTTTAATAGAGACATTGCCTGCTTCATGCAAACATTCCACAAGATGTGAGAGGTAGGGCAATATGATCAAAGTGTTACATAACTTCTTGGGTTTAAATGATGATGATGATGATGATCCACAGCATTTGTATGGCGCCATATATCTGTTATAGAAACATTCAAAGGCGCAGACTCCTCCAAGACAGACTTTAGCAATTGAATGTCCGGTAAAAAATGTGAGTTTTGAGTGAGGCTTTGAAGTGATCCAGTTTGTCAATTTCGCGGAGGAAAGATGGGAAATGAAGCCCAAACTGTATCATATGTGTACACTGTATATAAACTGATCAATACCCAGCTATTTTCCACTTTTCAAGGTACTTCTCAGCTTTGGTTTAGTACAAATGTAGTGCACAATAGCTTGCATGATGTATATACATGTAATGACTAAAAGCACTGATCTTCTTACAACACAGGAGCACAGAAAACTGTGATCATCAATTGCAAGAAATGGCAATTATCAGTAGTATTCCTGGGTTTGCTCATACAACATGAAGAAGGTGAGGAATGGGATATGTGTTCTACTTCCAGTATATTAGGGGACCGTTAGCCATTATGCTACTAAAGACAGCATTCATGAGGGTTTCACTTCCTCCCACAAAATGAAGAGTGGCACTTGTGTGTGTAATTAACTGACTTATCAATGCTTTGCATTTGCGCATCATGAACACACATCACTGTGTTTCCTCTGGTTGTGATGTACACATTCACTTGTCTCCTAAATGTAGCTATGCAACGATGTGTATGAGAACTAATTTACATTATGCAAAACAATGCAAAATTATCAAAATATGACAATTTTTAAGTCATTTTTGTTCTGGGAAACTTACCAGAGTGAAAATCTGGTCGTCCAGCAAAATCCACTCCTTGTTTGATGACAGCATCTTTGATGGCCTTTTGACCATTCAGAACCACCATCCATCGCTCTCCTACCTTGAAACCAAAGATGTTGCCGTATATCTTGGCCCACTGTCCAAATATAATCTGTGGACTGTCAATCATGCCTGGATACAAACATTGTGAATCAAGAGGACAGTAAATGAGTAATCAGATCAACCATATCACATACATAGTCATCAAAAAGTCCAGATGATGGTACGGTACCGTAAATGGCAATGACTTTCAAACAGAAAAGTCATGCCATCAAAACACACACACACACACACACAAAAACAAAACAAAACAACAACACATAAATTCAGAGTCATCAGTCAGTCTTCTTCACTCCTTACAGCTTTCATTTCAAGGCACTTCATACCAACAGAACCTTTGTGGAAGACACAGCAGAAACAATATGAAGCTCATAAATCTTAATCAATGTTGCAGGATCATTCCATATTTTCACCTGATGCATGTAGTGTACATGTGGGTAAAGCTCAGAACAAAATATCGCAAGTTGTATTACAGGAATGTACTGGCAGCTTGAAAGAACAAAATATCGCAAGTTGTATTACACGAATGTACTGGCAGCTTGAAAGATAAGTATAGAAATGCCCTTATCATAGCTGTGGGCAAGGCATAACAGCACTATCTCTTTGAATTTTATAAGACGTCATCTAATATACAATCATACAATCTCTCTAGTCTCTTTTCATTAAATGGTTGGCAGTTTTATCGTCAGTTGCAATGAGTACAGGTACTGATGCACCAAGTACAATGCTCAGACCTGATTAGTTGATGCTTCGTTATGCCATCCTAGCTTAAATTACTACAAGTGGTCCATGGTCTAGTGGTGCTTACCAAAGATACTCCCCACAATGGGCAGCCCTCTTGGTCCAGGAGGAAAGCGGTGTGGTCTCTTCACTGACCAATAAGCCAGAGTTAAGGTGACCAGTCCAATAGCTGCAGTGATGGTCAGACTGTTGATCTGACCTACACTGAAAAACATTCCTAGGATGTCTTTCATACTGGATACCTCCTGAGTAATTGTAAATAGACCATTGAATTTACATGAAAAGTGAATGGTAAATATAATGTCACAGATTGAGGACAATTTTGACCTTCTTACTGAAGTACAAGCTGAAATTTTGGCATGGAAGTGTGTTCTGCATTCAAAGTGGAGTTTGACTTCTCTTATCCAGCCACCCTTTATCTGGATTTCTCTATGATCTGGACACCATCTCGCCATGACTTTCTTCTTCTTCTTTTTTCTCGAACAATTACGAGGACAATGGGGATTTCAAATTCAAACAAAATTCCTACACAAACTCACATGAATTATGTATTATTCCCAACATGATAACATACAGTCACCTGCAGTCACTTACAAATTGTCATCTAAATAAGATACATTCAGATATTCACTACACCCAAGTCACTGCAAGAACAAGGACAGAAATCCTCTCACTGGATCAGGGCATGGTACAGGGTATCCTTCATTGCGCAAGATTTTATCAGAAAATGTTGAAAGCAGACCAGCTGAGGAGGACGTGACATGTTCAGAAATGCTACCTGAAATAGGTTACACGTACAGCAGCTACCATTATGTAGGCAGCTGTGTGTACTAACCCGTTTGAAGACGGTTTGATTTTGCTACAACACGCATTTCCCATGGACGCTTGCCCGAGTATACTCGGGACTCGTCCTCAACGGGTTAAATATGAGTCTCCCATATCCAGCCAAATCCCTTATCTGCATGAGTGCCAGTCCTGACACGTCTGGATACGAGAGGTTGGACTATACCGGGTACACGTAGCCTATTGCCAAGCCCCAGATGGCATATGGCCCACATATAGCGCTAGACCTATGGTAGTTGCTAGTAGTTGCAAGCAATCCATCTGGCATGGCTTGCTATTTTGTTTTGTAACAAGTTATATTTTTTTCTTGTTGTTTTTGCAGATTTCTATATCAGCTCATGATAATAGTATAGTTATCTTTTTGTAGACCAAAGGTGATTCATGAAATTAGCACAAATAAATTAACCACTGCAAAAATTTCAGCTTGTACATATTATACACAACTTCTTAAATTCATTTTACTGAAATTCTATGAAAGTAGTGCATTGTACAATATGACAAAAACTAACTTATCAATATAAACTACAAGATTATCTTTACAGAGCTTTTTTTTTCAAAGCATTCTGTCTACAAGTATTCTGCTACATTTTGCCCTTAGAACCAACTGCAAGAATTTCAATGACTGATCAGATTTGGAAGTAGTGCAATTCTTCATGTTTGTTCCTCAGATGCATGTATAACGCAACACACTGAGTTTACCATTACCCAGTGCTACAATGAAGAAAAATAACCCAACAACAACATCAATAGGCTACACATTTTCTCCTTAAAACAATTCCAAGGGCGAAATATGAATGTTGGTCACATGAACAAGTAAAAAAATTGGGAATCCCTATCAAGTTTTGCAATTATGAACATCCTTTCCCTTACATACGGTATTGTTTTTTTACGGCTTTGGCTTTATGGATTGCTTGTATACTTGTCAGTTTTCCCCTCTGCTGAATGTACTATTACGTAAAGTGACTCATCAGCAGTTCTACAGTATCTGTAGAAAATATTGTGCTATTTACTGATCCCTCAGTGTCTGCTGATGATGTCTAAAATAAGCTGGTTGGACTCTACGTAATTATACATACAGTGTACTATCAATCATACCTTACTCACAGTTTCTCCGCCAAGACATTATAGTAGTAACTTAGGACCCTGTTACTTAATAGTAGGCCTACTGTTACATTTACAATTACAGCCCTGTCTGTCGCTGCGCACAAGGGCTCGCCTTGCTTCGCACGGTGTCTGGTTGGTTGGGCTGACTGTTATGGCATGCTCTCCTCCTCGATCCTCCTCTACCCTTTTTTAACGACAGCATTAATTTCGACAAGAGAACGGTGCGAAGTAATACCTTAGGTTTGCCTCATATAGCTGTCAGGTCACAAATAACATATAACTTACGGAGATATGAAATAACTGGATTGAAATGCTCTAACCGAGACCGACCGAGTCCTCTTGAAGCTTGCTCGTAGCTGGTCGACGGTCAACACTACTGACAGCGCTTAGATAATTACAAATGTAGGTTGCCTATGTATATGGCTTATGGAACGCCATTAGGGAAACAATACAAAATTCATTTCACTCCAGCCAATATTCATTTCACTTTTAACAAATACATTTCACTCACCAATATTTATTTCACTTTTTACAAAAATACATTTCACTTTTAGATAGAAATTCATTTCACTTTTCACAAAAATACATTTCACTTTTAGATAAAAATACATTTCACTTTTAAATAAAAATCCATTTCACTTTTCACAAAAATGCATTTCACTTTTCACAAAAATACATTTCACTTTCCACAAAAATACATTTCACTTTCAAATAAAAATTCATTTCACTCTTCACAAAATGTATTTCACTTTTTAACCAAAAACATTTGACTTTTCACAAAATTCATTTCACTTTTCAAGAAAAAAAAAAATAGATCATTTCATTTTTCCGTAAAAAAAAAATCATTTCACTTTGGCGTACCGTATCACTCTGACGAAACCATTTCACTGCACTAAAACCATTTCACTGCACTAAAACCATTTCACTCTGATAAAAACATTTCACTCTGATAAAAAAAATACGTTCCTCTCTTTTCCCGGCCAAAAGGTGGCGCCAGTCTGAGAGGAGTCACAGTGCTATGCGCTATGGCACTTTGTTAGCACCAAAGAGCTTACAATGGCGGCTTTGCATAGTGTCCTGTTCGCTCTTTCTACCCCGACAAATTGCTGAATTTCTCCTTTGATGACATCCGTGCGATCTTGGGAGTGTTCACATACCGGTAAAAAAAGGTGTCATTTTTCGTTTGTTCAGTTGCTCGTTTGGTTTTCTCGAGGTTTTGCCATTTGTTTCGATCCTTCACAGCGGTCACTCTCTTGCAGAGGCTACATTGCAGATTGTAACTTTCCACGTATTTTGCCATAGACGCAGACTCGCCAGCGAAAGAAAGCAGTCTATCAATATCACAGTCCCATATACGCCTATCTATGTCTGAATACTCTGATATAGTATTCTGCCAACGTGGTGCTGAAGCCTTGAAGTCTAACAGAGTAACCCGCTAGATCTAGAACTAGTACTAGGTCCAGTAGGAGCACTCCTACTGTCCGACTAAAAATAGTCCCACACGTACTAATGACCAGTAATGAGATGGGTCCATAAATGGGGAGGACTTCTCATATGATAAATGGACCACAATATGGTCGATTGTATCATGTTGTATAGCGGTGGCAGGCGGTAACGCTAGGGCCTAACATTCGTAACAACATCCTCATTAGAAAAAAAAAAAGGTTACGTAGACGTATGCAACCTATTTATAATAAGCTTCTTAGTAGACTAGACTAGACACTCTAACGTTAGATATATTTGATATCATAGAGTACTAGGCCTACCTGGTATTTTTGATTTATTTCTAATAAAATTAAAATAATGCAGGCCCTGCCTAGGGAAAATTTTGGAATTTGAAGTTTCTAAAGTAATTCATAAGTAACATTTTGGCGTAAATTAATACAGGGAAAAAATGATCAATGGTAAACGGCAAATAGATTCAAATAAAAACAACAACAGAAACACCTAGCCTCTATCTAGGCCTGATACTCTGACTGTAGTATTAACGTTAAGGCCATGTCACACCATAACGCGGGCTTGTGGCGAGGAGGTAGTTTCCAGCACGTAGAAGATTTTCAGCGGGCGAACAAGAATGTTTGCAATTTTCATTCATGCCTTGTCATACCGTACGGGGGAACTTCTGCGGCTTGACTTGCGGGGAAACAAATTTACTCCAAGGAGCTCTCCGCAGTTGGTCCGGACCTGACAGTATCTAGCGCGTAGTTGCCCGGAGGTGCTCACGCAAGTCCGATTTAACCGCAGCCAAGTTTTGAGCATGACCAAAACTTTTTCCGGGTGAGTCGCAGGAATGCCCGTAGAGGTCCACGCAGAACGCCAGTAGTAGGAGACCCTTAGCGGCAGTACTTCCCAGGCAATTCCCACGCAGGTACTTCGCAGTCCCGTATGCAGCCAAGATAATGAAATTCTGTGAGATTTCAGCCATTCCATTAGAGAAATTCCTTCACTAAGTTGTCAGCCCCCACGCGACTGGTACAAAGGTCACACAGTATACTCGCAAGTATAACGCTTCCAGCAAGTAAGACACATGCGCTGACTCGCACAAATCCTTTTCCGCCCTCAGGAATGTCCGGTATGCTAGAAAATCCCTACACGTAACAAGCCCGAGTAGCTTGCCCGGAAAGGTGTGACAGGGCCTAAACACGGCTGCGGGTGAAAAAATATGCGTGCGCACCTCCGGGCGACTACTTTTGAGATACATGCTAGGTACTGTCATGTGCGGATATCTACAGGGACCTCCAGGTAGTCAAAATTGTTCTTTGCAAGTCGCACGCAAGGCTGGTGTGACACGGCCTTTAGACATAATTCTAGACTCTAGTCTAACAGAGTTTCTAGACCTAACGCGCGTTAGGCCCTAAAAGGTATGTTCTGGGTATTGACTCTGCCTCTATACAGGCCCAGCCTAGATCTAGTTCACGTACTACATAGTTGTTGTTTTTTGTACTGCCATACTGTCACTGCACTGGTATAAATGCATACACATAACCACAACTTTGTCCATTGACATTGGCATGACAAAGCCGATCTACTTGAATTTACTCGCATTCAGTCTCGCATCATCAGACAGGCAGTGAAGTAGGACTGATTTGTCTTGTTAGAAAGTGAATCAAATCCTCTCAGGCTGAGTCTGACCAAGTTAAGGGTAATGTTTTAAAATCACTTTAACTGTAACTGTACTGTAGCTGGTAAGCATGTGCATTATCTTGTCTTGCCTTTCCAAAGATGCCCACATTTCCCACAATTAATAGACTTGGACGGTTTCTTCAATGTGTGGTAAGGGTACCAGCTATCGGCAGGGTACATCGACACCCTGCGTATCATGGCTGTTTGTGCGTATAGAACAAAAAGGTACGCGTGGGATTAAGTGCCATTTTATAGCTATGAAAACAGTAACAAAGAAACGAAAATCAAGCCAACAAAACAAACTAAACATGTTTCAATTACATATCCACTCAGTAACAACGCATGACTATGAAATTCACTTGTATTACCTATGGAGGGAAGGGGTGCAGATCGTGAGGTACCCTTTTTCAGCCACGCGAAGAAAAATTGCATAATTTTACAATGGAGATTCAGAATCAACAGAACAGTCACGAGATTTGAACTGCAGTATTTACAGCTTATTTGAGGAAAAACTTAGGCAAATTTGTTTTATACTTTTGTAATAAACGAGCTGCAAATTCATAGGGTGCCGATAGGCGGTACCCTCAATCACAAAAATGCCCAATGATGCAGTGGTTGGTTAATTGCTGACCCTTGACATATTGTATCAAGGGTTGAAGCAGCCACTACTTCTTCTAAGAGGCTGTGCCAGTCCTTTGTGTTCCTTGGTAGGAAAGATGAACCTCTGTATTGTGTTCTGCAGGTAATTCAGTGTGTTAATTCATGTTGGTAGCAATACCAAATGTATATTTTCATGAATAGTTTCATTGATATAAGCACTTGGCATTTTAGTAGCACTTACACTGTACTGCAAAATGAGCAATTTAAGAGCAAAAATCAGATACCAAAAGTTCAGGCAATCAATTCCTGCATGTGGTGTTGGTTATTGGAGTGAAGGGCTAAGGTGCTTTTTAGAAGAGACTCGTTTGTATTACATTTTCTTTGTGCTGAGTAAAAAGTTCCCCCTATTCATATAAGGAAATAATGTAATAATGCATTGTATAACACATCATTTGTATAACACCTCACTTGTATGAATATTATTTACCCTCAGGTAAACAGTTATTGAATCTGCTTCCCTCCTATTCAGCGAATGCGGAAAGACCATGCATAAGGAGGCTGCATCCCTGACCACGCTTTGATTCAAGCTCACTCATTGACTGGAAAGCTGTGAGTTTCAGCTTTCAGGATTTACTGAAAGTGCATTATTCAAAAGATTGACATTCTAGGTACATTTATACCATAACCATTGTTCACAACTTGACCTTACTCCTGTGGGAGGAAAAAAAAAACAACTTTTTTTTTGGAAGTGATGGTACATGTATTGTACCGTACCAGATAATTCTAATGACAACACATGTACATATTTTGAGTGTCACCTAGAACTAAAGAGTGAACTTAAGAGTGAAATTTCTGTGAAGGCACATCTTATAATCTTTACCCTGCCCTTTCATTCCAAGGAAATGTACATGTATGTAGATTCTTCTCTTTCTTTATAATGTATAGTGACTATGGCAACAGCCCATACATTTGACAGGTATCACAATATGCAGCGTGGACCAATCAATCATTTTAATAGTGTGTATTATAGTGTACCATAGGTGCCTAGGTCTAGTAATTGGCCCGTACTGATACCAATTTAATCAGTTTCGGAGGACATGAAAATGCAAGTCAAATGTAACTTTGAATGAAGAATTGTCTGTCACTGATATATATTTTTCTTTTTTTTTGGGGGGGGGGGTTGGTCAAAAAAATTGACTTTAGACAAAGTTACACTTCTTTGCAAAGATAGTTCTGGTTTGTAATTAAGCTAGACATGGGAAAAAAAAAACAAACAAACAAACAGATAGCACCATGAAGGCCAGAATTGTGTGAATTGTTCTGTTGTGATCTATAGCTTTCTTACAGGCCTGTACTACCTCCCCATTCCCTTCTGAAACAAGTTTTCCCTCTGTTTCCAGATATCATGTTTGACTCACTCCTGTATGTGCATAGTAGATCTTCAGCTTTGAAGAATGACCTTCTGATCTTGGTCATTCTTGCTTCTAGTTTGCTGGAGTTGCTAGTAAATATATGATACAAAATTACTGGAAATATCATGTGTATGAAGGCATAAGAAAATAGTGCACATCAATATGTCTTCAAAATGTTTACACGCTGTTTCCATATATGCTTGCCTTTTTCATTCTTCCAGGAAGGACTGTTTTAACTGCTCATACGTGGTCGACACAGAACATCCGCATTCACAGCCCTTCATCCTCCTTATTGGAGAAAGCAAATTATACCCTCTTCAGGTACATGTATCTGCAGTTGTAGAGCACAGGGCACAGTCCTCAAGGCATTGTGGGTGCAGCTGATCTTGTCTTCAAGTTGATCTTCGTTTTAAATCGCGACTGCTGGCCACATTGTATGGCAGTGAGACCATTTTAAAAGGGACTCCTGTACAAACAAGGAGGATTTGAAACTTTGGCATCCATCCCTTATTTTCTAAATTTGCTGAGTCAACCATAATGCAACCATTTATTTGTCATCTCCACCCTTCCTGTATCAAGTCTGCATAATAAAACAGCATTTGCTTGAGAAGTACATGTACTTACAATGTTATAGGGAAATAGGCACTGACCTTTAATTGTGGTCTCCTCATAACAGTGGCCATGTTATTTTACAAGCCATTTGCCATATGATGGATATTGTTGTATTTTGACTATACACCTGTACCATGTATGAATGATAAGGTACATTTATATTGATACTATTAGTGGTCAATGCTTCTTTGAAACATGTATTCACTTTTCAAGGAGTTAGTTTTACTTATGATAATGTAGACAAGTATCGAATATGTGAAAAGCTGCTAATACCATTATTACACACCACACCCACATATAGTGTGTACAAGTTGACAAGGGATGTATAGAGCACCAAACTGTGACATCGCCATGGAAACTAGTTCTAAATGACCTCACATGGCCCAAATATCTGTCAACACTATTGTTGCTTGCACCTGGTTCCAACCCAAGTTACAACAACTCTCTTGCTTTTTTAGGAGTTGACCTAGAACTTGGCATATGTGGCCACTATTACAGGTAAATGTGGTATGTAATTTATGTGTTTCCATGGTAATGAAAAAAAAAATCTATAGAAAATTTAACCAAAATATTGCGGATCAAACTACTTTCAATCTTTATAATGTGAATGGTAATTTGAAAACACAAGATATAATTGTCTTCAACTGGCATCCTTCATGTATCACTTGAGTAGTGTACCCCAAGCAATTTCATCTATGCTCGTAAGAAGTAATCAAGTTCTTCATGATTATCATACAAGGCAGGCTATTGTGTATCACTTCGCAGTTAGAACTCGACTCAGGAGAAATGTGATAGCATATACATGTACAGGCCCACAACACAAGAATTCTGTGCATTGCTCCCAGGTAGGCCAGTAGCCAACATACTACATATTCAAAAATGTGATGAAATTCCACCTTTTCATTATGCACCTACATAGTACCTGTCACATGTGTGTATTTGACTTTGGAGTATGGATGCAATATTGTATTATGCTGCATTGCAATGAGTAAAATAATTAGCAGTAGAACAAGCACTTTATAGTGTACCTGAAGCATGTTACTACAGATTTTTGAAAGCTTCAAATTTATCTTGGAAACCCAAATCTATAAAGTTGACATGGCATCGAATATTATTTTCATTACATGTATAATTTTGAAAACTCAGTTTGTACTTTCCTTGCATTAAATTAGTATTTGATGTCAGATAACTCACAACGGGTCATTGCATTATATGCGGAATATGTTGCTATTCTGTTTGCTACTTGATTTTGTTATCTGACTAGCTAAATTGAACCATGTAAGCACCTAGGTGCCCATTTTTGTTGTATTCCTTTGCTTATCCTGATTTTCTTGTGTTTGTGTTTGTAACTTCAATACATGTCCATATCATTGTAAATCTCAAGCCTCATCCACCCCTATGTATCCGCTCTTTCTTGCTCACTTCATTTGATGAACTCTGTACTGCTCTTTTCTCTCAATCCTATTCTCTCCTATATTTTTCCTGTCCTACATGTATGTACATGCGTATCCGAGCAATTGCCCCAGAGGGCAATTACCCCCTGGCTAAATACTGCGTAGTGGTAAGGTAAGAGTAAAGATTAGGGTTAGGATTAGGATTAGAACCAGGGGAAGGGTCCGGGGTAATTGCCCAGGGGGTAATTGCCCTAGACCCATGTACATGTAATACAAGTACTTTTTGTTTCTTATTACTTAGAAAGATTGGTCCTTATGAGGTTTGAAAGTGAAATGTAAACAACTGATTTGTTTTATGTTGTAAAGTATGCATTTCTGCTAGGAATTTGCACTGAATTAATTCTTCTTTTTTTTCAGATGTAGGAGATGAGAATAATATGCTTATTTTATAGAAAATTGGTCCAAGATACAAATTACATTGGTGTTAATTATCATACATGTACTTCAATCATTCATAAAATCCAGTACCATACTACCATTACTGTATTGTTTTGACAACTCATGTGTATCCATTCAGATTTACAAAGTTGCTCATACAGTGTCAGATCTTGTGAATTTTCATTTTACATGTGAATGTGCTATATTACTTCCCTTCGCAAATGTTAACAGTATACCACTGTACTTTATTTCTGCAACAGACTGCCATATTAGATCACATCAAATGAGATTGTATGTTGGAACAATTGTCCTGAATTGGTGTCTCAAGTGCTAAATTTGACATGTGTGGTTTGTATTAGTGTATGTACATTGTTTGATGTGTATTTCGAGTGATGTTTGTCATTTACCGACATAAGTTGGTTAAAATTCCTGTTAACTAATGTTTTCATTCGGGGGTTAAATTTCGAAGAAAAGATTTAGTGCAATTCCACAAAACTTGCTTAAGATAAAACCGACCTCAGTTGGCTTTTGGTAATCACTTTACCCAACAGTTATGTGGTTCACTTGGAAATCGACTGTCTGTTAAAATGCTATCCAGATTTCTGAAAGCATAGATTTGATGGTGTAATGCAGATGTGTGAATTTGAAATCCAAACTGACATTGTGTGTGTGTGTGTGTGTGTGGGTGGGTGTGTGTGTGTGTGTGTGCGTGTGTGTAGTTTTTGTTTTTGTTTGTTTGTTTGTTTTTTCTAAGAGGATGCAAAATTGCCATTAATTTCTCCCCCATGCATAATATAAAACACATGTTGTGGAGAGTGAAAATGCTACTCTTGTTTTTCCATAGCTGGGAGTACAGTATGTGGGTGAGTTTATTATGGGCCGTTTGTGGATTACATTATACTCTACATACATACAGTAGATCTAGTAGGTTTGAGTAGGAGAGTGAATGGTAGGCATATTCTCTAAAACATCCCCTCACCTTTGTAACTACACTTCCAAAAAGAGCATGAACTGTGACAGAAGTCAAATCAAACATTAACATTTCATTCATATAGAGTTAATAGGTAATAATGATAATAATAATACAGTATACGTTTAATGTGCCAATTTCACATGACTAACGTGCTCAAGGCGCAGTAGGAAAAGTGAGTTATGAAGTACAAAAATCATTACACAAACATGCACATGAAAATGACACAATCATGATGATCTAAAATATATATATATATATATATATATATATATATATATATATATATCATAATACCGGTATACTATTCTACGGTAAAAGATTGGAATAACAAGTAAAGAAGTATGTTGCTGGCTTTTCTTTTCTTTTTTTTTTAAAGAGCTCATCTTTCATACAGTTGACGACTTTACCGACACCAGAAAAAAAAAAATACTAGTCATTTTCTCATTAACATGAAACAAGATAAGATATCATTGCTTTGGATGCTGACTAATTTTGTAAAAAAAAAAAAATAAAATAAAATAAAACAAGAACAAGGATAATGTGACATTCGCAGATCATAATTTGAGATATTGAGGTGTTGGATGTACACATTTTATGTACCACCTTCTCAGTATATATGGCAGTGGTCCGATGCAATAATTTCTGCGTGCATACCAATATCAGTAACACAAGGAATATTTTGCAGTTTCATTGAACAGTCTGTGTTGAAAGTATTCTTGTTTTTTTAAGCAAAAAGTTGAAAAGTTGAGATTCCAGTACTGATTGTCCAATAGTCTTCTTGCATGTTACGCATCCTTGATTTCCTTTATCGTTGGTTTCGTTTTGGAAAAGTGATTTTGTAAATTCTCAGATCCATGGGGAATGTATTCACAGTATACATGTGCATGATAATTATGTAAGTGATTACTAGTAAACTGCAGGTGCCCAAGGGCAACAATCTAATTTGCATATTACGCGCGGCAAACCGCTCCAGTGTGCACAGCGTGCCGCTGCGGCAGAGTTTAGCGGCAAACCACCGCCGCTGCCGCTGCCGCTGCCGCAAAACCGCTCCAATGTAGGGTTGTAGTAGTAGTAGTAGTAGTAGTAGTTTATTCTTTAAAAATCACACCCGTCACACGGACGGCCTGCCTAAAAAGGCCTATGAGTGATACATGTATACATCAAACATTATAAGTAATACAAAATATATAAATGAATCATGTAAGACATACAGACAATAAAAAATAATTTAACATAACAAAAGAGAGAATATGGTGGGCTAAATAATACATAAAAGAGATATTCAGCTGTGGGAATATAATAAATTGTTACGGCACGTTAAAATAAGGTTGGCAAAACTGGCTACTTGACAGCACAGTGACTTTGATGACATTAAAAAAAGGAATTGTAGGTAAATAGGTAACTGAGGGAAGGTGGAATCTCTTTCTGATATAATACTGAATAATTGTGATCTGAAATCATCGTATGCCGAACAAATCATAAAACAATGAAACTCATCTTCTACATCACCAGAATTACAGATTATACAAAATCTTTCATTGTGTGGGACATTTTTATAACATCCGGTTTTAAGGGCAATAGGGGCACAACCACTTCTAAACAGAGCTAATGCTCGCCTGTTAGATCAATTCTGACACTGCATAACATAATTAGAAGTATTCATAGAATGTTTAAAATTACGATATGTTCTTAGTTTGTTTCTGGATTGGGGAACTCTCCTTTTATCATCAAACCGTGAACATTTCCACTTATTTTCAACAAATAATTTACATGCTTTGGATACGGTGCTCACCTGTATGTGTACTAACAATCTCAGCCAATGGTTCAACATGCATACACTGCAGTTTTGCAAATAATTGTTTAACCTTATAACACCAATTCTTAATACCATGATTTGCCAGGGACTTTGACCACAAGAAAATTTTTCCAGGGTAATGGTCACTAGTATACTTACTCAGGTTACACCAAAGCCTAGCAATTGATTGACACTGATAAAAAAAGGGGGATCCCAACCCATATCACCCATAACTGCATCATTAGGGGTATATTTCCCCACTCCAAGGTAGAAATGACATGTTCTATAAAAAACACTATTAATGGCTGAATATTCTTCTAAGCCCCAAATACCGCTTGCATATTGCAATATGGGCAAAATCATAGCATCATACAACTTTTTATAGGTCATAAACAGAGAACCACCGATCAATTTAAATTTACTAATAACCACTCCGAGGGCTCTAGTTGCAGATTGAGCCAATATCTTGGTTCCTTTTTGTAAACTTAAAAATTCATCAAACCACAATCCAAGATATTTATAGGAGTCAACAATATCAAGCTTTTGACCATTACAATAAAATAAAGATGTGGTTTTTGCTTGGGCTTTTCTCCTGAAATGTACAATTTGAGTTTTTAAAGTATTAAATTCGATCCTCCACTTCTGAGCCCACAAACATATACAGTTGTACTATCAAGCTTCAACTGAAGGTCATTTTCATTGTCAGCAATTACCACAATGTCATCTGCATACATAAGCATATCAATGTTTGTATCTAACACCTGGATACCTCTGTTACACAGCCTCACACTATCAACTATATCATTAATGAAAATATTTAACAGGACTGGGGACAAAAGACAACCTTGTTTTACCCCTAGATCCACATTAAAAAAATCAGTAAGGTTACCATTCACATTTACAGTACATTTGGTATCTTGATAAAGAGCCTTTATGGAGTTATACAACTTGCCATGAACACCAATAGACCTCAGCTTGTACCATAACAAAATCCTATTAACAATAACATGATCAAATGCTTTTTTTGCATCAATAAAGCAAACAAAAGTATCTTTTTTACACAGCTTTCTGTTCTCAATTATAGAATAGAGGCTATATAAGTGCTCAAGACAACTCCTTTTCTTTCGAAACCCGTACTGTTCCTCATTAATAACACCTTCTTTTTCAAGGAAATTAATCAATCTTTCTTTTATGATATCACAACAAATCTTACAAATCACAGATATCAATGTAATACCTCTGTAACTTAAAGGTTCACATTCATCCATACCAGGTTTAAGAATTGGATGAATAATACCTTTTTGCCATATCTGTGGGGAAATACCATGTTCAAAACAAAAAGAGTATAAAGCATGCAGGAACTGAATAGAAACTTTATTTTTACTACCTCAGCAATAAAACCATCTATTCCTGCTGCTTTATCTAATTTTGCTCTGTTTACTGCTGAAGTTACCTCTGATAATCCAATAGGATGATTCAGATCATCTCCCCGTGAATCAATTTCCTGAACATTTAATTCCAACTCCAATAATTTCTTTTTTATACCAAACAAAAAATCATTGTCAAAACCAGCATCATTATCAGTAAAAAGAGAGGAGAAATCATTTTGCCATTGTACTCGATACAATATCAAAATTCTCCGTTATTTCTCCATCACTATTGACTACCTCCACAGGAATTTTATAACACCTGTTACTTTCATCTGAGCCAATCTTCCCTATCTCCTTCCAAAAACTACTAGAGTCTTTATTAACCATTGCATCCAATGCATTAATTTTTCTATGCTGATATGCTCTTTTTGCTTGACGTACAGCTTTATCAAAATTTCTATGTACAGCTTTATAATCATCAAACTTCATCTTTCTACCATAAGCATTTTTACATTTCAACCATTCATTTTGTTTACATTTCACTCTATTCCACAAGGATTGGAGATTTTCATCCCACCATGCTTTAGGAGTGTGAGGGAGACCTTTTACGGGTCTATTGGTTTTCTTTTTCCTACAATGCCTGTGTACTGCATTTTGCAGAACTTTTTCAAATTCACCATATACTTCATCCAAATGCTCTTGTGATGGTACACCATCTGCTAATCTTCTCAAAAGAGAATCTACTGCATTTTTACTTTCCTCATCACACATAAATCTATCATTTATATCATTTAAATGATACAGTTTAGACAGATTTTGAGGACTAGAATTAACAGGCTCTGTGCATTTGGCTCTATCACCTGAAGGATTTCTGTCGAGTGACCAGCATAGAATAGAATGGTCAGGAATTGAACCCAACACTGGAATAGAATGCTTGTCAATTAACTCTGCAACGAGCAGAACATAAAAATTGGAGTATAGGTTTAAATCATGGTAGGGTACTATACAGTAATCCACAACTGAACTTCCTTTATAAGACACACAAGTAAAATTATCATTTGTATATCTACCATTTAGGCAGCACAAATTTGACGAAACACAAAAATCCATTTCTTCCTTGAGAGTTTGTTTCAAAGTCAATAGTCTTTCTTTGTCTAATGCAATCTATGCCTTCGATAATATCTGATAAATCTCCATTTCTCGCATTAAAATCTCCACAGATTTGAATTTTACCACAATCTTTTTTATTTGTATACTCCGGAAAGTAGCTTATCAAAAAATTCTTCACCATGTCCCCCTCTGCTTGAGTTTTCTGGGGGTAAGTAACAGACGCAACATATCCTTTCCTTGCTTGTCTTTCAACTGCAGCCATAATATCCCCTCATATGATTTCTCCAAACATTTAACCGAGCAATACTGAAGCACGCGACGATGTATCAAGCAGCCGACTCCTCCAGATCCTTTCCTTGCATTTTTGTGCAATTGTAACCGGTTTATGCCCAAACCAAATGTAGTTGCTAACTTGAATTGATTGACTTTCAAGAAGATGAGTTTCCACCAAACAAATAATATCAAAATCACACTTCGCTAAAATGGTTTTCCTCAATGAACATGAATCAGACCAACCACCAACATTCCAGCAGCCGATGTTTAACTGACAAGAGCCGTCGCTATCCTACGCTATCTCCTTGGTGGCTCCTTCCACTTCCGCTTGGGGGCCAGCGTTTGGCTTCTTGTATTCTACTCCGTCAATGAAAAGTTTGTCGTGCCGGAAGAACATTTTCTTTCCTGCTTTGAAGGCCTCAGAAGCTACAAATTTCAGTTGCTGCTTCGCTTTACGATCAGACAAGGTCTCATCCTGCTTGATGTACAACTGTGACTTTGCCTCACGAAGTTTGCCTTTGGCCCGTAGGATCCTATCTCTCACCTCGATTGAGCTGACTTTGAAGATGATAGGTCTGGCAGCCCCATCACTCCTTCTTTTTCCAACTCTGTGGGCTACTTCCACCTTTGCATCAATGCCTAGCTCGCCTTTCAAGACACTGTTGACTATTGCGGCAGGGATCTCATCCTTTTTCTCTGGACCATGGTTGCAGAGAAGCAGGTTACATCTGCGAGAGTGACGCTCTAGGTTGTTATTGACGACCTGCAGATTGTCAATTTTTTTTCATGCATGCAGACATGTTCTTTGTGAGAGCCTTTACTAATTTTTCTCAACTTCATCGCTTCTTGCTGCTTCGAAGTCAATCGAGTCTTTCAGCTCAGCTTGTGTAGTTTTAAGTTCCTGGATACACTGCTTCATTGATTCCTGGCCATCTAAATTGGATCTAAGTGCCTGTCTGACATATGATTTGAAGTCAGAATCGTCCGCCACATTGCCCGCGCTCATATGTCGTGGCTTTGCTTTATCCCTACTGCCGCCAGCGCCGCCGGCGGAGCGATCAAGCAGCTCCACACTGGACCCGAATACTGGCTCCCACAGTAACACAAGACGCAATACGTCGGACTGGGCGAGCTGTTTTCACCGAAGACACGTTTGTGGCGCAACAACAACTCTAGTGAATTCGTCAGTTAATAGGGATTCATAAAAGTTACAGACTGAACAAACGAAAAATGACACCTTTTTTTACCGATATGTGAACACTCCCAAGATCGCACGGATGTCATCAACAGGAGAAATTCAGCAATTTGTCGGGGTAGAAAGAGCGAACAGGACACTATGCAAAGCCGCCATTGTACGCTCTTTGATGCTAAGTGCCATAGCACTCACTGTGACTCCTCTCAGACTGGCGCCACCTTTTGGCCGGGAAAAGAGAGGAACGTATTTTTTTGATCGAAGTGAAATGGTTTTATCAGAGTGAAATGGTTTTAGTGCAGTGAAATGGTTTCGTCAGAGTGATATGGTACGCCAAAGTGAAATGATTCTTTTTACGGAAAGAAGAAATGATTTATTTTTTTTCTTGAAAAGTGAAATGAATTTTTGTGAAAAGTCAAATGTTTTTGGTTAAAAAGTGAAATACATTTTGTGAAGAGTGAAATGAATTTCTATTTTAAAGTGAAATGTATTTTTGTGAAAAGTGAAATGTATTTTTATTTAAAAGTGAAATGCATTTTTGTGAAAAGTGAAATGGATTTTTATTTAAAAGTGAAATGTATTTTTATCTAAAAGTGAAATGTATTTTTGTGAAAAGTGAAATGAATTTCTATCTAAAAGTGAAATGTATTTTTGTAAAAAGTGAAATAAATATTGGTGAGTGAAATGTATTTGTGAAAAGTGAAATGAATATTGGCTGGAGTGAAATGAATTTTGTATTGTTTCCCTAATGGCGTTCCATAATGGCTTGTTGTGACAGAACATCGACAGTGCAGATCTATGGGCTGTGCGACGCACAACACAACACATGAATAATAACACAACACAACCAAGACATTCTAGTTAGTGTGCACACAAACTTGATGAACTGCGGACCCTCCGCCCCGGGGCCCCGCCCCGCCCCGCCCCGCCCCGCCCCGCCCCGCCCCGCCCCGCCACCCCCACACCCCTCCCCCACTACGAGTAAGAATACAGTACATTGTACAGTTGTACTTGCATATATTTCACGGGTATATAACTTTACGCTTGAGGATCCACTTTTTGAAGAAAACCCCCTTGGGACTTGAAACCTCCCCTGTTGTTTAGGTATGCTACAGCTGAAGTGTTGTCTACACGCAGCAAAACATGCACATCTCTTTCTTTGCAGTACGACTTGAGACCATACCCAGCCGCAACTAATTCAAGATAATTGATGCCACTATTATATGCTTTGCATTATGTAGTTCCTTCTCACTCCATCTTTCCCCAGTACTACTGTGAAGGTTTGTGGCGCCCCATCCTGCCCCACTACTGCATCTGAGCGCAATTCTAGATCTGCTTTCTTTCTTTGGATTGGTGCGAAGGCAGTGTGAATGTGCTCTACCCACCACTGAAGCTCCTGTTTTGCTTCTGTGGTTTGCTTATACTATGCAAAGGATCGGAGCGAAGCGACCGAGCCTGAGCGAGCGGAGTGAACGGGAGAGGGGAGGGTGTGGGAACTTTTTGCATTTTGATGTTTTAAATGGTGCAATTTGATGCATGTTTTTGCGCCTTTTATCGACTTGAAACGGCCCCACTTGTTTAAGCAGGTAGCAGGCTATTTTGATGTGGATTGTCATTGAATAATTTGCCTATAAAGCGGTATAAATAAACTTCTTGTATTGATTGTTACAATGAATTTCATGAACACTGTCTGTTAAGCAATCAAACAGAAAATGCATGCACACGAGGGTGTACATATAAGGGATATTTCTCCTCTCACACGAAGGTGATTTTACATTTCAGACCTGAAATTCAGCTATAGCTGGTGCAAACTTTAGGTGCAATACTTTTCTAGCCCCCCCCCTTCCAAAAAATATTAATGGAAATAATCTGGACTTTTTTCAGGAAATTCTTAATTGCAAAATCACGGCATTTAGCTCTTATTCCGCGTGTGCATCATCTGTGTGTATGTACAAAGTCTATTGAGGTAGAGGGGAAGGGTGTGGGAGGGGGCGCTCGGTGGAGCTTTTGCGTTTTTAAAATCAAGAAAAAGCGATTTGAAGCACACTTTTTGTGAGAAATTTGGGTAGTGTGATTCCCCCCCCCCCCCCGATTCTTCCCCTTTCTTTCTTTCTTTTTTTCTTTTTTTTCACAATCCAAAAAGTGTGTGTTTGTGTTTGTGTTTGTGTTTTTTTTTTTTTTTTTTGGGGGGGGGGGGGGGAGGGCTGCAACCCCCCAGCCCACCAGCCCCCCCCCCCCCCCCCGGTTCCGCGGCCCCTGCATTTATATGTTAGATTAGTGTAAAGTCATGTAAAAATGAGTATTTTTTATTTTCATTTCATCAATTTTTGTACAATTTTTATTCGCACATCCCCGTGCCTGTACTATTAATGTGCCGCTTGTTTTCTAAGAAGGGACGGCGAAAAGTAATTACCATCATAAAGACATTCCTTTGAGAGTGACGAGTCATGATGCAATGCCACATGAATCAATTGTCCTATCTCTGAGGCAGCTCCAGTTTAGCACATACAGTTTGTACTTCAACTATTTCTGAGTGGCATGGCGGCATATAACATGGGATCAAAGGGAATGAGACTGTTGTTACTCCTATTTCTCAAACCTCCTTGGTCAGACCTATGACCCAGCTCACATAAATGGACGTTTTCTGAACGTTCTTGAAACGAGCCAAGTTCGTTGTTTTGACGTTTTGTCTAAACGTTTTCAGAACGTCTTTTTGTGGAAGGTTTTCGACGAATTTAAAACGTTTCAAATGGACGTTATAAAAATGTGTTTTAAACGTTTAAAAAACCAATACAAATCCTTTCAGACTTTCTAAGGACCTGCAGAGAACCTTTTTGGACGTTATAGACGTTAGAAAACCTTTTAAGAATATTAAAAACGTTCTGTGGACGTTCTGCGGACGTCAGTGTCTTTTATCTTGTTTCCAAATTTTAGATTTTCTCATTTTCAAAACGTCCATACGAAGACGTACGGAACCTCGAAAAACAAAAACAAACGTGTAGGAAACTTTCTGAAAACGTTATGTGCTTGCTGGGGGTGCATTATTTATGGCATTCGGTCTCGATGTTTGCCAAAAGGAGCAAAACAGAAGAATGCACAAGTTTACAAATCAGTTATGCGCTATAGATATGAACGAATGGAAATTGAGCGATGGTGTACTACCAGCAACGTTAACACTTCGTTCAAAGCATGTGTAGATGGTCATGCTATCTGACACTACACTCTAAAAATTGCGGGGTTGGATTTTGCGGGGTCAAAATAATTTGACCCCGTTCGGGGTTGTTTCGTCTGATAAAATTTTCGATCGATTCACTAGTGACCAGAAAAAACGGGGTTATTGCGACCCCGCAAAATCTCTGGTCGAATATTCGGATATTGATAAACAGGGTCACAATGCTTGCGAATCTAATTGCAGTTAGGAAGTAACAAAATGATAAAAAGTACAACATAAAGTTGTTTCATTCAGTAATTCAGAGAAGCAATATGTCAAAATTATGATTTTTCTTGGGACTATTTAATTTCGCGTCAGTCATGGAATTCTATATGCAGCGCGCAGTGATACATAATGTATGTGTGCTGCACGGAAAGATGAGGGGCCGCGACGCGACGCGCCTCGCGCAGTACATGTATGCAGTTGATGTACTAAGTACTGTATTGGCCGGCCGAGTGGGCCGGTGGGGCATGGTACGTGGTTTGGGGATGAGGATCGTGTGATAAGAAGAGCAAAGCGAAAGGTAAGCCTGGATCTGGAGTGAATCTTTTAGTTTTTTAATGACTACTATGTGTTTAGAAAAGTAATTATCGGTACTATTTTCCTTTCATATCTCTTTCTATGTTGTTCATTCACATTAACTGGCGTATAATGCCTAGACCCCTTGTCTATATTATTTATTTTGCAGCGTTGGTGTTAGGGTTTTTAGGCTATGTATGAAACTGTAATGGTAGCTAGGGCCTATAAATAGCTATATACTAGTGGTAACACGTTTCTATAGCATATCGCGTGACCGAATTCTGATCGCGATGACCGTATTCTGGGGGATTTTCAAGGTGATATCTTATGGGATTTTGTGAAATTCTGTGAGATATTTAAAAAATGAAAATTGAGATTAAAAAAGTTGATATATTTCACATACGTTGCTGTAGATATGATGTATGTATGTATTATTTTAGTTTATAAAATATTGCAGAAAAGCTTAAAGGGGCATAGTCCCGGTAGTGTAGATGGCGCTGTTGATGATACTGCCGAAGATTACCGAAGTAGAGCTGTCATCAAGAGTAAAGTGCGTAGGTGTTGCTAAATAACGTTGCCTTTGTTGTCTTCTCTGCGCATCGCGCAGTCTGTAGTAATGCCAGGGTGCGTGCATATGTGCTTGTTATTATGACATCACAAACGAAGTTTGCTAACGCTGTCATCCCCCTCAGCCGAATCATGAGCCGAACTGTGATCGGACCACTGACTACAGTGAATCGGACTTCTTCGGACTCGGGAAAGTGGGCCAAAGCGTAAGCGCCAAAAGAAGTCGATAGCGTAGGTCTCTATAGGAAACTTGCGCCGTGCGCCCGCGTACGCATTTGACTAAAACACGGGGACCATGCACCTTTAAATGACCGAATACTAACAATAGTAATACTGGGGGGTTTTAACGTTACCCCCGTAATGTGACTGACTCTAACTTGTTAGAGAATCTGAGTTTGAGATACTACACTGTTAGAACGCTGTGTAAAATTTCGTTGTTTAAAATATTGTTGTTTAAAATTCTAAACAATGTTGTTTAAATATAGAAAATTGGAGCTTGATTGCCTTAAACAGCGGTTGTTTAAAAACAATTCGGAATGATTGTCCAAACAATTAAACATCGTTGTTTAGAAATTGATGGGCAAAAGTCATGTGATAATCATGAACCAATCAGCGGGCCAGCATGTATTCGTCGTCGCAATCGATCGCCGCCGGGCGGCCACACCGCGCCTCGCACACACACACGTACATCACACGTTTATGTACGTATAGCTATGGGGCTATACAGTAGCGCAACTATTCATCATGATGGACGGCAGTGACGATGACTGCAATGCAGCTATATGGAGTCACGAACATTCTCAGCAAATGGGGTCTAGCTATAGAAGAACTTGCCAGTCATTCCAAGGTATTTATCTATTTAACTGATAGTTACATCGCTTCATGCCCATCTGTAATTTGCATGATGTATGAAGCTAGTCACGGCTCACGCTTTGGGTTCTTGGCCGGGCAAGCTGCGCTACGCCTCGCCTTGTTCATGCATGTATTAAACGTTAGATCTAACAAACTGTTTATAATGTTAACGTTAACGTTAAGTTAGTCTGTATACCGGTACGTACATTATATTTTTCAACCAACTCGTGCTTGTATAAACACTTGCATAATTCAGTCCTTACATACATTTTCAAAACTTCACATAAAATACGAATTTCTTTTACAAAAACTAATCATCTAAATCAGCGTACCGGTACGGAATATTCCCATTGTTGACACAGTACAGTAAACATTCTAAGTTGTAACAGGCACCGTATCACATCATGCACAATTATAGGCGCAGTGTCCGAGTTCGATGATGTAGAAATCTAACAAGTTACTGTAGGTGCCTAGTTAGGCATAGGGTCTAACGTGACGGTTAGGGCCTAGTCAAGGGCTAGGGCCTAATTTTAGACTGCTAGTGCTAACTAAGTTCAATTACACAATGACCTGTCTCGATCATTTCCTACCTCATAATTTAGAACTTTATAATATGGTCGGCTGTATGATAGCCCTATAAACGCTACTATACATCGACCACCCTCTTGTAATAAACCGACCGTGTATTATTAACTGGCGCACTGAACGCTTAGTACGCACTTCACTGCACGCAAAGCACATAAAAATGGATTGGCTTTGACTGTTAATGAGAATGGTGTGGGAAAACGCGAAAATTTTCACCGAATCGTAATGTAATGTCTATGGAAGTTTCTATGAAAAAGCTTCGTACAACACGGTGTTCAATACAACTCGGTTTACGTGCATTGTCAATGCAAAAACAGCGGTCGATCTCAATAAGGAGCGTTACCGCGGGGAGCTGAAACGAGGCCACGCAAGTTCGACGGCGATATTTTTGCACTGAAACTTCGAATCGAAAAGGGAACAAAGGAATTTGATAGCCTAGCTCTGGATTTTCTCAATCACGTAGGTCAAGTTTTTTGCATGAATTTCAGTGTAAAATATTCTTATCAAGCAAATAAACATTAGGCGGTCGATGAGTAGTAGGTCCAACCGTACAACCAAAATCTACTGTAAACATAACGAACCCCCTAAAATCCAATACATTTGCTGGAGCAATTCATTCTTTACTGAGCATCATTGCCATCAATGATGCTCGATGAATTAAGGTCTACATAAGCTTCCAGTAGAAAAAAGGCCTAGAACCCCTATAGAAAATGAAGATAAAGACAGAAAACAGATTGTGTTTTTAACGCACAATAGTCTATGCAACACACGTAAACTTAATGCCTGTAGTAATAATATACCACCTTAGTAGAGTTCTATTTGTTTCGTGTAGGTAGGTGGTTTGGAACCAATTTTTGGCACTTTTGTCACCATCAAATAAGTTTCTATGCAAAGATTAGGAGCTTTCTTCTCAGTCTGTCAAGATTTCCATGCCAAACAAAGCTTATTGTGCAAATTCACACAAACTTGTGAGAAAAATGTTTATAGAATGAACATTTTTGCAGAAGCTAATGATCATGCATAATTCACTCCATCATTTGTGTTTTTGTTATCAACTTGAGTATTATATTTTTTCCATTTGGTTTATTCTTTCTGGGCCGCCCTTAATATGATTACAAATGCAATCTTGTTCCCTAATTTGTACAGATCAAAAGCAAGACTTCAGCCAGGAGATCATGGCTGAAGACAGGATGTTTGCAGTATGGCCATGTATGCTGACAAAGTACTCTAGTATGGGGAATCAAGATGTCCATCGCAGCGAACGCTGCTTATTCGTCACACGCATGACACGGGTGACACCGATGGCCTTTCCCAAGGTACATTTTAAATAGTATTGCTCTGTGTAGAGATTCTAATCTGCAGCCCCAGTACCACCCTTTCCTTTTTTGCATTTGAGTTGAGGTGAATTTATTAACAACATTAAGAAAATACTTACAGTACTTATATAACTATTAAAAAAAAAAATTGTTAGACCGAGAAGTTCATTCAATGCTTGTTATTTCTAAGACTTTCGCAAAAACCTGCAAAAACTGAAGTGGATCTGTAATTTCAAAGCCAATATCAAAGTGATCATCCGGGCTCTTGATGACTCTGCTTTGTCCATCATTCAACTTGCATGTCATGTTCCCGTATTTGGTTTTGTTGCCGATTCGACATCATGAGCATCCTTTGAATTTATCATGCACTGATCGAGTGACACATTGCATGCCTTTAGATCTTCATTGATGTACACACTTTTCATGTTCTCTTTTCCTTTCAGACTAGAATGCCCAGAATACAGTTTGTTCCTTTTGTTTGCAATAGAGTGGACTTTGATCTGCCTGCTCTTTCCTTCTTGCCTTTTCCCCAAGATGATGACAAGATCATGAAGATGAGATGTCCTCTTTCCAAATGTCTAAGCCAACTTCCTTGGCAACATTTGACTTGCCCTCAGTAAGCTCTTCCTCTGTCTCCTCAGCCCCCTCTGGCAGGCCAGTCAGGCAGAGATTGTCCCTCCTTAGCTCATGTTGGACCTCGTCCTGCTGGAACTGAATCCTCAAGAGATGACATGTGGATTCAGAACATCTTTAATTGTGCTCATACAAGCTTCTTTCGCTCCTTGTATCACATGCGGTAGTGCAGCTTTAATGACTGTAACTACAGCTTGGGCAATTATTTGGGAGAGGCTGTCTCCTGCCCCTCTTTCACATTATAGCACCCCACGGCCACACAGTTCATGTACACTGAAACTTCTGGACGGTTTGTCCTTGCCTCCTTCATCTACCATTCCCCTTTTCTTCTCCACTGCCTGATCAACTCACATGATAATCAAGCTTTTGTCATTATAGGATAACATTAACAGAGAAGTCTTTTATGAAATATTAAAGTTTTTGCATTCTTTTTTCCTACTACTTGTAATAAAAATCACTGGACCTTGAACATCCCTTGCTCTTGCTAATCTAATTAAGATGCATATTAACTGATCTTGCTTTATGCAATGCCAGAATATGACATGAACCTCCTGCAAAAGCCCAAATGTCATTCATATTGCAATAGTCTTTGTTAAGCACTTAACAGTAGTGCAAGATTATTCTTATTAAGGCACTGGCTGTCAACACCATTCAACTTTCTTTCATCCAAGTTCATGGTAACTCTGATTGCTGCTTTGTAGAATAGCATGATGATTATTACAGCATTATAATTCTAATGCTTGGCCTTACAAGTTTTGCTCTACTCATCCACAATTACTTGCCCGTCTTGGTAGTAAATGCCATTGCCAGAATCAGTCCCTCATTCAAAACGTGTAGTATTTTCTACAATACCCTCCAAACAACTTTAAAACAGCCCCCCCCCCCCCCCCCACAGTTAGTAATACTGGTTGCAATCAAGTACAATATAAGTACATAAGCTAATACTTGTCAGCATTTCTCTTTATCAGCCTTGATTGTGTTAATATTTTTAAAGGGTATATTTACTTATCATTCAAAATACTCCCCCTGTGTCATACATTTTGCTCCACAGAGGAAAAAGAGACGCTTGCATTCAGCATGCTGCCGCTAGTTTGCCGAGGCTGGACTGCCAGGGTGTGGGGCAAGTGCTCCTTTCAGGAGTCGTTGGAGTTATTCTGCGACTTTCAACCTGTAAGTACCTAACTGTTCGGAGGCTAATCTTCTAAAACAAGTGATGTGTTGCCCTCATATTTAAATGATGAGATGGACTTTGACATTGCAATATAAAATATAAAAATCATCAAGCTGTGGTCCATAGTTACAGAAATTCCCAGTTTATGCTGTTTCATTTGTTAGTTTAGTCCATGGATTCTACATATTTATGCAAATTTACTATGTTGCTAATGTATGCTGTGAATCACAATAATTCTTTTAAATGAAAAAAAAATCTTATATTACATAGTCAACATACATATTTACTTTATTTTGTGCCTGACTGCTCAATCACACACTTGTCCACTATCAATATGTCCTTTTCATTTTGATAAAAAGGGGGAAAAATTGGCATGAAATGCATAATTGGTCCCAAATGTCGCCAATAAGGAATATTCCATTCATCAATAAATATTGCACTTGACCTATGGTATCATTATATTCAGCAAGATGCTGAAATATATCACATACCACTCATATACATCCAATGTGATACAGGGTGTCTCCCCCCCCCCCCCATACCAAAAAGAAAAAAGACCTCGCATACTCCTTAATGTTCCTACAATGTAAGTGGACAAAATTGTTATACTACTAGTATTGGAAAGAGTAACTTACCCAAAATAATGAAATGCAATTCAGAAGTAGTTTTTGTTTGATAATACTTTTTGCCTGGGCTTGCCAGCAATAAAATTAATTGCCTTTCAGAAGTTCCCATAGGCCACACAATTGAAAATTCATTCAGCCAGGTCATAGTTAGCCCCTGCAAGAATAGAAAATGTAATACATGGATGTTATATACTACATAAAATACCCAATTTAGGGTATATGTTTGCAAATGAAATGTTGCAGAATTTGGCCAGGCACTTTATTATGAACTCTACCTTGAACATTGGAGAGGTGTGGGAAATATGTCTGTTCTGATGGACTTCATTATACCAATGCCTCAACCCAACACTTCTGCGTAGATTATTTCAAGATTTTATCGAGATGTATACGTATAATGCATGTTTCTTTTCCACTTCCATTTCATTTTACAGGAGGGCACAGACCTGGCTTTCTACATTGGACAAATTGACAGGAAGCAGAGACCACAGCCCTTCATCTTGCTGATGGGAGGATCCTGGAAGAAGCCACTGCAAACCTTTGTCATTAGGAAGTTTTTGCTACACGACGCGAAGACCGAGAATACGAGGAAGCGATCACTTATGACAGTCCCCGTACTCTGACTCCCGTCCCCATATCTATGCAGTTTCGCTTTCCTGTACAGGACGGAGGCGTGGGGACAAGATTGCTGATTGGTTGGCTGACTGACTGGCTCACTCCTGCCCAGCATCGGGACCGAACGCTATTTTGGCCAAGTACCGTACTCGTTTTCCCCCGGACGGGACGTTCCTCGGATTTGATCATGTGCAGAAGCAAATTTCGCACACGACACGCTTAACTCCCGGCCGCGTTGTGCTTGCGAAAACTCCCTATTGTAGAGAGACAGGGATTCTTGTTTCCAACTTTGGCAAAGGCTGTGGACGGTGCATTCAAAGTGCATTATGTCCTAGATGTAGAGTACCAGGCTCAATGTTTTGCTGCCTGGCAGTTCTTGGAGACAGTTGTGTACAAAATGCCTGGTAAAGTGACGTCCAATTCTGTGAGAGAGATCAGGACATACCTGAACTCTTCAAATCAGGAAGATTAGATGCGTGGAATGAGATTTTCATGGTCATCAGAAGTTTAATTGACAAAGTTGACTTTTAGGTCATTTGTCAAAGCAAAGGTTTGGTATCTATGTTTTATTTGTTTATAACTCAATAAGTAATGGATACATGTCACAAGGAAAGATCAAAGGTCATGAGAAGATTGTTCTATTAGTGGGTAATGTTGGCCCTTGAAAACTTGTGATAAAGATGGGCTAGAAATGAATTAAAAAGGGTATTTTGCATAGTAGTGACTTAATGAAATATTGGGCAAGATCTTCACAGGTTTATACTAAAGCATGACAGTCAATTTTCAGAAATATAGCAATCGTGAAATTAAAACCTCATATCTGTTGAGCATAATGGAGGTGACACTCTGAACTGAATGTGGCCTTCATAAAATTCAAGTTGAACTGTTTCGTAGAACGTATATTTTCATTCTGAATTTATTTCATTGTGTATAGAGTAATCTTCATTACTGCCATCTCTATCACAGGAGTGACAGAGATGATCTTTGCTGGACAGATGTGCTGTACTTGGTACATCCCAGTTATGAAAAAAAAAAAACTGTATGTGTTGGTAGCAGGTATGACTTCTCAAATTACACCAGTAAACACGAGTAAGTTTCTGTATAATTATGTTATTTGGTCTGTTCAGATATGCTGAATATAGGTATGGAGTAGAATTTTCACAAGAGATCAAACATTTCTTAATGTGAATGGTTTCTCCATCTGCAGCATATTTACAGTCATCATTGTACTGTCAAGGAAATATAATCTAATAACCCCTGACTTACTATTGCAGATGTTCCCCAAAAGCATTGCAACTGAAATGATTCAAAATATTGTTACATCAAATTGAACGTTGTTAAAAATGATCTAGTTAATAGAGAAGCTGTGTAGCACAATACCTTCAGTAATATTTTCTTAGTGGGGCAACAAAGTACAGTATTGGGACAGAAAAGCAAATCCTTAGGGGGCCATTCCCTTATTCTTCGCTTATGAGATTTCCAAGCGCATGTAATAGTGACAAACACTTCAAGAACAAAGTCAGTGGTTCTAAGAAAATTATATAAATATCATTCCAGGAAATAAGACTCATTCAAGATTTATCTTGTCTTGTCAGGGTATGATCACTATAAAACTGGATAATATGTCTGTAAGGTGTGCATTAGACTGTAAAAGCATTCTGAAAAATTACATTCTCTGTGTACTCTTCATTCAGTTAGTCCTTTTGGACCCATCTGAGGGTCCCCATGCACCCACACAATATGAGAAATAAAGCAACAAAATATTCAATGTGGCACAGGTATAGATAATCTCAAGCTGAACACATCCATGTTATGCATAATAATTAATTCTTTAATTATTGCATGTTTCAAATTCAATTTGCCATTGCAGTTTAGTTGAAATATTGTGAAATGTGATTTTTACGGCGTTAAGCGCCCCATTTGTATGTAAGTGGAATCAAAATGTACATTTGACAATACACTAAGCTTTAGATGAGTCGAGGTCAATTTAGCTGGGAAATCACTTAACTCAAGCATAACAAAAGCTCGTGATTATTCCTCTGCAGTCAAACTGCATATTTTTACTAAATCCGCGCAAGTCGACACATTTTTCTCGGTTCTCGAGAACTTCGACTTATCAAAGGTTAACTGTATAAGAAGAATTGTTACTCTGTATATATTCTGAAAATGGATGAGACAATTCTTGATTGGCTCAATTTGTTATTTGTAATAAGTTTGCACATCGATGGACAGATTGACCGATTGAAGGTTTTCTAATGATACGCTGTCAGTGATATAGACAGTGAAAATGTGCTGAAATATATAATTGGCCAAAAAGATAAACATTTGTGTTATTGTGCTTATATACAAGTGAGTTGTACAGTAATATGGGATTAAGAACTGTTTAAATTCTAAACATGAATATTTAATATTTGCTTTAAACAACCCAGTTGTATAAAATGACTTTTAAACAACCCGGTTGTATAAAATGACTTTTAAACAACAGTTGTTTAGAGTTTTAAACAACTTTTTTTAAACAACACAGTTGTATGAAATTACATCTAAACAACAGTTGTTTAAACTTTTAAACAACTTTTTTTAAACAACCCAGTTGTATAAAATGACTTTTAAACAACAGTTGTTTAAATTTTTAAACAACTTTTTTAAAAAACCCAGTTGTTTAAATTTCTTTTAAACAACAGTTGTTTAGAATTTTTAAACAACAAAGGGTTAAAAGTTTAAACAACTACGCGTTGTTTAATTTTTAAACAACAGTTGAGCGATTCACCGGTTAACTTGTGGTTGTTTAAAATTTTAAACAACCTTGTTGATTTTTTTCTAACAGTGACTAGTACATGTACTAATAGGCCTACATGACATTTGTTATTTGTTCAATGTAGCCGGCCTACACAAATGACTTGGAAGATCTATGCCCCGGCAAATAAGCAGAGATTGGTGCTTTCTTGATTTTGTTTGTATATTGTAGGTATTCTTTTTGGCCTAGCCATGCAGACCAACACTGCAAAAGTTCAGATGTAGAATATATCTAACGTTAGGGCCTAGATAACTAGGCCCACGAAGAAAAGAAATTCTAGAAACTCTCTAACTGTAAGGTAGGCCTATGGCTATACGCAACGTAGCAAAAATTCCCTCTATATTCGCATTGCGCTGTACACCATTGCGCATTTCTAATTCTAACGTTAACATTATAGTTCCAGTGCTGGAATGCGTGAATGAAAATTGGTGCTTAAAAAAATTAGAGTTCTAACATTAGATCTTTTTAGATCGGAAAATCATGACACAGCTCTATTTACAAAGTGCAGATAACTCAACTTTGGTTTTACGGAACTATTGGGCTCCTATTCTGATTTGGAGTCCTATTAAACGTTAGACCTATACCATACACATTTGTGAAAATAATTCGTTATTTTTGGCTGCCCATAAAAGGTCGGATTAATGACCCCGCAAGTCATGCGGGGTTATCTTTTAAATGACCCCGCAATCATGCGGGGTCATTTTGAAATGACCCCGAAATCGTTCGGGGTCATCTAGAAATGACCCCGCAACGGGGTTGAATTTCAACCCCGGCGGGGTTAAATTTTAACCCCGCTGCAGGGTCATTTTGGGTGACCCCGCAATGCGGGGTTAAAGTGACCCCGCACGGGGTTAGTGCATAGTTGACCAAGTATGCGGGGTCATTTTCAACCCCGTTCGGGGTCATTTTTAACCCCGCATTTTTTAGAGTGTAGACATATCGCAGGAACTACAGGCCTATAATAGTTTTGATTAAAACTGTATTCTTTAGTATAATTGGTTGAAAGAGCTTCACCTTGGCCTAGGTCTTTAGGCCGGTATCTTAGGCTCTGGTCAGAATGTGACATGTTTGACACCCAATGGCATACTATTTGCAAAATGACGATTTTTTTTTTTTTTTTTTAATGACGACATTTTCCAAATAGATACTATTTGTGAAATGATGTTACAATAGACCTATTCTCACATCGCACACTACTTCGTATCGTCATCTTTGCGAAATGTAACAGTTTCTAGCAGAACAACTATACACTCTTAAAACATCCGGGTAAGAACTGACCTGGAAAGGGTCCGTTGGGGGTCACAGCCCGTGCCGGATCAGAAATGACAAGGAATGGGGTCAGATATGACCCCATTCAGAGTCATGAATTGGGTCAGGGTGACCCCATTCAGAGTCATGAATTGGGTCAGGGTGACCCCATTCCGGGTCTTCATGACCAAATTCCCAGTCATTATTGACTCGGAACGGGGTATGATCCCAACGGACCCCTAAGTTCCGGGTCAGTTCTGATCCAAATTATTTTATAGTGTATAATGATGTTAATGTCCGTCACAAAGCAATACATTGTGACATCGCACAATGCTTCGTATACCGTCATTCTGCGAAAATATACTGTAACCATATAGGAGTCATACAATGTTTGTATATAATGCTATATAGTGGGCGCCACTTATCACAAGCCGTGCTTCTTGGGGATTATGTATGGTTTGGTTTTCAATAAATCACTCTGTGAAATGTAACAATTTCTAACAAAACAACTGAGACATCACAAAGCAATTTTGACTTGAAGGTATCACCAGCAACAAGTAGCAGTCTCTCTACACCCCGCATCGTGGGCTGCTCCGTGTGGTCCGGTGTAGAATCCCCTCCACAACATGGCATATCCACCACACAAATTACTGTACGGGATCGCCTCACATGCCCTTTTTAATCCAAAAATGTAGAACAAATACACTCTGCCTAATTTCGAGCTTCTGGTTAAAAAGTTAGGTTTCATTGCCTTCAAGAGTATTATTCACTATTCATACATACACACACACACACATACATACACACACGCACATAATGTATATATCTAGGCGTTTGTATGTAAATGAATTATCATGACTATGATAATAGGCCTATAAATATTCAAAAAAATAATTGAAACAAATAGGGAAAAGAGAAAGAAGGGGAAGAGAAAAACTGAGAAAATCAATGACATCTGAAAATGGATTTCATTGATTGCATGTTACAAGTGATGTCGATCAGTTACGATATCTATCAAACCATCTTATTGGAGATATCCGGAGATATACATATTATAGATTTTATGATGGATGTATAATAGTTAAAATAAAGAGAGTACATAGTTTATAGATTGAACGAACATCCGGCTATGTTGAGTGTGGGATAAAGAGAGTGCAAACATGTACACAAAAGGGCGTAAACAGCGAGTGGGGGATGCATCCCCAGCTCACATGGGGGGGGGGGGGGGGGGGGGGGTTGGCATGATCATCCCAAGTGTTCCCCATCATCATGACAAAAATATTGAATATTGAATATACATGTAATTATTCTTGCCCTCCCCCGAAACTGGACTGCCACTTTTCCTGTATATGACTGCGTGTGTGTGTGCGTGTGTGTGTGTGTGTGTGTGTGTGTGTGTGTGTGAGTGTGTGCGTGTGTATGTGTGTGTGTGTGTGAGTGTGCATGTGTGGTTATTATCATTTTTTCTTATAAAATATATGATAGCACACATACCCCAGGTCCTGTCTACGCCACTGAGAGTAGGCTACTAGAACACCTTCAAGAGGACTGCAACCAATAAGAATGAACACTGAGATGACGTGTCCACAGTACGCTCATCCTCCATCCCGGGGCCTTCTCCGTCGAGACCACTCCTACCAAACTGATTGAACACGCCTAAAAGTTAGGGGCGCATGCGCCTGAACTAGAATCTTCCACACTTGTTTATTATGTCCAACTTGTTTTGCTGATATTGCCAGCAATTATTATTATAGACAAAACTATTTTGTCATATCCACAACCTTGACGGAGGTTTATATACTAAAAACAAGTAAACATCTGGGTAGTATCCTACATACTGATCTGTCCAGCGAGCTAGTGTTCCGCCCGTTTCCGTATACCAGCTTCAGGAGGGTCGTTCCAGACAAAACAAACGAAGGTAAGTCCAACCTGCTTGTTAAAGAAACCAATACACTACTATACACAATCACATCATACAAAAGAAGAGAGAAGAAAAAAGAAAAAGTCATAGTTTTCCAGCCTCAGCTTGACTCTTAATCACGTTGAAAAGTAGAAAATTATCAGACCATCAAATCTTCTCGTCTAGTATCCACTAACTGCGGCAGTTAAAAATGCATGTACTCCATAATGGTTCATTACTTTCAGTCATTGATGGCACATTGTATTTGCTAAGCATTGTTATGTTCTACTCTGGAAATTAATCTCTCCAGACAGGTTTAGTTCAGTGTCCTGCCATGGCCACTAAAGGTAAAGTCTATCGGCCTGTGAGTGTGTGGGATTATGTCATGGATTTGGTTAGAAACTGCGTCTTTCACTTTAAATTTGGTATTGCAAAACCGAATACTGATTTTATGCTGATGAAAAGAAAAGTGAACTTCTTTATCATGAAATTCACGTTGTAACTATATGAGTCAAGACTGTCAGATGTAGTATTGTTATTGGCCCAACAAAGTGTATTCTTCTTATTTTCATGTGACAGATGAAGTCACTTCTGGGCATTTTGGTGGTAACAGCCTTTGCTATGGCATCATCATGTAACGCCGAATTCTGCCCGCAGTACTGGCACAAGTTCGAGGGATTTTGCTACCGCTACTTCGGGGACAGAGTAACTTGGTCTGCTGCTGAGGAGAGATGTAACCAGCACTTCACTACCAACGGCATGGGCCACCTCATCTCGGTCCACAGTGACAGCGAAAACCGCTTTGCCTACGAGCTGTTCCGGTCAAGCGCTGGTGACACTCCAGACTGGGTGGTAGGTGTCAAGCAAAAATGAAAGATTTTACCCATTGGATCCGAACAAAAATGCTTCAATTAACAGTGTTTTAACTTTTGAACTGCATGGTCCTGAATGCCTCTTATCTTGTGTGATATACCACGAATCTATGTTAATGCATGGAATTGAAAATTATCTCATTACTAACCAAAAAAACAAAAACAAAAACAGAGACCAACAAACAATAGGAGTAATTAGATCTTATTTACTTAAAGCTGATATATACATTTAACTCACATCTTTCCCAACAGTGCGAAAGGTGGCACCAAATTAGCTCGAAACATTATTCCTGGTGAGAAAGCCTTTCAAGGTTTTTCGGATATCTTATGCCAACACATAAACAGGAATTATTTGAAATTGTATCAAATATGAAGGTAAATAAGACTCCCTGCTATCCTGACATTACAAAATCATAATTAAGAATAGAGTCATAAAATGTATTATGGATCAGACTCTGCTTCATATTGATTTGTCATTAGAGTTCGGTCAAGTCCCAAAATAATCATGATCCGCGAACATTGCAAATGCTGCATTTAAGAAGGTAACCAATTGGGCTAACAAACTAGATCACTGAACTTACTAAAACAAAACGCTTTTCTGTCACTCATTGCGACATACGCATGCCACATTAAATTCTATCAGATAATATACTGAGAATGAAATTAAAGAAGTGAAAACGACAATATTTTAGGTTCTGCAAAATAACATACAACTGAAATTGACTTCTAAGATGAACAATGTTGCGGCAAATTGCGGCAAGAAATTTATCAACAAGATAAAAAGCAAGCAAGTAAGCAAGCAAACAAGCAAGCAAGCAAGCAAGCAAGCAAACAAACAAACAAACAAAACACATTCTTTCTCTACTGACACTAAACCAGATGTATTGTATTATTATTTTATCTATCTTAAAGGGATGGTGTCGCATTGGTTGAGTTGAGGATTCAGCTTTTAACTTTTTGCAAGATACTTTACAAAACCACCCTATGAAATGTTACAGGGAACATACATTCTAAGAGGAATTAAATATTTTGATAGTAGGTTTTAAAGTAACCGAGATATCCAAAAACATAGCAAAACAAAGCGATGCTACTAAAAGGTGGATGCCACCTTTTATTAGGATCACTTTTGCTTTGGATATCTCCGCTATTTAAAAAGCAAATTTCATCAAATTAACTCTGAATTCCTCAGAGAATTTCTGATGAGATTTCTCATTATCTCGCAAAAAAGTTCGAAACATGAAGCCCAACCAAAACCACATTATCCTTTTAATTGCGGAATTCTATATATAGCACGGGGCTGTGCTACCCAATCAAAGTTTTACTGCAATAAAAGTAATAAAAATAATGATTATGAAATGCTTGCTTCAGAGCATATACTTCAGTTCAGTTCGATTTTATTTTTGCATTTTTTTCAAGGAAATCAAACGCTGAAAAAAATGACAACACGTGTATCTGACAACAAAATAGGACAAAAATATTGCATTCATAGTGTCATAGTCACATGCAGTCTTTAAGGTATATAAACATAACAATAAGAACAAAGGAATCGAGGATACACTAAGTTTCAGAATAGAGAGGAAGAAGCATATACTGATGAACTATAATTTATCGTAGAAGAATTCTCCTTAGAATAATGACCTTTATCTTCTATATATTGTATCAATTTATGTATCGGCTTGACAGAAATAATATGCATAAGAACTTGACAAAGAAATTAACCAAAATGATTATTTGCGTGCTTACAATAATAGACAGGTATAGTGACTATCACTTACCTAAAAGCAGAACAGTGTCTCCTCCAAAAGCTGCATTTTTCTAAGATCATCCAAACTGGGATGCTCTAGACATGAAGACGGCAGCTATTCTTTAAATCACCTGACATAAAACTAACAATAAGCAAATATTAAATTCATCCATTTATACATGGATTGCGGTAATGTTGACTAAAATAGTCAAAACGGTTCCAGGGCAATTACCCCATGGAAAATTATCCCGGACCCTTCCCCTGACCCTAATCCTAATCCTGAACCTAATCCTAACCCAGCGCTAATCTTTCTCTATCCTTATCACTAACCAGTATTTAGCCGGGGGTACTCATACATTCTGTATGCATAACATAATATACATGTATTGCTTTTCTTCTTTTTTTGCAACTGGCAGGCGAATTTCCGTATCTATTTCATTAGGTAGAGAGTCTTGCATCTTTAATTTCACTTCTTTTGTACTTTTTAAAGGAGTTTTAGGATGTCAGACATGTTTGTATTGACACAATCCTTTAATAATCGTATTCGTGCCAAACGTTTGTTAACGATTTAAGAGAAGTTGTGTTGGTTCATTGCTTTCTATTCTTTTTTTTTTTCTTTACTTGATTTAGGGCACGTATATTTTCCAACAAGAGCACACACACACACACACACACACACACACACACACACACATATACACACACACATCATATACATATACTATGTACATACACACATATTGTGAGAACTCACTCTACTCAATTAACTTGTTATCATTCCATGCAGTACAATGCACAAAACCGTAATCCAGTGCACGGGTTTTGGCTTGGACTCCATCAAGAGACATCAAGTGGTCCGTGGGTCAACACAGACGACTCTGCCTTTGACTACAACAACTGGAAGTCCGGGGAGCCGAATAACAGCTACTACGGGTCGACTGCTGAAGACTGCGTGCATGTTTGGCGTCGTAATGACGCCGACGATAACCTGCGTGTTTGGAATGACATTTACTGCCAGGAGAACATGCCGTTTATCTGCAAAGTAAAAGCATAAACACGTCTGTGACCTTTATGGAAGTTACGACGCAGATTTGGGTTTAAGTTCTAAGCTACTTTTTATCTGTTGCTGCTAAAGCTATCAACCATTTCCCCCCCCCCCCCCCATCGCTCATTCGGAACGGCATTTTATAATTTCCACTAAAAACAACGACGAGTCCTCGTGCCATGACTGGTAGAATTCTTCAAAAATCTATACGATTTTTATTTCTTTATCACACCAAAAACAAACATTAACTCATAATGGTGGTTAGATCGAAAAGAAATATAGCGTCTAACGAATTGAAGATTATGGTTTATGACATCGCGACCAATCAATAAACATGACTGCTTCCATAAACTACACACTGATTCTGTTTATGTGGCTTCTGTATCAATACACAATAATGAAAACGACTAAAATTGTGCGTCCTATACAAGCACATTGTATCTACATGACTGTTTGTGATTGATGGAATTTGTGTAGGGAGAAGTGTGAATGTCAGAGACTGTAAAAAGTGAAAGTTAAAGCGAGAGAGGGAGACAGACTGCTCTATATACTACATCACATTTTTTCTCAGTGATGTATTTGTTTTGGAGCGACTCAAAAGAACTTGAATGGAATGAAAGTATAAAATTGCCTGAATGCGCACATTGTCTGTACTATATGCTATAGACTAATGGGGTGTTGCAAGAAAGTTGCAATCAATTGCAACTTGCAACTGATTGTCACTGGCCAATCAAAATCATTGTTGCATGCATGTCTTCTCAATAGGGCAGACCCTGAGCCAATCAGAATGATTGTTTCAAAATTAGCAATTATTTGCAATTGATTGCAACTTTCTTGCAACACCCCATAATACCCTACATTTACTCTCATATCAACACACGTTTACCTTATGTTATGAGATATACATGTATACATATATATATATATATATATATATATACATATACATACATGATTTTTGATGAAAATCCACATATGATACACACATTTATGTTTATACAGTTATATATATATATATATATATATATATATATATACAATGTATTTGCATATATTCATATATAAGTCTACATAAACATATATTTGAAACAATGTTCTTTTCATGGCATATACTCACAGCAGACGTGTCCACCACTAAAACGCCGATTTAAAGGGAGGATCTACGCAAAAATATGACTAGTGTATACAGTGAAATGGTTGAAGCATGTAGTTCGTATGCCCTCACATCGCACTATAGGATCCCATTCCAAGCCTTTAAGAATGACTTGCAAAAAAAGAAGAAGAAGAAGAAGAAAAGAATTATACACCAGAACTCGTACCATACACGCCGTACAGCCATACTCGCATGCACTGACACATTACAGAGACAAAGACTTACACGGACAGGGTGTGTTTTTATTGGGAATCATAATACGAGTTTTATGGAAGTCTTGCAAAATAATTCTTATCTTGATATTTTTTACAAAGAAACATTCTTTCATTATAATTATAATAGTAATGATAAAGTGGAGAGAGAGAGAGAGAGGGAGAGGGAGAGGGAGATCGAGAGGGAGGTAGGGGAGGGGAAAAAGAAGATTCGCAGGCTTGGACTTTATCCACTGAATGAAAAAAAAGCAGTCTTCCTCTTACAAAGACAGTAATACATCCTCCTATCAGCACAATGCTGGAGAAAAGGACAAATACAAGATTAGTGTCATATTACTCCGGATGCGAGAATACGATTCTAGGAATGACACAGTAAAAAAGTACAATAATGAGATATCGTTAGCTGAAAACCTGAAGGGCGCTATCGCGTTATAAGATTTGAGCGCAAAATGTTAATGAAAAAAAAGAAACAATTATTTTACTGAAAATGAAAATAATTTAAAATCGACACCATAAAATGTAGAGGAGATTAACTTCTACTACATGATACCAATAGTTCAATACAACTCCAAATTGCGACAACACTCTTCTGGTTCTCTGCCGACGAAACAATGAAGTCTCATTTTATTGATAAATATCTGATTTTTCGTTATATTATGCTGTAAAGGACAAGCACAGGTGTGATATACACTCTTGGTACTGTAATAAGGTTCTAGGAATTATACATTAAAGAAGAAATACAATATGAAATATCACAAAGTCTTATTTTGTTGATAAATGTCTGATTTTTTTTCCATCATACTGGATCCAGTTGAGATACACGAACGTCATAAAAAAGGCGTCAGTGACTGAGCATGAGCTGGATAATAATTCATTTTGGAGACAATCAATTTCTTAACATATTAAGGGATATTCACTACGAATGTAATTCGAACCGATACATTCATGTGCAATTTGCATAGAAGCCACAGATTGATGTTCAGCACACTAGCAATTCCATACCATGGTCAACATGACTTTAGTTATTAACAATTACCAACAGAGTATAATTCAGTGGAAGAAATAAACAAACAGATATTTCAACGGAATCTGTGAGAATTAACACAGTTTAAAGGGATGGTACAGTATTGGTGGAGATGAGAAATGGGCTTTTAACTTTTTGCGAGAAACCAAGAAAACACTTATGATATAGTACAGAACATACCATTTTAAGAGGAATTCAAAGTTTATTTGATGAAAATCGGGTTTGGAATAACTGAAACATCCAAAAACAAAGTAAAACAAAGCGATCGTAATAAAGTGTGGGTCCCACACTTTATTAGAATCGCTCTTTTTTGGATATCTCAGCCATTTCAAAACCAATTTTTATCAAATAAATGTCGAATTCCTCATAGAATTACATGCTCTTTCATATTTCATAAGAGGTTTCTCATTATCTCACCAAAAAATGTTAGAAGCCTGAAATTAGGTCTCAACCAAAACTGTACTATCCCTTTAATATGTCATACATTTTCACCAAATATAAATTTGCTTTAGTTAGACCCTCTTACACAAAAGTATATGAATAATTATGCAATCATGTCATAACCTCATCGCACAGCTAGGCCTAAATACTCGTATTCAGAAAGATTCAAAAATAGTGATTTGTGTTTGGACGATGCTTCAGCAGATGAAACTCTTTCCCCCTGGTAATCATCGTTGATTAGTTACAAGACAACAATGATTATTAGGCCTAGAGATGAGAACTAGAAATGTCGCTATGGCGACTGGTACGCCTCCACAATAATGTATGATTCTCCTCAATAGGTCTTTATATGTCTTTATAATGTGTGATGACAGTTTGATCTAAAAGACAAAATATTGAAATGACGTGTTTGTCATAATGTGTTGAGTGTTCACTTACCTTTCACTATAGGTTTAATTGGATGAATGGCTACATTTTCTGAGAGAGCATGCATTTGGGGATTTGAGGACTTTTACTTGACTTTTGACCTTTTATAATTTTATGCAGTGAGCAATTTTCAAGGTATGGATTAAAAGTGTAATTTCTGTATCAAATACTAAATTGTTAGCATTTTAACCTGGCCTTTGACCCTATTACCCTAAAATTCCCAGGGAAATCACTGTCAGGCAGAGCATGCATGAATATTAGTTTATAATGATATCTTGAGCCACTTCCGAGATATGGAGGAAGACGTGAAATTTTGCACTTTCACTTGACCTATTGACATTTTACCTTTTGGCAAGAAAGATATGAGGGAAAAGTGAAAATGTGAGGAGTTGACCTTGACCTTTGACCCCATGACCCCTATTTCCCTATAGATAATCACTCCTAGTCAGTACATGCTGATGTACTATATGTTCCATGAAGATATGGAACCATTTCCGAGATATGCAGAAAAAAGGGAAATTACAAAACTTTCACTTGACCTTTGACCTCATGACCCGAAACTTTCACTAGGGAATCTTTATTGGTTAGTACATGTATACACATAGTTTCAAGAAAATACCTTCAGACACTGCATAGATAAAGGGGAAATAGTGAAATGTTTAACATTTGACCTTGACCTTTGACCAGGAGCATCTGCACCTAAAAGTCAATAGTTACAACTTCACCCCCTCATGTAGCCTATTATGTAAATTCCAAGTTTCATATCTCAAACATTTTTTTTAAGCTGTGGTGTCCACAAAATTGATTACGGACGGACGGAAGGACGGCATAAAAAAGGAGGCATAAAAATACAACTTATTGTATTAATGTTTAAGAAAAACGGAAATTCATATAAGATTATGCACAAAATCATTGAGACATCTGTGAGTTGATGGTGTAATCATCATAGGCCTATGGTGACCTCTTTCAATTTTCATGTTGAAAGCCCACGCACATCTCTCAGGCACATATTTGAACTTTTGTAATCCCCTCACATTGCAAAATTTAGGTACGATTTTGATGAAACATGAATTTGCTATTTGTTTGTTTGCTTTTACACAATCTAAGTCACCTTAAAATGGCGTAGTACATTGAAATAGATGTTGAATTGTTCTTTTTAGTGTGGAAGTATAACGCAGGGTTTAACGGTATAACGGTGTGGAAGTATAACAGCCCAGTTATAATTCAAGGCAAGGTCGAGTTCGTAATGGAGATGATATCCGGAGATCGAGTGGATATAGGGATCACTTGTTCTGCTTGTTTGTCACAGTAAAGACGAGGGTATTTTTGGTCACGCGAGGAAGGCTGTACTTTTAAAGTCAAGTGTGCGTGGGCTGTACACTCGACGACTTCAACCCGCGTTTATTTCTCTTGGTTGTTATGTACTTTCCCAAATTACAGACCACGCTATGTACCAGCAGCATAATGCCCCTCAGTATTAATTTCATTGTTGTTGTGGTCTTTTTTTTTACATGCGCTTTGAATATGGCTATTGTGATTCCATTCCAAAAGACCAAAACATGTAAAAGTCTCTATTTTTGCATCCGTTTGCATAGGGTTACTGAGTCACAAGTGGTGCTGACGTAAAAGTATCAGAATAAATTTGAACAATCAGTACAGAAAATGAGGAAAATGTTCTATTCTAATATACTGCCACAGATTCACTTACACTGGGCTATTATGGAAGGACCGTGAAACCGACATAAAATATAGTTTCCACTCGTCAATATCTCGAATTAGAAACTTACGTCAACGGGTGCACAATGGGTCAAAGCAATATAGGTGGCCTATACTTGATGCAAAAACTTCCTAATTGTCATTAATAAAACAAACAAACAAACAAACGAAACAATTAAATAAAACCAAACAGGACAAAATACAACTTCAATTAAACTAACCAAGAAACCATCAGATAATGCTATGAAAGGGTCTTTTTGTATTTGCCTGCGTGTTTTTGGTTCTATCGAGGAGGTTTTAGAGTTGAAGTTCCAACTGGCTGTAATTATTCAAACAGTTGTCAGATTTCTATTGATGTGCAAAAGAATTTCACAGGTGCATTGTGCCTTTGATGATCGATGTTCGAAGCCGCCGTCTTGCATGCTGAGCAATCTGAAGATTCATTTTGAACGTTAACATTATATTGGCCATATTTTGCTTATTCATTTATTAAATGAAATGAAATTTCACGTAATGATAAAGTATGTAAAACAAAAATCAATCCCGTGCAGAAATTTGTGCGAAAGTGTAAATCAGAGCTGTATCATGAGAAAATGTTAAAAACTGTACCATCCTGGAAAGCCGGTTTTATCACTTTTCCGCTTAATTCCGACAAATAAAACTGACCTGGAATAATCTTCAGATATAATTCTTTATTGATAGTATGTCAGATTAGTGCCCGGGTATGCCCAGTCGAGTAATTCTCATCTTTATTTCAGCATTTTTTGCGTAATTTCTATTCGCACATCCTCGTGTCTGTACCACCTATCTATACCTTGTATAATAAGAAGGGATAGCGAAAAGTAATTACCATCACAAAGACATATCTTCCTTAGAAAGTGGCTGGTGATTATGCAATGAGACACGAGTCAATTGTCTTCCTATCTGCGTGGCAGATCCTGTTTAGCACATGCTTCAAATATTTCTGAGCGGCGGCATCGAACATCTAGCAAAGGAAATAAGACAGTTGCGACTCCATTCTCTTGAACCCCCTTGGTTCTATCATCAATGGGAAAGTTGTAAGCTTACTGAATGAAAGTCTGATCAGCCCTATGATATTATACCTGCAGTCAATATTGGTTGTCTATACTCGACGGATTCCAAGTTTCATTCTTTGGAATGATATCAGTGTGGCATTGTGAAATATACAACCGGTTTTTCTCTATTCTTTACTTTGCAAATAAAATCCACGTGACTCTGTTTTGTCACAGGAGGCACTCATTCAGAATGATATGTAAATAATATATTGGCCTATATCGAATGTTAGCTGTCCATACATAATTTTTTTGAAAGAATTAAGTAATGTAGTAATGGCTTTATACATTCAAAATTGTACATGTTGTATTACTGTTGTTCTAATCAGTCCTCTTCTCATGGACGCTTCCGGTGTAATTCACATCCTGCTCATTTTTGGTTTGTTCGTACACTAGTATAATTATGGAATAATGACACAAATTGTCTTGCAAACTTTGAGAATATTCACTCAACATCTATTTTCTTTATTTACTAAAGCTCCCTCCCTGCACTTGAAATAACCACAAACGTTTACGATTTTGCCAGAAAACAAAACAAAAAAGATCAGGAGATCAAAGATGCTAATAATGTTCGGAAAGTATAATCCGATATTCTTAGCGGGCTATGTCAATTGTAAGAAAAAAGCTAACCACAACCACCACCACAACCACCACAACAACAACAACCACAACAAGACACAAGCACACACACACACACACACACACAAAACAAAACAAAAACAAAATCAAAACAAAAATCAAAAGAGATCGAATTGTGTTTGATACAGATACAGGTTGTATTATAAAAAACGCAACGAATGTGCTCCATTAGCTTGGAAAATTTGTATGAAATTTTCTTAATGATCCTTTTTTTTTTGCCCTCTCATTCCATACATTAATAAAACCCCACATATATAAGAATAAAGTGTATGAACAAATAAACTTATGAGAAAGTGGATAAGCATGGGGAAGCTCAGCTAGAACGAATGTTGATAAGTTAATAAGTTGCTAAAACAAAAAGAGTTTTAAGATGCATTTATGGATGTAATTCATACACACATACTGATCCGCTTTTCTTAGATAGTAGAATTTAAAAAAATAGATGATTTGTATTCAATGAACTTCGGAATTTTGATGTATAATTTGAATAATTGTGTTTTGCCTGAAGTTTTGGAGTTTTTACTGAAGAAAAATGAAGAAATACATATATCCAACACGACAGAGTGATATGTTTCATATTCCGAAAACTATAGATTACAAATATTACAGAATACTGTTATTTACAATGTCCCCAAATTTTGGAATTCTGTAGATAGTGAAATACGACGAACTCCCGGTTGGTATTCATTCAAACGTAAGCTTTAAAAGTAAACTTCTTTCGCAATACTCTAGTGATAATATGAATTGATATCATTTAGCACATGATTTGAAATGATTGATACTGATATAGATTATTCGGCATGATAGATCAGGTCTAAACATGGTTTGATCTTTCTTTTCTTTCATATTTCTTTCCTCTTGCACCTGCAGGTACCGTCATTGATACGGTTCGGTGTAAAAATGGCAGAGGTAAAAATGGCAGAGGTAAAAATGGCAGGGGTAAAAATGGCAGGGGTAAAAATGGCAGGGGTAAAAATGGCAGAGGTAAAAATGGCAGAGGTAAAAATGGCAGAGGTAAAAATGGCAGAGGTAAAAATGGCAGGGGTAAAAATGGCAGAGGTAAAAATGGCAGAGGTAAAAATGGCAGGGGTAAAAATGGCAGGGGTAAAAATGGCAGAGGTAAAAATGGCAGGGGTAAAAATGGCAGAGGTAAAAATGGCAGAGGTAAAAATGGCAGAAGTAACAATGACAGAGGTAAAAATGGCAGAGGTAAAAATGTCAGAGGTAAAAATGGCAGGGGTAAAAATGTCAGAGGTAAATGATTATGTCAGTGGTAAAATGTCAGAGGTAAAGTTGTCAGTGGTCGAAATGTCAGTGGTCAAAATGCTAGAGATAAAAATGCCATTGATAAAAATTTAGTCGTTGAAATTCAAGAGGACGAAGTAAAAGTGACAGATTTTTTTTTTTCTTCATGTGTCTGACACCTTTCTCGCAATACGCGCTTTTCGTGCCTTCTGAAATAAAGCACGGGGGAGACCGGGGAGAAATGGGACACTGGAATGTAACTTGAAAAATGCTTGGCCAGTCAACAATCCAAATATATCAGTAAAAAGATGAGCCTCGGTACACCTGAAAATGGACATATTAACCACTATACAGCTCTACAGGTATCTTGTCAGTAAAATATCAAATTTACTATAGTTCTGGTAGGTCCTTATGTTAATAGGTATTTTAATAAGTGTGCAAAATTATGAAAATAAAATTGCTTGATAACAGACATGCAGGTATGAAAAATTGGCAGGGATCTTTTACTGTTTCTGTTACCACTGGGAGAAATTTAATAGGGCAGTGTTACATTTCTCCCCGCGGCACATGTAAATCCTACTTTGGTCATGATGGTTATCCAATTTCTGTCCAGGTTGTCTCATTTCTCCCCGTTTGATGTCTCATTCCCCCAAAATTAGGGGTTAAGCAAATCATTAATTACACGAAAATATTTTATAAAGGGGTATCACTAAATACTCTTAGTGGGGCAGCTTAGCAAACCTATCGTGCATTTTGTAATACAAGCGCCAAATTTGGCACAAATGTACATTAACACATATTGCAAACATTTTCAGATATTGGGGCACTTGGAATTCTCTCTTTATGTCCGCCATATTGGATTTCAAAATGGTCGCCATTTGAAATCTACAGTTGCGATTATCTCTGGGTCTAATGGTGCTATTGACCTGATTCTGGTGTGTTCCGTGATTTACGCCCATGCTTTGGGGCAACAGCTACGTTTGAAAGGCATCAAACATTTACATTTATTTCGCCTGCGGATTCGTTCAACAATGATTGAAAGAAATCCCATGGTAAACTGTCGGTTTTCTCTTTCACTAGAACAGTCTATTGCTATAGTTCGTCTCCAGTTTTTATAATATGCATAAGTTTGTAAAGTGACCACAAAGTGTTCATTAAACTTCGAGATATTTGTTTTTGCGCCATGTGATACTTGAACAATGTAATAAATATTTTGCAAGAGCTTATGTCTGCCGATACATCTGCTGTAGTTTGTTTTTTTTTTGCGTTTTGTATTTTTACTTCTACATTATGTCGTGATCAGGCCTTGTGAGATAGATATGCTCCTACGAAATCTGAATGTGAGAAAATAACATACAACAGGTGGAAAATTAGCGGTTTGCTTCGACTATGTCTCCTTCACTTCTTTACACTAAACAGTTCAAAAAATGAAAAATAATGACAATAGAGTACTAGCCTTGACGTGAGCGGAATTCGTTTGTGTAAGAGTGTGTATGTGAGAGTATGTATATCTGCGTATAGAAGTATATGTATGTTTATACCAAAAGTGGGTTCGCGCGCGTGTGTGTGTGTGTGTGTGTGTGTGTGTGTGATAACTTCACTGGGCGAGACAACGTAGGATTATACTGTTTAAGGGCTTTGCAGCATTGTTGGAACCCCCTTATAATGATAGATAGTAATAATAATAATAATAATAATAATAATAATAATAATAATAATAACATAACAATAATAATACTGAATAATAAAAATAATTTCCCATAGGCCTACTAGGCTCTTAGCTGGTTTATCATTCCTCTGAACAGACAGATTACGCCACTGCACTTGAATCAAACTCAGAATAATGAGAGTGCTCTAATCTTTTTAAAACGTAATTCAATAAACATTCTTCAAATCTGCAGTTTGGATTTGATAATTCGATAAATACAATTTGCTCTGGCTAGGTTATCATTCAAAACCTCTTCATACGTTTATCTCTGACGAAATCGCAGTCATTACTTCTAATATTTTACATCTGACATTTTTACCTCTGCCATTTTTACCTCTGCCATTTTTACCTCTGCCATTTTTACCGCTGCCATTTTTACCGCTGCCATTTTTACCGTTGCCATTTTTACCGCTGCCATTTTTACCTCTGCCATTTTTACCTCTGCCATTTTTACCTCTGCCATTTTTACCCCTGCCATTTTTACCCCTGCCATTTTTACCTCTGCCATTTTACCTCTGCCATTTTTACCTCTGCCATTTTTACCTCTGCCATTTTTACCTCTGCCATTTTTACCTCTGCCATTTTTACCCCTGCCATTTTTACCTCTGCCATTTTTACCTCTGCCATATTTACCTCTGCCATTTTTACCTGGCACCATTGAGGGTACTGTCCCTATTACGGTCTTGTTGGTGTTTTCTCCTCTTCCTCTTTCTCATTCTCTTCTCCTTGTTGCGTGTGTGTGGGTTTGTGTGTGTGTGTGTGTGTGTGTGTGTGTGAGTGCACGCACGCCTGTCCAGGTGCACTTGCGTGCGTGCAGAGTGTCGCTGTGTGAGTGTGTTGATTTTCCTTCGGGGAACCTACTCCTACAAGCATCTGCTTCTATGTAGGTTCCCTCCACACACAGTTTTATTTATCCGCCATGAATGTACCCATTAGAGCAATTTCATGTAAATGCTTCTTGTATATACTGAACTTATAACTTATAATTTTTGTGTCACTTTACATTGTCATTAATGGATGTTGTAAACACAACACTATGATTTGTGTGGAAACCTAATAAATGAAATGAAATCAAATGAAATGAAATGAAATGAAAGAGGGTGAGATGCGGATTAAAATTGAGTGAACACTTTGATTAGGTAACAACCAATATATCCCTTTTTCGTTACAAATGAGTACTTTATAGATATATCACCATTGATTGTCCGATGATACAAAGTATAGGCCTATATACTAGAGACTATAAATTGACCAAAAAACAAACAAACAAACAAACAAACGAACGAACGAACAAGAACAACATACCATATCAGATGATTTTGGAAGTAGAAAAGAAGACACTGACGCCTATCAAAGACAATTCTGATCAGATCACCTTCCATCTTCATTTTTTCCCCTTCATCATCACCCTTTCATCATAATCATAATTTACCCTATTTTTATTGAGTATCTACGCACCGGAATATGAAAAATGACTGCATTCATGTTCAGATTTTTCTTTCTTCTCCATTCTGCTTAAGTAGAAAGGTTTCCTGGGCTGCAACATGTTCAAGCATTCTCTTATAGTAGCAGTCCTTCTTCTGCATAATATCTTAGGTAGTTTTTGTATAACATAGGTTTCCCGCCCAATTCCATTACATTTGCATTCCAATTAATGAAAAGGCGTTAAAATTCAAGCGATTTTGGTCACTGTTCTATACTCTAACGATTCATTTTAATTCTTTGAGTATTCAGTTTAATTTTCGTGTTATTCCTTTTAGATTCTATCGCATTTTCAATCAACTTAGAGGGAAATTAATTTTTCATTCCATTTAGCTACTCAAAGTTGGCATTCAACTTGGCGCCAGCTGGATAGACGTCCAAATTCGTGCAAAGTACCAATTACAATTTCATTTGCAGGAACACAACTTCACACTTTGAACGTTCGAATTCAATCAACATACACCACTTTCTACGTGCCCCTTTTCACTGTCATATATTGGATGATACAATTTCATTTTCATTTCAAAGTCTCATAGATCAATAACTTAATCTTAATCGTATGCTACGTATTTCTTTTCTGTCGACCTTTCTTTCACTTTCAATTCATCCCGAACAGTTTGTAATATTTAGGAAATAGCCATGTCCCAGAATATCTTATATATCCGAATCCATATTTTACATTTTGATTACATTTCTTACTTTCCCGGGTTCATATTATCATTAGTTGCCACAATTGGATCACTGTAAATATATACCCACTTCATCAAAGGGTTATATCGCCAGTTTTGCTGGTTGTCACGGTGAAGCTTCATCCACTAATTCTGTCCGTGTTCCAAATGTTCATGCACATTCTGTCCTGAAGCAGCTAAAGTCGTGTATTTAAAGTGTATGTATTATACGTGTTTGAAAGTGGGGTTATTAAACGAGCCAAGTTAGCTATAGTATGAAGCGAGAGTCACATTTCAAGGTAGATCAAGTTTGCATCATATTCAAACAGGATCGAGTAACTACAAAGGATATAAGCACCAACGAAAAATACTGGCCATTACATGCTTTGTAATTGTTTACCTTATCCTGAATTTGAATTCCTAACGTTCTTCACTTTGGTGCTAATGCGAATTTGAATGAGATGCACTTTCATTTTTTTTTTTATTTGAATGCCCTTTTGCAAGTTTCTGTGAGAAACTCGAAATTGCATGCTGATGAAATCAAATTGAATGAACTTGTCACCTTTTTGAATGTCGATCTCGGTGATCATTCAAATTCACTCGAACTTGAATGACCGCATCGTTAAATCGAATGCAAATCTGATGAAATTGTGGGGGGGGGGGACCTATAAATTTGGTAATACAATATTGGTTATGGAATCAACGTTCCTTTCTTCCTTTGAATCACGTTCAATAATCTATAGGCCTATACATTGATGTTCTCTAAGGTATTCATACTGGAAAGAATTCTGATTCATGTATGTAAGTATGTTGGAGAAAAATGAATAAATAAACAAACAAACATACAGACAAACAATGAACTTCGATAAAGATGATATTCTTTTCTATGTGATACTTCCCATTACCATCGATATGGCATGCTTTTTCTATGTCAATTTAAAATCTCCTGTACTTTGTACCATCTCATATCTATACTCCAGCGCTTGCCTTGTCTCGTAACTTAAAGGACAAGTCCACTTTCATATACATGTGATGGATTGAGTAAATACAGCAATAATAGTAGAACACAATCAGTGAAAGGTTGGGGAAAATCGGACAACCCGTTCAAAAGTTATGAATTTTTTAAGTATCAGCACAGTCCCTGCTGGATGAGAAGACTATTACAGCATCACATGCGTACAACACCACATGTTGCTATATATAAAGGGAAATATAAAGAGAATTTCACAAAATCTCATTTTTTGAAAAAAGTGCACATTTCCTCGACTCGTCACTAACATATGTTAAGAGTAATATTAATACCCCTTGCCTTCTGAAAGAGGGAAGTCAAGTGTTCTTTTTTAATGCAAGAAAAGTGAAAATATGTTGAATTTTCTTTATATTTTCTTTATATCGTTAATTGTACACATGTGACATCACAAGCTTCAGTAGTCTTCTCATCTAGCAGTAACTGAGCAGAAACTTCAAAAATTCATAACTTTTAAACGGATTGTCTGATTTTCCTCAAACTCTTGCTGATGTGTTCTATTAATATTGCTGCATTCATTCAATCCACATGTCTATGAAGGCGAATTTGTCCTTTAATATGTGATGGTTTGATTAGAAGCTTAAAAAGAGAGAAGAAAGAAGAAAAAACGTGAACAGTGTTAAACGACAGTGTCATAACATTTCCTGCACGTTCAGTGACCTTGGTGACCTGCCCTTTCCTTATACTCCCGAAAAGAGTCGGTTCATGTTGCTGAAGTCGGATGGCTCAAGTATACTCTATTATGGACCTTCGATATTAATCTTACACCTTATCCTCTTGCTCCTAAATGGGTTGTTTATTCACCTTTGAATCTGGTATACCTGCACTTATTTTGGAAGGTCTCTGGTTGGCAATAGCCGTATAGAGTAGCATATTTCTTATCGCTGTAGATAACCTCAAACTGTCTCAAATTTCAGATCAAGGTAACACTTAGAAATAGAAGCACACCCGGATCTTTCCGTGTAACCAAACCTTCAGAGTTCACTGAAACGAAATGTGATATAGACCGTACAGGTTTGACTATTGTGACACGCCGCTCACATAGACAGAATAGAATCTACAAACAAAATGACAGACATTGCATTAAAACTTGGATCAAGTTACTGTGCGAGGGATCGGAGCGCCTGAAAGGGGGAGGGTGTGGTATGAGGAATACATCCTCTCTAATAATTATCAAAGACGATTGACGAGTAAATAAGACTAATGATGAAGACAAAAATGTTGAAAAATTAAAAGGGACGCGCACTCCTTGCGTCCCTATACCCAGCACTCTATCTATAGGCGCTTTGAGGAGTAAGAGAGAGAAGAAAAGTAATAAAGACAACAGTCAAAAGCTTAAAGGTGAGGGGGCTGTCCCTTAACAGCCCCCCCCCCCCCCCCCCCTCCGACAAGATCCGCCACTCTGGTGCACACTTTTTGACAGAATATTTGTCAATATCAAAACATAAACGGTGTACTAAAGCCCTTTTTACACTTGTGTTTCTTAACCCCGGACTTTCTCTGACCCAGGACTATCGTTAGTCCCTTACCAATTTTTTCAGCTTTTTACACTGGCCAATGATTAGTCCCGTACTATCTCTTGTCCGGGGCTAAGGAGAAAACTGACCTTTTTACACTCGTATTTCTTAGCCCCGGACTTTCCAAACCACATGAATATTCATGATTACGCTGTGCACTGTAGAGATACGTACACGCACGCACCGGCTACACTTGATTACCTCGTTTCTGATTGGTCAGTGGGGGTCGGACTTCGTCTCCGTTGCTTAGCCCCGGATTATTTTTTCGTTCTGTTTACACTCACTTGCTTGGCACCGCAATTGCGGTGCTAACCCTGCTATTTTGCAGGGCCAGATAGTACCGGACTATCGGTGGGGCTAGCCCACTTTGGCAAAAAGGAGTGTAAACAGAAAGTGGGCTAAGGATAGTCCCGTACCAACGGTGGGGCTAAGGCACCCCTCCCTTAGCCCCACTGTTGGTACGGGACTAAGCAAAAATTTACAAGTGTAAAAAGCCCTTAAGTGTAGGGAAGGGGGCCTACAGCTGGGCGCGGGGGGGGGGGGGGGGGGGGGGGGGAGGTAGCCACCCCAAAGGTTTTCAAGGTGAAGAAAAAAAGAAAATAAAGCTCTCTGTATTCAAATGCAAAGCCCCCGACTCTCCCATTGCTCGCTCCCATCTATAGATTTATACACTCTGGAAATGACAATTTTTTTTCGAATATAACCTTGCATTCCACAAAAAAAGTGTGCATCAGATCGCTTTATTCAAATCTAAAAAAGCAAAAGCTCCGTCGTGTGTGAGAGGGTATCCTCCTCCCACACCCTCTCCTCCTCCCCCATAGACTTAGTATTCCCTGTGATGACACATACTCGGAATAAGAGCCGAGATTCCGCGATTTAGCCATTAACATTTCCCTGAGTAGGCTACTGTATTAATTTTCCTTATATACCTTTCGCTGGAAATTCTAGAATTTACACTTATGGAATAGTACAGACCATACCATTTTAAGAGGAATTCAAAGTTTATTTGATGAAAATTGGGTTTGGAATGACTGAAACATAAAAAACAAAGTAAAACAAAGCGATCGTAATAAAATGTGGGTCCCACACCTTATTGAATCGCTCTGTTTTGGATATCTCAGCCATTTCAAAATCAATTTTCATCAAATAAACGTTGAATTCCTCATGGAATTACATGCTCTTTCCTATGTCATAAGAGGTTTCTCATTATCTCACCAATAAATGTTAGAAACCTGAAATTGGGTCTCAACCAAAACTATACGATCCCTTTAAGATTATACTGAATTTCAGGTCTGAAAATAGGAACTCCCCCATCGTGTAGAAGCTTCGCTCCCTGGCAAATTATCTTCCAAGTTTTGCCCCCGCCTCCTCCCCCCCCCCCCCCATCATGAAAACGGAATCACGCCATGTTTGAGCCATTGGACGTGATATATATATCAATCATGTAGGCCCATATAGTCACAGCTCTCTGCCCCAGAAAGGAACATGCGCATAAAAGGTTGAAGGGTTATGTGGTCCGTCGGGTAATCGGGCGTGGGTCTGCCTGAACCCACAGAACTCTTGAGTTCTGTGCCTGAACCAATATGACATCTCCGTGGCAGAGCGGTTCACGGATTTGGCGTTCCATGCCAAAGACCTAGCTGTGCTCGATTCCTGGCGGAGACCAACTTTTCAGCTCTTGCACTTTTCCGAAAAGGAGAAATAGTGAAAGGAATAATGATGTCTAAGCTATACGCACGGTTTTCTCCTTATTTCTCACATATATGAATTTGATATAGCCTATTATATGTACACTCTTAAAACACCCGAGTCAGAACTGACTCGGAACTGGGTCCGTTGGGGTCACACACCGTTCCGGGTAAAAAATGACTTGGAATTTGGTCATGAAGTCGACCCCGAATGGGGTCACCCTGACCCAATTCATGACTCTGAATGGGTCATATCTGACCCCATTCCTTGTGATTTCTGACCCGGAAACGGTGTGTGACCCCAACGGACCCAATTCCAGGTCAGTTCTGACTCGGATGTTTTAAGAGTGTATAGTATATTCATAGGCCTATTGCAGTTTTTCAATTACAAAAATAAAGTACGCTGGAGGAATATCATGCGAGGACATAAATACGATACATTATCTCCTTGCATGAATCTTTTCCTTCCCTCTGTCTGTTAAACTAATCCTTCCTGCATTAAATTGGCTACAACAAACAAACAATCAAACAAACAAACAAATAAACAACAACTAAATTCTGCATGTCTATCCAGTATCATCGCAGAGTCACTTTAGATTCCTAGAACTTAAGTGTTTTACCCCTTTTTGCTCCCCCCCCCCCCCCGAAATAGAAAGGACAAAAGATCATGGAAGCGGTCATATTACTCATGTATACTTCGGGTGATATCTTAATCATTTCGGCTTCCGTTCTTACCCCCCCCCCCCCCCCCTCCCCTCATTACAAGAAATCGCCATCACTGGAAACTCGTGTTCATGATATTCACTGTAAGAGTACTATAAGAAATTCGTTTGAACGTATATATATATAGGCATATTGTTAAACTACATCGAAATAATGCTACCTTACTTCTCAGGGGGCTGTTTCAGGTTGATAAAGCATGCCAAAACATGCAGCAAACTGCACCATTAAAATGAAAAAAAAAGAAGAAAAATCTCACTGCTGTCGGAAAGGGGACACCCCAAACACCCCCTTCGCTCGCATACAAACTGCCCCAGATGAAATTCTGGCCATATGCCACTGCTAGCGGGAGGGTTGTTGAAGGAGGTATATCTCCTCCCATGCACTCGAGGCGAGAGAGATTATGCATTTTCAGAGTTGAAATTCAACGATCTGGTGCACTATGGTGAAATTTTTAGAAAGTTTTCTTAGAAAAAATAAATTCTCCGCATTTTGGGAATCATCAACGGAGTTAAAATGCTATGTTTGCCCTCCTCCCCCCCCCCCCAAAAAAAGAAAAAATCAGGAGGGCCGGGGGAGGGGGGCAACTGCCCCCTTGTCCTCCAAGATCGAATCGATCCTTCTATACGTGATGGGAGCATTTGCATTTTTAGAATTCAAATGAAAATGTCCCGGAAAAGCATTACCATGGAATTTGGGAAATTGTCCATCCCGAAAGTGTATACTGAATCTATAGGCCCTACGGAGAGGAACCAAGTGGGAAAGGGGTCAATTATTGAAAGGAGATCCCCTCCCACATGACGGAACTTTTACATTTTTCTTGGCATTGGTATGAAATGACATAATGATCTGGTGCACAATTTTTGATGAAATATTCGAATGTTTTTTTATCTCAAAAGTGTAGATTTAGTGCGCATATGGAAAGGGACCTACACAGAGGGAGAGGTTGTTGGAGGGGTCGGGTATCCATCTCTCTCCCAGAGAGATATTTTTCATTTTCAAAATTGAAATCAATCAATCTGGTGCACACTTTGGGTGAAATATTTGGACAAAAACGGTTGTTGATTTTTGAAAGCAAGAACAATTTTCACGTCTCAGGAATTATGTGCAGGGGCGGATCCAAAAAACTCCGTGAAGGGGAGGCGCCTTTGCGAAATAAAAGGACTATAAGGGGGGGGGGCGCACGCACCCCTCCCCCAATTTTTGTTTTCTTTTCTTTCGTTTTAACCAAAAATAAAGGGGAGGGGGCGCGTGCCCGTTGCGCCCCCTCTGGATCCTCCACTGATGTGTGTGTGTGTGTGTGGGGGGGGGGGGTGGGGTCAAAGTGATACTTTACGGACCATGGTCCTGATTATTATCATTTTTTTCCAGTATCTAGGCCTATACAGCTTCTATAAAACTTGGCGGGTATATACGACCTATAATAGCATTGTACTCTTATCCCATTGTTAAGATATCCAAAACAAAGCAAGCCCTTAAAAGATGGGAACCACCTTTAATTAGGATTGTTTTGATTACTATCTTGGTTTTTAGATATCTCAGCCATTCTAAAACTTATCTCCATCAAATAAACTTTCAATTCCTCTTAGAATTATAGACTTTTTAACATTTCATATAGTGGTTTCTGAATATCTCGCAAAAGAATCGCACATCAACCTGTTTCAAGAAAAAGTTTGCCTGTCATAGTTAGATAGCTGCTATCTATGCTGAGTGTATGTCTTCAATGATATTCTAACTTCCAAATAAAGATGAAATTTTTGAGACTTTTTCATGCAGACATGAATTAATGCACGAAATAAAATCAGGAGAAAAAAAAATCTGTAAATTTTTATTACAATTTGAAGTGGATTCTGAACAAAGGCGTACCGTGGGTCAAGACATTGGGGGCACCTCATGGCAGCAACATCAGAATTGCATAACTGTACAATTAAATGCGAGCGAGCGGAGCGAGCGAGCTTGAAAATTTTGACATTTTACAGTCCCCAAACTGCCGTTTGTAGCTATATAATAATATATGTATATATATATATATATGTATATACACATATATATATATATATATATATATATATATATATATATATATACATATGCTTTGGAAATTAAGGGGGTTGCACCGGGCGCCAACTGCTGGCAGTTGCTGGCAGTAACATCAGGAGAATGGCATAACGATTAAATGCGAGAGAGCGAAGCGAGCGAGCTTGAACATTTTGACATTTTACAGTCCAAAAACTGCCGTTTGTAGCCATATTTTTTCGCTTTGGAAATTAAGGGGAGGGGGCGCACCGGGCGCAACTGCTGGCAATTACTGGCAGCAACATCAGGAGAATTGCATAACGATTAACTGCGAGTGAGCGAAGCGAGCGAGCTTGAAAATTTTGACATTTTACAGTCCCAAAACTGCCGTTTGTAGCTATATTTTTTTCGCTTTGGAAATTGATTCGGGGGGGGGGGGGGGGGGGGCGCACCGGGCGCAACTGCTGGCAATTACTGGCAGTAACATCAGGAGAATGGCATATATAACGGTTAAATGCGACCGAGCGAAGCGAGCGAGCTTGAAAATTTTGACATTTTACCGTCCAAAAACTGTCGTTTGTAGCTACATGTATATATATTTTTTTTTTCGCTTCGGAGGGAGGGGCGCCCGGTGCGCCCCCTGGATCCGCCACTGGTAGTCAAGGGTTTACGTTCATGATTGGGGGAGGTATGACTAGCGAGGGGGCGTCGAAGTGACAAGCGGGAGAAGGATGTCCAAAATCTGCACTTTATATAGAGCATCCCTAATTTGTTTGTGTTTGTGTGTGTGTGTGTTTCATATAGATGGAAAAAATAGGAAATAGCCAAGGTCAAGTCTTATTATTGGCACTGCAAGGCATTTTGATATAGACTAGTATGTAAAGCAACACTGCAAAATCAATGATCAAGCTTTGATAGCAAATGTGTGAACCTATCACACTGCGCAACATTAATTGCAGCGACTCTTTTTGCCATTCCGATGTTCTGAGTACACTGCACACATCCTGCTTGTATTCAAAATGCCAACCAGGAATCACGCTGAATCACAATCTTTTGTCGTCTCCGGCTTTTTGAACAATGTTTCACTGTATATACCTCTTTAATATATCATATATGGTTAAAAGAAATCTTAGAAAAATATCTTTTTTCTTGATCATCCTTTCATGTCGATTTCAAAAGCAGTTTACTAACCCTTGAATTACCATTTTGGTAGGGTTTTTTTTTTTCTTCTTCTTTTTCTTTTTTTTTTTTAAACCAGCGGATGGGGGGGGGGGGGACGTGCCCCCCATGCCCCACCCCCCGCCCCGTAGTTACGCCACTGATTCTGAATGTAGGTAGGAAAACCAATGCATAATGTACCATACTAGTAATCATAATAATTAATATCTGATCTCATCTGGTTCATCTGTCCTGTCTGTGCGTCAATGTGCACACTTCGTGTACATCAGACATGGTTACGCACCGACAATGGAAGCGCCTAGAGCTAGGCCTCTTACTACCTACACACACACCGTACTGTGCGTGTGGTGTACCATGGCAATCCATAATCTCATTGTCAAAGCAAGGCCAAGCAACAGAGCAAAGAGTCATCTGTAATTTCTACTGCTGAGAGACCCACCTGATAGAAGTGAGTCTTCAATTATGATGACAGCGCATCATAATCTCATATCAGGTGAGGTGTGTTTTGTTTACCCAATTGGTACACGATATGCTGTCAGATATACCATGAATACAGACAGATGATTGACTAGACCTACTCTTCTACAGTAAATTTACTAACATTATTTTAGGTATGTGGGTCTACAGTAGACAGATCATTGGGTCTTTTGTAATTGTCTCCTCTTGTTTGTACTGCACCAACCGCCGCTGCTGGGCTATTGACCTGCAGTCCCGTATGCGTACAGTTGCAGGACTATAAAATCTCATTTTAGACAAATAAGATTTAAAAGTATTGATGTGTAATGGTCATTATTTCTGCTGGACGCTGGATGGCAGTGACCAGTGTTTCCAGATTAGGATTGTCCTTTTGGGTATTAAAGGACAAGTTCACCGTCATGTACATGTGGATTGAGTGAATGCAACAATATTAGTAGAACACATCAGTGAAAGTTTGAGGAAAATCCGACAATCCGTTCAAAAGTTATGAATTTTTTCAAGTATCTGTGCAATTACTGCTGGATGAGAAGACTACTACAGTGTGTGATGTCACATGCGTACAACGACATAATGAAAATAAACAGAGAATTTCACAAAATTTTACTTTTTGAATGAAGTGCACATTTCTTGGACTTGTTACTGATGTATGTTAAGGATAATATTATTCCCCTTGCCTTCTGAAAGAGAGAAGTCGAGTGTTCTTTTGTTATGCGAGAAAAGTGAAAATAAGGTGAATTTTCTTTGTACTTTCTTTATACCGTTGTACTCATGTGACATCACAAGCTACAGTAGTCTTCGCATCCAGCCATGACTGAGCAGAAACTTTAAAATTCATAACTTTTGAACGGATTGTCGGATTTTCCTCAAACTCTCACTGATGTGTTCTACTAATATTGCTGCATTCACTCAACCCACATGTCTATGAAGGTGAACTTGTCCTTTAAAGACAAAGTGGGTGATGATAACAATCTTTGTTGTCTGAATAATGTTTTAATTCATCATTCATGCCCTCAAGGGTTGGTTTGATCTGGTTGGTGGTCCAATTCTGGCATTAATTCCTTTTTAGGTGATCTATATTTGACAGGATTGAACAATTACAGAAGATAAGTTTCTTTATGAATTAGCTGTAACGTTAGGTAAAAGTACAACTGCGACCAGCCCGAATACGTAAATTACAGTATACTTGTGCACAAGGAGCCCCCCGGGTTAGTGTAAGCCTGGCAATAGTGTGGCGTCTTTGAAGAGAATTCCACTTTTCAATCTTTATGGAGCATGTCTGTGACACTGATTGATGGTTTTCCTGTAATAGTTGGTGACAAACCTAGCAGATATTCTTTGAACTTTCTCCAGGTTGGTGATGTGGGTGACTTGAAGAGGATCCCAAATGGCACAACAATACGCGAGCTTTGGACATACGAGGTGAGGGTTTTATAGGCAATTTCTTTTGTAAATTTGGAACAGCTCCAGAGTTTATGGTGCAAAAGACCTAAGATCTTGTTTGCACTTGAGATTGTCTGATTGATGTGTCTTGACCAGATGAGGTTCTATCTGTGTGTCAGCTGTATGCCTACATTGTAGGTAAGGATGATGTTTCTCTTCCTGTAGGGCAAAGCCACTCGTGACGTACTTGTGCCTAATTTATGTGTGGTGATGAGGGCTCCTCTTGTGGGTTATTCTCATATTCATATGACACATGAGCTTTTAGACTTAATCTGCCATTGTGACTGCCAATTGCACAGTGCTATGATATCTTGTTGGAAAATATCACAGTCCTTTGGAGAGATCATATGTGACCCTGCACCTCAAAACAAACAAAAAGTCGCCAGACATGAATTTTTAGTTAAGACCATATTCTGAAAGAGCAGACTTTAAGCTTTAAAATGATGTATAACTCAAATCAAATGGACTCTCCTAACCTATCTAAATATTGGAAAGAAAGCACAAACTCAGGAAAAGTGTGAACTGAGAAAAGAGGCTCTGAAGTACAATGTCTATTCAAGCGCTAATCTTTATCAAACCGTGCTGGCTGTGCGATGAATGGGACAAAAAACAGGAAGTAAACCACCAGAGTAACAACAATGAAGGGATTATCAATTAAACTAAATTAAGCATGCCTCATTAACACATTCTGTCCATAATTAATGCCAACTTTCAAAGCAGTAGCACAATCCTTTCAAAAGTTATTAGAGTTGAAAGTGAAGAGTGTGGACAAGGTTTTTCAAAAATGAAAAAGGAATTCTAAAGACACACCTAATCACACTATTCTCAGAGACTCCAACTCTCCCGTTTTCGACGGGAGATCTCCCGCCGAAAACCCATTTTTGCAAAATCTCCCGTTCTCCCGTTTGAGATTTAATTTCTCCCGCCCTGGCTCTTTGTCTCCCGTTGGAAAGGATTTCTTACATATTTCTATCGTATGTTGAAAAAATAAGCCTTAGATAGCACCAGAGAGCATCTAGAACCCTGGGAATTTCGCGCTTCGCACACATCAACTTTGAGTCTCCCGTTTGCTAGGGGTTTCAGGCGAGAGAATCTCAGATCAGAAGGTACTTTGGGTTGGAGTCTCTGTATTCTATCAAAAATGTTCGAGATAAACTGCTAAAAAACACACTTTCCTGCCCGTTTTATGATCCCAAATTTTAGCATAATGTAAAAGAAGACCCACTCTTTTAGAAAATATGAAAAAGTCAAGTTCGGCTAGGTTGACCCATTTCACTTATTTTCAGTCCTCACGCAAAATCATTGTGTGCGACTTTACGTTCGTTTTGAGGTGCACTGTCACATATGTCTATAAAGAACCAGGTCGTCCACAAACAGTCTGACTTTAAATGAGATGCAAGATGGGATATCACAAGTACGTTAAAAACAGCAGTGGACCCAAGACTGTCCCTTGCAGCACTCCTGAAATCACTGGTTGGCTGGACGAACATTGACCTTCGACTAGTACCCTCTGGGAACGTTTTGTTAAGAAGTTTTGGATCCAGTCTTTTTTGCTCCTCGAATACCAAGGTGGTCAAGCTTGGCCAACAAGCGATGATGAGGTGCAGAATCAAATGCTTTATTGAAATCTAGTATGCAGAGATCAGCTTGACCCTTCGCGTCAAGAATTTGGGCCAGGTCGTCAGTTAATCGTACTAGTTGAGTTTCGCAGGACCTCCCTTTTCTAAACCCATGTTGGCTGTTACAAAGAAGGGAATATTTATATCCAGGTGTCCCATGATGTTGCTATCTTGCTGTCATTTAACATGGAATAATACCGAGGTACACTTATATTTACAATTAGTATTGGTTTCAATTTTAAAGAACCAAACAAAAATGTGGCCATATAGAATGGAATACGCTAACCCTGGGGCTTCATGTTCGCGTGAGTCACAGTAAGGGATACTGTGTGGATGAATTACGGATATATGTGTACATGAAAGGCATTATTTGCTGTGCTCCACAGGATACATCCAAGGCATATATTATGATCTAGCTCAGCTCTTGGATCTGGTACAGGCAAATCTAGTTGAAGTGCTTTAGGCTACAGCTCATTTCTGTATAATCCTGTTCCATTGATGGGCAACTGCCACTGCAAGTGAGCTACCTGTAAACACAACTATGCATGGTGTACATGATCATCATGCAGGGTTGCATTGTAACCTGTGCCTACTCCATCTCCTGCAAACATTGGAGTGATGTACAATACTACACTGTATGTAATTGTGCCATTTTGTGGATCTCTACACTGATACACACTTGATGCTTGTCATAATCTTTTATGAAAATGAGCTGTGTGTGAATCGTGAATTAGTGCTTGTCACCTCTTAGGTCTGTACCCGAATGAATAACCATGGATTTGGTCTGACTGCACCAGACCAGTTGTAAACCTTTCCGCATTTCATCGTGCACTGAACTGATTTGAGAGGTAGAGGACCATAATTACATGCTACATTCATGAGCTGGTACACATTGTACATTGTATTTTGTTATCACAAGTGAACCGTACATCAAGTGAGTAGAATAAGCAGGAATTTTAAAATCAGCTTACTACTACAACAGCACAAGGGGTTGATTCCCCATCCCTATTTAATGAATGTGAACATGAATTGCAAGTATACACTTTAAGGACATATTCTTTACATCACAATATCGTGTATTCATTCATTTCATTTCATTTTATATCATCTATCTGTCTATCAGCACAATACATATACTTGTATAATCAAATTGTCTTTATAATTTTCTTGTTATTTCAGCAACTTTGCAACATTTGGAGCTTCAGCATGCATGATTCAGAGTTCATTCAGAGGGCGGAGTTTGAATAAAACACCATAGACTGAGACCTGGCTCTTTGACAGAAGCTATTACAAGGGCAGCAGTTACCTTCCATAGCAGCATTACAAATGTGTAGAAAAGCCCGGGCAGCTGTGGCCAGTACAGAAGGACTGTATGGAGACTTTAAACAGAACTTAGGAGCATGATAAATTAGAAAGTTGTTGAAAAACAAAGACAGCCTCCCCAGTAGTGTGCATTGTTTTGAGGATTAGACCTATTCTAATGAATCTATGCACTTTGTCAAGAAACAGAGTGAGGAATTGAAGTTTCTGTGTGAAACAATCTTCTGTAGTTTTTAGCTTAGTTCCTTGTATTGAGCTGCCCAGATATCAAAATAGAAAGCTAAATTTGATTTGTGTGTACTGATTTAGAAAGTACAAGTATTGCATTTCAGCCCAATAATTGCCAGGCATAATACCTCATTTGCAAAACACTATGTGATACATCAGAGCAGTTGAGATTTGCACCATCAGTACTACAAGTATTATCAACCAAATAGTGCAATCAAAACAGCATTGGACATAAAAATTGTGAGATTTCTTTAGTAAATTGGTTATTTCTTTGTTCAGGACCGTACTGCTGATGTTGTATCAATGCAATTGCAGTACAAGGTGAAGTATGTGTACTGTGTTCACCCTCTTCTTGTAATGTGGTAATTGTTTTATAGGTAATTGACTCTCTTCAAGCAGACTTGTGAGCTAGAAATAAAGTGCATCATCTTACAATGCATACAAGAAGTAAGAGTAAGTTAAAAACATCATGTTATTGTGGATCTCTAAATTCTTCCACATAAAAAGAAAGTCTTTCATATGGAGCTGCTAAGGAATTTAGTTTGCCAGAAACTCATGGATGAATATGTCTGTGCATGATGATAATAATAAAATGTTGATAGTGAACTCATATGAAGTACTCATTCTACCCAGTAAGGATACTTGTGCTGTGGAAAACAGAAAATAAACAGAATATAATACATTTCAACGTGGTATCATAAAACATATAATGAACATACAGAAAACATAGTTAATATAAAATTAATGTAGATATTATTATAAATCAATGATAAAACAGGCATGGTAATATCATGATTCAAGGCCAAAAATGATACACCACATAACGCTTCAAAATAATCCTTGGGATACAGTGTCATTTTGACACTCACATTGATCGGAATTCACTACAGGTAATCTAATTCTCGTCGGTGGATTTTGCAAATTCTGACTGCATAAATGCATGTGACACATTGCATAATGTACACCAAAATAAACCAATAACAAAAGCACGCTGATAAAACCATATTTGCAAGTTATCTCTATTTCACGCTACCCTTAGCTTCAGACTATTAAACCTTAAACCATGGGTTAGCGGAAAGTTCTAACTACCTTTGTAAATTTAGACTAATCAGTCTGTGAGGCTACCACAGTCCAACAAACACACTTGATAGCATCCATATTGCATTGACAAAAGAGAAATAGAAACAGTTGCCTACATATGGAGCTAGATATATATGGGATTATAGCATTTCTGAAACAATGTTTATGAAAATCAATAGTATTGTTGTACAGAGTTGACTGTGTACTCAGTACTTGGTAGTTTCTCCCTCTGAAATACTTTTTCCAGCATGGATGGATCTGCAAGAAGGGCATTTGTGAATGTTTCGATTGATATTTTTTGTACTGTGGAAGGCAAGAGTACATTCTATTCAACAGTTGAATGGTTGAAAAATGAAGTTCCTTCTAATCTTTTGTAACATGACTGTCATAGGTGTAGCCTAGATGTCTGTATATTTCAGTCGCATGTTTAGATTAAGACTTCATGAAATGAGTTTATTGAGTGATGAGCATAGTAGCTGAGTTGATAATTGATTTCTATATCATTTCAGGTGATTCAGCGAGCTCCAGTAGTCGGTCTTCATCCACCACACGAGTGTCCCCTCGCCTCTCCCCATCGCCTTCCCACCGGGTGCCCCAGCTGCCTAGCACCCACTCATCCTCACCAACTCACAACTTGAACAGTGAGCTTTGTTTATCTGCTTTCCATTTCTTACATGATCTTAACCCGTTGAAGACTAGTCTTGAATAATATATAGGCAAGTGTCTATGGGGAATGCGTGGTATAGTAAATTAGCTCGCCTTCAATTGGTTATAATGTAGTGAGGCAATAAAAGCTGCAAACTGCACCAAACTTTGTATCTAAATCAGAAGCAATTGGAGAATGCAAACCTCTACCAAGGCCACAGTTCCTCCAGTGCCATAGATCTGGGCACACATTGTTCTAGATTCAATTCTAGATATCGATCGTGATCCAGAACAGTACCAAAAACCAATCACTATGACAATGCAGTACAAACATGTATCTTATTTTATTCTCTTTCCAGCTTCTGCACTTTGTGATCAAACATATTTGCCATTAGACTAATGACTTGCTGTTCCACACTGTTGGATACTGTAAAAGTGGATATTTTCGTGCGACTAATTTTTCGCACTTGGCTGGGTAAGAAGAGTTTTGCATGTTTTTAATTCTGCGGTATCAAGATATTTACTACAGAAACATATGACAAGCAAAAATATTTGCGTGCTTTTATTTTCGTGCTAGTTTCTAATCGCGTGAAATGCGTGAAAATTTCAACACCGCAAAAATTTCCACTTTTACAGTATGCTACCTTATTGTTAACCAGTTGAAGACTAGTCGTGAGTATACTTGGGCAGGTGTCTATAGGATGTGCGTTCTAACAAAATACGCCCACCCTCAACAAGTTAAAGACAAATATCTTATGTAGGCCCAAATTGTAGGTACATTGCAAGTGAAATTCTGAATACATGTTGTTTAGTAACTGCGCCAATGGCGCAAATGGTAAATTGATCGTATGAAATAGAAATGGTCTTGATGTCTGATATTTGTAGAAAGTCGTTTTGGTACTTCATGATCAATTACTCTCTGTCATTATTTTCTCTTGCTGATTTCATTCTTTTTTATATCATTTTTGTTTGGTTACATTTAGCAGAATTTAGTGTGTGATTTGAAAGATTCAATACCACGTTC